>NC_082693.1:16895153-17202301 GCF_949987515.2 Delphinus delphis | reverse complement strand
TAAATCAGGCGCCCCATACTCTACTCATCACCAACCCAAGTACACCTTTCAAATCTTTTGATCACACAATACCTTGCCTAACCTGTTGGTTCTTTCTGTAGATCAAAGTAGAAATGAAGAATGAGTAATTAACAGATGACCAGATCTCTTCCCTAGCTTTCCCTTCAGTAATCTCATGAACAAACTATGTGAACAAGATAGCATCTAAAGAAAAATCACAAGAAGCCAACAAGCCTGCACACAGTGGGGGATGGTGACGACTTTGACCCTCTATCTCAATGATTAACTGACATTACTTCCCTTTTCCCTTTAAAAACTTTTATAGCCAAACAGAATCATGGGAGTTGGTTTGGGGGGACATGAGTCCACCTTCTCCCTAGATTGTTGGCATTCTGATTAAAAGCAACTTGCCTTTCTACCAACAATTGCCTCTCAGGTATTGATTTTCGAGTGGTGAGCAGCTGGACCTGAGTTTGGTAACAAAGACTTATTAAATATTATCAAAATCTTGTAGGCAAAGACATGAAATACATATCATACTAAAAAGCTTATTTATTTTCTGTGAAACTACTCATTTATTGCTATTCATATTTTAATATCAATGAGAGTCATGGTAGATAAAACAATTTAATTATTACATAGAAAATATACTCCATTTCTACACACACTTAGTGGATATTCTTCTCAAAAGGGGACTGCTTATTTAAAAGAAAAAAAATAAAATTCTACCATTAATTTACAAGGAAATGATCACTGATGGCATAGAGCCACTTACTATCCCATGAAGAAATGAGGTAAAGCAGTCAAAATACTTCCAATTCCCATAACGAAGCAACCAATTCCGATTAGTTTTGGTCTGTGTAATTTGGCTCCAAAGTAACTCACAAATAAAATCACAAGCAAATTTCCTAGAAAGAAAACAAAATTATTTTGATATGATTGATTATAGCAAACAGTGACTGAGTCCAATTTTGTGTCCAGTAGAATGGAAGGCCACAGAATGGATAAAAATAGAGCATAAGACATGGTACCATTCCTCAAAGATCGGGTATTTTTTTTTTTAAATAGACTCTGCCTTTATTTATTTATTCATTCATTCATTTATTATTTATTTATTTATTTTGGCTGTGTTGGGTCTTTGTTGCTGTGCACGGGCTTTCTCTAGTTGCGGCAAGCTGGGGCTACTTTGTTGTGATGCGTAGCCTTCTCGCTGTGGTGGCTTCTCTTGTTGTGGAGCCTGGGCTCTAGGCACGCGGGCTTCAGTAGTTGCAGCACATGAGCTCTGTAGTTGCGGCACGTGAGATCAGTACTTGTGGCACATGGGCTCAGTAGTTTTGGCTCATGGGCTTAGTTGCTCTGTGGCATGTGGGATCTTCCCAGACCAGGGATCGAACCCGTGTACCCTGCATTGGCAGGTGGATTCTTAACCACTGCACCACTGGGGAAGTCCCCGGGTAATTTAATTACCCGGGATGAAACTCACTTACCTTAAGCCACTCACTATAAAGTTGTGTGGTGTTAATAATAAGCAGAATTGACTTTAGATAAGAACTAAAGTACTTGAATTACTTGGCGATATTAGTGAAGCAAAATTTTATGAAGAATTTGGAGTTGAGTGGGTTGTACTGGAATGGAGAAAAATGGACAAAAATACCTGAGGGAAGGTATTTATTCATGCATTTTTCATTCACTCCTAGAAATCTTTAAATTCTTATTAAGTACCTGTCATGGGGTTAGAAGCCAGAAATAGAGGAAAAGGATAAACAGTGCATGGTATCTGCTCTAAAAGAATTTACCTACCAGTGACAAAAATAGATAAATGGACAGAAGTACTCTTAGACCACAGAAAGGGGAAGCTTAAATTAATTAGAGGTTTCAGGAAAGTTTCCTGGAGGAGAGGTCACTTGAGATTTAATGTTAGCTATAAGTTATTTAGATTCAAAAGAGGAAAAAGACCAATCTAAGTGGTGGGAGTCATGACCAATTCCAGTCCATCTGGAGCTACAAGTATAATAACGAACAGACAACAACCAAGAATTACTGAACATTTGATGGAAAAAAATAACATGAAGTAAAAGCACCAAACTGAACCAGCAGATAAAGTAACCCATGAAGAAAACAGTTAAATGAGGAAACTAAGAAGAGAAGACATTTTGAAAAAATCCAGTTAGTATCTCTAGAGGTACAAAGGTATGTTGCATCCATAAAATAAGAGCTAGCAGACTAAAAATAATAAGAGAACAATAAAGTATTGTTGAAAATTTTAAATACTCTACAGAAATGTACATATTCGGACCTGATACAATAAGATGAAAGATGGCATCAGCAAAGACTGATGGAGTTTCAAGAAAAAAGAAAGGTCGAATTTTAGAAAGAAAAACTTAAAGTGAAAAAATAGCCAGAAAATTTAATATTCATATATGTTTCAGAAGAAAATAGAGGGGACGGAACAAATTTAAATATAGAAAATAAATTTCCTGAGGTAAAGGAAGGCTTAAGACATCAGATAAAAATTTCTACATTTCTCCAGCATAAATAATGTAAAAGAGACCATCCTAGGTATATGTTGGTAAAATTTCTGAAATTCAGGCATAAAGAAGAGGTCCTATCAGTGCATGACAATGATACTGGTAATGATTTCTTATGTATAATATTGTGTTATAACACAGTAGATACATGTTTTTAATGTTCTGAGAAAAAAAGATTCTGAAGTTTTAATTTCATACTCAAATTATCAGTTGACTATGATAGTAAAATAAATACATTTTTCAACATGCAAGGGCTCAGAAAATATGTCTTATGTTCAATTATTTCTGGAAAAAAAAAGCTACTTGAAGATATACTCCAGAAAAACTAAAGATGAGACTTGAAGTCATAAGGTTCAAGAAATAGTGTTAGGAAGGAAACCAGTAAAACTTATAACCATGTCCAACTAATTGCTTTTAAATAGCTACAAAGTTTAACAAAGATAATAAGAATCAATTCCTCAATATAAAGAGATATACAATGAATTAGAATTTAAAGCTAATCACAGTCTAATACTAAAGTTCTAGATGGTTTCATTAAACCTAGAAGGTGGAAAAGTGAAGGATATGTATGGTGTAATAGCTTCTGAATCATGAAAAGGCAGAATTCATGACCAAAAGATAGATGGGTCTTCCTTTACACAATTATTTTTTAAACATTCAATAAACAAGTATATTTTTAAAAGGTTAAAAGATAAAGAGCAAACTTGTAAAAAATATGTGTAATCTATACAACAGACATAAATTTTGAAACCCTTCAAATCATTAAAAGGCGGGGGGAGGAAAATGGGCAGAGGTAATCAGCGACCAGTTCATAAAGTAAGAGAAAAGAATGTTAAAAAATTATATAAAACCTCACTGTTATTGGAGAAATCCAAATTAAAATGAAGACAACAAAACAATATACTCAATGTTCTAAAAAAAAAAAGACTTTTAACCCCAAATTTTATACCCAGTTCAACAGTAGACCCTAACAAAGATTGCTTCAAAATTGTTCTCCTCTCCTCAAATCATCAGAATCATAATCCTCTCTCCAACATTTTTTTGCAATAGGACATCTTGAGAAAGAGAAGTTTTAGCCCTGCAAAATATTAGTTTGCAGGCAACGAGTTTGTGTAAATCAGGGTTTTTTAACCTCTATACTTTTGACATTCTGGACTAGGTAATTCTTTGTTTTGGAGGCTGTCTTGTGCATTGTGGGATGTTTCAAGGCATCCCTGGCCTCTACCACTAGATGCCAGTGACATTCCCTAATCCTCAGCAATGACAACCAAAAATATCTCCAGATATTGCCAAATTGCCCCTGGGCAGGGGGTGGGGATGGGGGCAATTTACCCCTGGTTAAGGATCAGTGGTGTAGAGCGTATGTGAACACTTTTTTCCCTCTGCAAATCTCGTTACTAAGTAATAATCAAAACAGAAACAAAAATTACCCATTTCAAAGCTTCCATCAATTAAGCCAACAGTAGAAGATGATATGTCAAATCTCCTTTCTATTTGAGTGATGGAACCTTTCATAATGATTGCACTTAGTGTCTTAGAAATAAAGCTGAGTGACAGGGCTGCCAAGAACATCTAAGAAAAAGCAGAAGGAAAGGGAAAAATAATTAATCATAAGATCACATAATGCTTATATATGCATAGAATTAAAATAGCATTTCTTCTTTACTTAGTAATATTTTTATTATAAAAAGCATACCCATCTTTCTTCTATTCCAGTTGGTACTTCTTAGTCCTTTTAACATTAACATCAGTGTACCGATAAAGTACCATTTTCTTTCTTCCTTTCTTTTTAAAGCCAATTTAGTTAGTTATTCCAACCGTGCTGCACGGTATGTGGGATCTTAGTCCTCAACCAGGGATGGAACCTGCACCCCTGCATTGGGAGCACGGAGCCTTAAGCACTGGACCGCCAGGGAAGTCCCTCATTTTCTAACTTGGTTACAACATCAGATTATTAGAGCAGGACAGTCAAAGTTGTTATTTTTTAATTAATGTCATTAGCTGATTTCTAAGAAGCTAGATAATGATGTGAGATGGCCAGGATGACAAGCTATTCTTTAGTCCCAAATGAACAGCAAAGGCGAACTGTGAGGGGAGTTGCTAGACATTCTCAAAGGTAGTATTTCCAGGAAGTCAGCTGAAAAAATTTTCATTTATAAAACCTCTCTAATATTGGAGAAAACCAAATTAAAATGAAGACAACAAAGCAATATAGTCAGTGTTCTAAAAAAAAATAGAAGACTTTCAAGCCCACTGGTTATAGATGTTTTATTTTCACTTTGATTTTAACAAAATTTATCTATTCATCTTTCTTACAGCCCACACTTATATCCATAAGTAAATTCCTTTTACATCCAGTATTATTACCCAGAGTCACAGGATCATCATAAGATTCAGCAATCCCACTTCTGGGTATATATCCAAAAGACTTAAAAAAAGGATCTCAAAGAGATATTTGCACATCCATGTTTACCACAGCATTATTCAAAATATCCAGGAGGTAGAAGCAATCCAAATGTCCATCAACAGATGAATGGATGAGGAAAATATGGTATATACATATAATGGAATATTATGCAGCTTTAAAAGGAAGGAAATCCTATCACATGCTACAACATGGCTGAGCCTCAAAAATATTATGCTTAGTGAAATAAACCAGTCACAAAAGGACAAATATTGTATGATTCCACCCATATGAAGTATTTAAAGAAGTCAGAATCATAGAAGCAGAAAATAAAAATTCAGTTCCCCAAAACTGGAAGAAGACAAGAGAGAGTATTAGTATTTAGTAAGTATAGAATTTCAGTGTTGCAGGATGAAAAAGTCTAGAGATTTTTTGCACGACAATATGAATATACCTAATACCACTGAACTGTACCTTCAAAAATTGGTTAAGATGGTAAATTTAACATTATATGTTTTACCACAATAAAAAATGCATTTTCCCGTTGAAAAAAATGTGGGTGGTCTTTTGCTGAGAGAAGTAACATGTCCCACTGGATATATTCAAAGTGTTACTGGCTGAAGGGTAATGGTACATTACTACATAATTTCATTTTTTTCCCATAACTTCACTGTGTTGTTGTCCCCTGACCTGTGAAGTTTTATACAGATGTAGAACTTCTTGGTAAACCTTCCCTCCTCCATTCCTCTCCCCACCCTTTACTTAAAGTTCTGTTCTTTTATATAAATATAAATAAATAAATCATATATATATATAAACATATATATTATATGTGTGTGTGTGTGTGTGTGTGTGTGTGTGTGTACAGCCATGGGAGAATTTTTTATTTTATTGAGTTTGTTGCCTCCCTTCAAGAATGGTGAATGAAAATATCTAATACCTAGTGATTCTTGCCTGTCTGCTTTGTTTTACATATGGAAGCTCCCGTTTCCTTGTCTCTGAATATTCAGTCTTTGTGAAGCCTATCTGGGATGGAGAGGCAGAAATCTTTAGCAGTAGGGTAGTTAAGAGTTAATCTGCATATGGGCACCTCACTTCTTCATGAGTGTTGCCAGCCACTTGAGACACCGTTCTGCTCCATATGCTGGGGAGGGCATCCGCCCACGCTCACTACCTCCTGCCCAGGGTAGATGTCTCTGCAGTTTGCTGCTTGCACTAAGTGGGGGAGGATAATTTGATGATCAGGGGAGATGTTAAACAAGGAAAGAAGCATGTTTTCTCTGATTGAGTGGAATAGCCTATACAACAACCTGTCGGTGGTCCCTGGGACCTCTCTTGATCCCATTATCTGTGGCTTTTGCCTTTGAAACATGCTTGGAAGCCATGTCCATTTTTTTTCAGGTTTCTTTTCCTGCACTTGTCTGGGCTGTGATTTCTTTCTTTAGCCTAATTCTTTCTACTTCTTACTTTTTAGAAAACTCTCATACTTTCTGATTTACAGAATGTATCTCTTCTTGTTTTCTAGCACATCTACAAGTTGCCTTTAATACATTTTACATTATTTAGTAAAATTGGAGGGGGGAGGAGAAGGCTTCAACCTTATTATTCTGTCTGTCTTATTGAGCTAGAAGTCAAGTTCTGCCCTTCCTTCTCTAATAAATAGAAAAAAAATGTTATCAGGCTCCTATCAAACTCAGATGCCTGACACATAATGAGTAAGTATTCAATAAATGTTTTTTGGTTGTTGAATAAATTGTTATTCCCCAAATTTAGGTTATAAATCTGGTACAGAGCTTACATGTAGTGAAACCTCTCATTTCCTAGTTTCCTCAGCTTTTAGATGGAGATAATTACAGTAAAATTGTTGTGAAGATTAATTAAAATAATATACATAAAATTTGGGGCACATAGTATTGAGAAATGTCTGTTTTTATTATCACTTTGAGCTCTCATCATTCAGCTTTTGGCTGTAAGTTCGGTCAAATAAAAATAGGACTCTGATTATTTAGCCAAACACATTTTTTGTCAGGCACTATTTCAGGTGCTGCAGAATCAGTAATGAGCATACTGGCAAAATGATTTATTGATTATTAAAGAAATACTGAGGCAAACTTTTACCTAAATCCTTATCATCAAAACACTAATTGGTAAAATCAAAGAGGAGGGAGTTTCATAAAGTAACAGGACATCTCAGTAAGCAGATACAAGCATAACCAGATGTAAAACCTGTCCTATATAAGAGCAGCTTTCTAAAAGTTCAGAGAAAGATTTTGTAATGTCCATGTCTTCAATCTTAAAAGGAAGATTAGCTCAAGACAAAAGAGAGACTCAATAAAGTCAAAATTCGTACAGTATAATCCTAAATTGGTTTTACAAAGAAGAAAAGGGTAACAGATGCAAACACAATGGCTACAGCAGGATTCCTCCAATAAGCTAGGATTTTAGAAGGATATGAAATGAGTTAATATAGACAGATTTATAAATGTGCTTTCTTTTACTCTATAACCCTGGGAGATGGGCATTTTTAACCATGTTCCTAATGTGAGGCTGAATTTCAGAGAAAGAATGATATGATGATTTTCTCAGAACATAAAAAATTAAATAATAATAAAACTGAAATCTCCAATGAAAAATATTAAAAGACAAAAGCATAAGGATAGAGAATTTAAGATTGAGAGATTTCAAAACAGAGATACGAATGTTCACAATCATCAAATAGATTTTAAAATATCACAGGCAGAAAGACACAGCTAGCATTGAGATAAGAGGTAAAGTCTATATTTACCTGCAGTCGTGGCAGGTCAGTCCTTTGTTTATGATGGCAAGAGTCTTAGGATTAAGGTCAGAAAACAGTTCCAAGTTTCTACATTGCCATATGTACAGCCATGATTAACTCAGTTAACTCATAGGAACCTCAAACAAATTTACTCAGCAAACATTTATCGAGCAGCTACAATATGGCAGTTCCTCCACTAAACCTTGGAGTTGAGACAGGCACAGAGTAAGAAAGGAAATAAAAGCAATTAAGACGTAATAAATGCCCCCAAAGAACTAATGTTTCCCTGGGCCAATAAACAATTAATGCCAGTATAATAATGTAATGAGTACTGTAATTGCTATACAGTTTTAAATTTATGAGTACACAGAAAAAAGTGATTAATTCTTTCTACACAGGTCAAAGTTTCTATAGATGTGCTAACATTTAAACTAAGTCTTTAGGGGTTAATAGAAGCTTAGAAACCGAAGAAGAAATAAACACTTAAAACAAAATAGGAAACACATGAAAAGCCCCAGAGTAGTGAAAGAACACAGATCATTTGAAAAACAAAAAGAATATCTGTGGGTGGAATATAAGGATAGAAGTATGCCAACCATTGGGAGATCAATCTGTATTTTTAAATGTGATGTAAGGAGATTAAATTTTAGAGGGCTAATTCTGGTAGCCATGAGGAAAATGAATTTATGGCAAATAAATTAATTAGAAAGCTGATTTCAGAAAAAAAGATGAGCAGAGATGGGAAGAGAGGACTAAAAGGTTAGAGACACACTCGGAAAAAGTTTAAGAGGAGAACCAATAAGATGTGGGAATAATGGAAAATAAGTATTCTGATTTTGTTTTATAGTTTGTATAATTGTATGTAGTAATACTATTATTGGGGATGAGAAAAAGAGAAGTATTAGGGTTAAAGACAATGAAATCATCTTTTCAAAACTCAAATTTGAGATGTCTAAAAATAAACATCTACCAAATGGACACAACTAAGGCAGGGTTTGTGCTCAAGAGAGAGTTTTGTCTGGAAGTAGTTTTGAGATTTACCAGGGAATAACTGTACAATTAATCCATATTCAGGCTTATTCCATTAAAAAGCTTCCTCCTGCCCCGCTGCGTCCTCACTTTTCCATAACTCTCTCTCATTTTTTCCAGTCAAATCTGAGAGTTGTTTATGTTTGAATGAATCAGATCTTATTTTTTGCATCATTTTTCAAACTATCCTCAGCAGGCCTAGGATACTTTAGCTATTCCAAACTTTATTTCAGGGTTTTGTTTCAAACTCTCTTCTCTTTTTATTCTACATACTCTTTCTGGAAAAACTCATAAATTGTCATTGTTTTTATTGCCACCTAAATGCTGATGATTGCCAAATCTATATTTTAAGCCAAGCTTGCTTTTGCTGAGGTTTAGGCTGCTTTTCCAAAGTGCCCGCATTAGAGCTCCATTTTGGTTTTAATGTCCAGATTGCATCCTTTTCTTCCTCCCCTTTCACCTCCTTTCCTGTGTCACCACTTAGAATCTACTCTCTTATATATCACATCCAATCAGTCCCCCAAAGCTAAATATTTAATCTTATAAACATCTCTCTTTTTAATATGCTTCACTTTATATTCCTACCTCAAATAACCATCATCTTACACCCAGAATACTATTTCTAACTGGTGTCCCTTTCCTCACTGTCAACTCTTTTTCACACCACACCCAGGGTGATTTTTAAATACTTATAACTATTTCCACTTCCAGTATAGCTGAATAAGTTCCCACTGGACTGATCCTGCAGCAAACAACCATTGTAAAGTCTGAGGGGAAAACAAAAAACACCCAAAAGCATGGGAGAGCAAACAAAAGCAGTCAGATTCTGGACAGGGGTTGACCCTTAAAAGAAGGAAATGCCTAAGGTTAGTTTCTCATTCTTATGGCTTTAAGGTAAGGTCACAGCATTATTCACAAAAGCTAAAATCCTTCTAGAGAAATCACAGTCCTTGTGGCCTGAAGAATGAGAAAGAAGAGTTTAGGTTAAAATTTAGGGGAGAATCTCATGAAGGAGAGATCCAGAGAATGGGGAGCCCCAAATTCTGCATATAAACTGTCCACATTTTTTTTCTTTTTTTTTTTTTTGCGGTACGCGGGCCTCTCACTGTTGTGGCCTCTCCCGTTGCGGAGCACAGGCTCCGGACGCGCAGGCTCAGCGGCCATGGCTCACGGGCCCAGCCGCTTCGCGGCACGTGGGATCCTCCCGGACCGGGGCACGAACCCGTGTCCCCTGCATCAGCACGCGGACTATCAACCAGGGAAGCCCTGTCCAAATTTTTGACCTCTGAACTATTCATGAACAGGGAAACTCAAGTAGCCCTATGGATAAAGTAATTTAATTGAGATTTGAACTATTTCCTAAGAGAGAGAGTTTGCAGTTTCAGGTCAACAAATTTAATTGCCTTGTAAAACAAAAAAAAATATCAACACCCTTTGGAAGAATGTAACAATGTTCAAAATTACCAACATATGAAGAGCCAAGAAAATGTAACCATTTCTCAAGAAAGATAACAGTCAACCAAGACTAACCCTGAGATTACACATATGTTAGTATTACTGGACAAGAATTTTTTTTTTTTTTTACAAGATGTTGGGGGTAGGAGTTTATTAATTAATTTATTTATTTTTGCTGTGTTGGGTCTTTGTTTCTGTGTGAGGGCTTTCTCTAGTTGTGGCAAGCAGGGTCCACTCTTCATCGCGGTGTGCGGGCCTCTCACTATCACGGCCTCTCTTGTTGCGGAGCACAGGCTCCAGTAGTTGTGGCTCACGGGCCTAGTTGCTCCGTGGCATGTGGAATCCTCCCAGACCAGGGCTCGAATCTGTGTCCCCTGCATTAGCAGGCAGATTCTCAACCACTGCGCCACCAGAGAAGCCCTGAACAAGAATTTTAAAGCAACTAATCTAACTGAGCTCTTTGATGTAAAGGGAAGTTATCTCACAATGAATGAAAATAGAAGATTTCACACACAAAAAAACTGTAAAAAGAAGCTACAAGAATGAGAAAAGATACAGTATCTGAAATAATATGCATAATCAAGATGTTAATTTATGCCACATCTTCTGGATAGGTGTTGTGTGTGTTCTCTCTTTGTAACCTATGCTTTCCTATGACATAAATCTTAGTTAAGTCTCCAAACTTTCCTAAACAGAAACTATCAATAGTCAATATAGCTTTCAAAAATATTTGAGAGCAGAGATAAAGATGAAGGTTTGCATCAGACATCCTACAGAAAACTTAATATCTCCCCATCCACTGGATATTTCTCTTTCCAATTAATACAGGAAGGATATGAATGTGAATTATGTTATGTGGGAGCTAATATTTGCTAGGGCTGTTCCAGGTATTCTAGAAGTATTATTTCTAATGCTCACAAAATCCTTGCATGGTATGCATTACTCTCTTCATTTTACAAGTAAGAATAATAAAGTTTAGAGATGCAAAGTTATTTAACTAAGGGAATAAGGCTAAAACTGTTGCAGAACTGTGATTTGAACACAAGTATTTCACATATGAAAAGCAAAACAGTTCTTGGATCTAATATACTAACCCACTTTTCCTTCATCTCTTTATTTTCCTAAGTCAGATTCTTGTTGTATCTCACTTGGTTTATTTGTAGTAGTCTACCTGCTTTCCTCCATTTGCACTGGGAATACTGCATGCAATTTTATTTTTCCAACTTTATTGAAGTATGATTGACAAATAAAATTGTATAAATTTAATGTGTATAACATTGCAATTGACATATGCATAAATTGTGAAACGATTAGAACAATAAAATTAGTTAACACATTCATCAACTCACATAGTTACCTATGTTTTATTTTTGGAGTGAGAACATTTAGATAAACTCTCTTAGGAAATTTCAAGTATATAATACAATATTGTTAACTAGAGTCATCATGCTGTACACTAGATCCCCAGAACTTATGTATCTTATAACAGGAAGTTTATACCCTTTGACCAACATCACTCAATTTCCCACACCCTCTGGTTCTAGCAACCACCATTCCATGCTGTTTCCATGAATTCAACTTTTTAATACCCACCTCAGTGACACCTCTTTAGTGAAGCTGTATATTGCCTAATAGGAATTTGGTTTGTATCTCTCTTATATCTAGTGTAAATATATAATTTATCATATAAACTGGAATAATTTTTAGAGCAAAATGAGTGATAAAAAATAATTAAGCTTAGAACAGTTTTTGAAATTTTATTGATGAATAAATTGCTTGTTACTATTGTTCTAATTTTTTCAAATAAAAAACACATATCCAAGTAAATTGAAGGAAACATTAAATTTTTTTTCTTTTCATTGCTTACTTTAATATTTTAAAATAATACACAGTATAATTATTCTTGGTGGATATATTAGTATATTTTTATGTATACCAATATGTATATCCATGTATTTTATTCAGTTTCTTATGAGTATCTCCATTACTATGTCACTATTATTTTTCTGAAGGATAATTTTCAAATTATTCTTAGACATTTTAGTTTATTTAAAAAATTATCTGAAATCTTCATCAAAATTGCATTTTATGATTACTGAATTTGAAATTGTCAATATTTCAATTGACTCTTCTCTGTAGCTCATAATATTTTTAATGAAGAAAATATTCTCTTAATGAGCCCACAGCAAATTGTGCTAATTGGAAATATTCTCAATTCCTTTTTAAAAATATTTACTTATGTACATTTTTTATTCTAAATATCACAGTTGCTATCATTTTTGCCTCTCTTTAGAGTATCTTTCTTGAAAAATATTTATATAAGAAAAATTTATGTTTTCTTTAACATTTGCCAATTTTTGTCACTGGAAAATTATAGGTATATTCAGTTACTTTTTATTCAGATAAAGAATATACGTTTATCCAATTCAAATAGTACATGTATTGGGCTTCCCTGGTGGCGCAGTGGTTAAGAGTCTGCCTGCCGATGCAGGGGACACGGGTTTGTGCCCCGGTCCGGGAAGATCCCATATGCCGCGGAGCGGATAGGCCCGTGAGCCATGGCTGCTAGGCCTGCGCATCCAGAGCCTGTGCTCCACAACGGGAGAGGCCACATCAGTGAGAGGCCCGCATACAGAAAAAAAAAAACAAAACAAAAACTGTAAAGGGGCTGAATGTATGTTTTTTTTAAAAAAATGTTTTTTTCTGTGTTTATTGAGATGAACATGTGATTTTTATTCTTCCTTTGTTAATATGGTGTATCACATTGATCGATTTGCAAATATTGAACCATCCTTGCATCCCTGGAATAAATACAACTGGATCATGGTGTTATGACCCTTTTTATACACTGTTGGATTCAGTTTGCTAATATTTTGTTTAGGATTTTTGCACCTATAATCATCAAAGATATTGACCAGTAATTTTCTTTTTTTGTAGTGTCTTTGGTTTTGGTATCAGAGTAACAGGGGCCTCATAGAATGAATTTGAGAGTGTTCCATCCCTTCAGTTTTTTGGAATAGTTTGAGAAGGATAGTTACTAATTCTTGTTTGTATGTTTGGTAAAATTCCCTGATGAAGCCATTTGGTTCTGGACTTTTGTTTGCTGGGAGTTTATTATTATTATTATAATTATTTTTACAAACAATTTCACTACTACTGATTGGTCCGTTCAAATTGTCTATTTCTTCTTGATTCAGTCTTGGCAGTTTGTATGTTTCTAGAAATTTGTCCATTTTTTCTAAGTTACCCAATTCATTGGCATGTAACTATTCATAGTATTCTCTTATGATTTCTTGTATCTTTCTTGTATTGATTGTTATTTCTCCTCTTTTATTTATTGTTTTGTTTATTTGGGTACTCCCTCTCTTCTTCTTGATCATCCTGGCTAAAGGTTTATCAATTTTATCTTTTCTACAAAAGCAGCTCTTGGTTTCATTGATCTTTTCTATTGTTTTTTGATCCCCATTTTTCCTCCTTGATCTTTATTATTTCCTTCCTTCTGCTGACTTTGGGATTTGTTTGATTTTCTTTTTCTAATTTTTTTAGATGATAGGTTAGGTTGTTTATATGAGATCTTCCTTGTTTCTTGAGGAAAGCCTGTATTGCTGTGAACTTCCCTCTTGGAACTGCTTTTGCTATCAGTACATTCCATAGATTTGGGAGTGTTGTGTTTCCATTTTCATTTGTCTTGAGGTATTTTCTGATTTCCTCTTTGATTTCTTCATTGATCCATTGGTTTTATAGTAGCATGTTATTTAGTTTCCACATGTTTGTTCTTTTCCCATTTTTCTTTCTGTAATTGATTTCTAGTTTCATACCATTGTGGTCAGAAAAAAAGGCTTGATATAATTTCTATCCTCTTAAATTTGTTCAGAAGTATTTTGTGTCCTAGCATGTGATCTATCCTGGAGAACATTCTACGTGCACTTGAAAAGAATGTGAATCCTGTTGTTTGGGGATGTAATGTCCTATAAATATCTATTAAGTCTAACTAGTCTATAGTGTCATTTAAGACCACTGTGCCGTATTGATTTTATGTCTGAATGATCTGTTCATTGATGTAAGTAGGGTGTTAAAATCCCCTACTACTATTGTATTATTGCCAATTTCTCCCTTTATGTCTGTTAATATTTGCTTTATATATTTAGATGCTCCTGAATTGAGTGCATATATGTTAATGAGTATGAATCCTCTTCTCGTATTGATCCCTTTATCGTTACATAATGCCCTTGCTCGCCTTTGTTATAGTCTTTCTTTTAAAGTATATTTTGTATTGCTACCCCTGCTTTCTTGTTGTTTTTGTTTGCATGAAATATCTTTTTCCTACCCCTCACTTTTCAGTCTGTGTGTGTCTTTAGCTTTGAAGTGAGTTGCTTGTAAGAAGCATATAGAAGGGTCTTTTTTTTTAATCCAGTAAGCCACCCTATGTCTCTTGATTGGAACATTTAGTCCATGAACATTTAAAGTAATTATTGATAGGTATGTACTTATTGCCATTTTATTACTTGTTTTCCAGTTGTTTTTGTAGTTCTTCTCTGTACATTTTTTCTTCTTTTTATTTCTTCCCTTACAGCTTAATTTGAAATCTATTCATGATAAAAACTCTCATAAAATGTATATAAAGGGACCATATCTCAACATAATAAAGTCCATCTATGACAAACCCCTAGTTAACATCATACTTAATGGTGAAAAGGTGAAAGCTTTTCCTCTAAATTCAGGAGCAAGACAAGGATGCCTACTCTTGCCACTTCTGTTTAACATAGTATTGGAAGTCCTAGCCACAGCAATCAGACAAGAAAAAGAAACCAAAGCCATACAAATTGGAAGGGAAAATTAAAACTGTCACTATTTGCATGATACTTTATATAGAAAACCCTAAAGCCTTCACCCAAAAACTGTTAGAACTAATAAATGAATTGAGCAAAGTGTCAGGATACAAGATTAACATACAGAAATCTGTTGTTTTTCTATATCTAATAATGAACTATCAGAAAGAGAAAGTTTAAAAAATTCCATCAAAAAGAATAAAATACCCAAGAATAAATTTAACCAAGGAGGTGAAACAACTATACTTTGAAAACTTTAAAACACTGATAAAATTGAAGATGATACAAAGAAATGAAAAGATGTCTTGTGCTCTTGGATTAGAAGAATTGATATTCTTAAAATTTCCATACTACCCAAAGAATCTGTAGATTTAATGTAATCTTTATCAAAATACCCATGACACTTTTATAAAACTAGAATAGGTAATCCTAAATTTCATATGGAACCACAAAAGACCCTGATTTGCCAAAGCAATCTAGAGAAAAAAAGAACAAAGCTGAAGGTTTCACTCTCCCAGATTTTAGACAATACTATAAAGCTACAGTAACCAAAACAACCTGGTACTGGCACAAAAACAGACACATACATCAATGAAACAGAATAGAGAGTCCAGAAATAAACCCACACATATATGGTCAATTAATCTTCAACAAAAGAGGTAAGAATACACAATAGAGGAAAGACAGTGTCTTTAACAAGTGGTGCTGGGGAAAATGTACAGTTACATGCAAAACAATGAGATGAGAGCACTTCCTCACACCATACACAAAAAAAATTAAAATGGATTAAAGAGCTGAGTGTAAGACCTGAAACCATAAAACACCCAGAAGAGAACATAGGCAGAACACTGTTTGACATATTATAAATTGTAGCAACATTTTTCTTTTTTTGGTTCTGTCTCCTAAGGCAAAAAAATTAAAGCAAAAATAAACAAATGAGCCCTGATTAAACTTAAATCCTTCTGTACATAAAGGAAACCATGGATTAAAAGAAAAAGACAACCTTTGTAATTGGAGTTAATATTTGCAACTAATATGACTGGCAAGGGGTTAATATCCAAAATATATAAACAGCCCATGCAACTCAATATAAAAAATAAGTAAATAATTGGCAGAAGACCTGAGTAGACATTTTTCTAAAGCAGACATACAGATGGCCAACAGACACATGAAAAGATACTTAACATCACTAACTATTAGATAAATGCAAATCCAAACAACCATGAGATATCACCTCACACCTATCAGAATGGCCATCATCAAAAGGTCTACAAGTAATAAATGTCAGTGAGGATGTGGAGAAAAGGGAACACTGTACACTGTCAGTGGGAATGTAAATTGGTGCAGCCACTTGCAGTATGGAGGTTCCTCAAAAACTAAACAGTATGGAGATTCCTCAAAAAACTAAAAATAGAATTAACATATGATCGAGCAATTCCACTCCTGAGTACATATCTGGAAACCTCAAAAACACTAATTCGAAAAGATATATACACCCAATGTTCATAGTAGTGCTATTTACAATAGCCAAGATATTGAAGCAACCCAAGAGTCCATCAACAGATGAACAGATAAAGACACACACACACACACACACACACACACACACACACACGAATATTACTCAGCCATAAAACAGAGTGAAAATCTGCCATTTAGAGTAATGTATATGGACCTAGAAAATACACTTAGTGAAATAAGTCAGACAGAGAAAGACAAATACCATATGATATCACTTATATGTGGAATCTAAAAAATAATACAAACAAATGTATATAGCAAAACAGAAACAGATTCACAGATATAGAAAAAAAACTAGTGGTTACCAGTAGGGATGGGGAAAGCAGGAGAGGCACATTAGGGGTATGGGATTAAGATATACAAACTGCTATGTATAAAATAGATAAGCACCAAAGATATAAGGTATAGCACAGAGAATTATAGCCATTATCTTGTAATAAGTTCTAGTGTAGTATAATCTGTAAAAATACTGAATCTCAGGTATATAGAGACTATATACCTAACACTGATATGGTATTGTAAGTCAACTATACTTCAATTAAAAAAATAAAAATGAAAAAGAAACGACTCAACTATGACTTATGTATAAGAAACTCACTTTAGATCTAAAGACACGCAAAGACTGAAAGTGAAGTGATGGGAAAAGATATTCCACACAATTGGTAACCAAAAGAGAGCAGGGGTGGTTGTATTTATATCAAACAAAATAGACTTTAAGTAAATAATGTCACAAGAGACAAAAAGGACATTATATAATGATAAAAGGGTCCATTGACCAGGAAGATTTAATAAGTATCTCTATCCCTATCTGTCTATCTATCTATCTACCTCTCTTTCTATCCCCAACATTAGAGTACCTAAATATATAAAGCAAACATTTACACAACAGAAGGGAGAAATAAAGAGCAATACCATAATAGTGGAAGATTTTAATACCTTATTTTAAATAGTGGATAGAAATAATAAGGAAATGGATAACTCAAACACCACTATAGACCAAATTGACCTAAAAGACATACAAAAAACATTCCACCCAATGACAATGAAATACACATTCCTTTTAAATGTACTCATATCTTTCTCCAAGATATATCACGTGTTAGGCCACAAAATAAGTTTTAACAAATCTAAGAAGATTGATATCATCGCAAGTATCTTTTCTACCCACAATGGAATGAAACTAGGAATCAATAGCAGGAGAAAAACTGGAGAATTCACAAATATGTAAAAATTAGGCAACACCCTCTTGAACAACAATAGGTCCAAGAACTCAAAAAGGAATTTAGAAAATATCTCAAGACAAACAAAAATGAAATCACAAAATACCAAAACATATGGTATGTACAAATACAGTATTAAGAAGGAATTTCATAGTGAAAAACAGCTACATAAAAAAAGAATGATCTCAAATCAGCCACCCAACTTTATATCTCAATGTGCTGGACATTGATTTCATTCTCACATGTACAGCAAGATGACAACAATCTGGCCAAAGCAAGTAAGAAGCAATAAAAATAGTAGTAGCTAGCATTTATTGAGCACTTACTATATACCATACATTGTTCTAGTGTTTTACTTCTGTTAGTGGATTTATTCCTTACCATAAGTCTGTCAGCCAGATGCTATTATTTCCCTTTCACAGGTGAAAAAACTTAGATGCAAAGAGGGCAAATGACTTCCTCTAGGAAAAATATATATATTTACAGGTTTTGGAGATTAGGACCTGGACATCTTTGCATGCCGTCACTCTGCCTACCCATGAATATATTAGGTAGCCCGGCAAGGGGGTCTTAAGGTTGCAAGTGGAGTTAAGGCTGCTAATCAGATGACCTTGAAGAGGTTATCCTATATTATCCTGGTTAACTCAATGTAATCCTAAGGGTCCTTTAAATGTGGAAAAGGGAGCAGAAAAGTCAATGTCAATGTGAAAAATACTTGACTGACCATCACTAGCTTTGAATATGGAAGAGAGCTATTAGTCAAGAACTTTGGGCAATTTCCAGAAGTTGGAAAAGGCAAGGAAATGAATTGTCTTTTAGAGTCTCCAGAAAGGATACAGCTCTGCCAACGTCTTGATTTTAGCTCAGTGAGACCTATTTCAGACTTCTCAACTTCAGAATTGTATGATTATTACAGAACTGTGATAAATTTGTTTTGTTGTATTAAAGATATACATACACACCTATACATATGTGTGCATTTGTATTTCAGTGTCAGGAGGTGATAAATGCTATGAAGAAAAATCAAATTTGGTTCAAGGGTTATGGATAGGAAATGCTAATTTATATGGGGTGGTCAGGCCTGAGGTAATGTTTAAATAGAGATTTGAATGAGATGAAAGAGCAAGATATCTGGGAGTCAGACATTTCAGATGAGGAAAGAGCAAGTGCAAGCTTCTCCAAGTCAGAAGTGCACGTCACATCTTGAGAAATAGCAAAAAAGTCTAATAAGCCAGAAGAAGCTTAGCCAGAGGAAAACTGTGGGGTAGGGATACTGTTGGTGGTTACAAATGGGATGGTTATCCTAATGATTTCCGGAAGGGGAGTGGGAATGAAGGTAGAATGGGAGACCTTTTACTTTTTCCCTATTATTTATGTTTTTTGATGATGATGCACTGCTATTGTGTTTTTAAAGAATTTTCATTACAACGCAGTGGTACAAGGAATCTGAAGCACAGCAATGACAAGTGTAAAGATGAACAATGTACTTGCAGGGTTTATATAACCTACTTGGTTCAGTTCAAAAATTGAGGGAAAGGGGTAAGAAAGAATCAATCTATGCTGTTGTTATTCTAAATTATTATCTATTTGCACTTTTACACATTTTTCCCTGCTGAGTCTGTAAACCCACATCAGTAACAACGTGTATTTGTGTGTGTGCAGGCAAATATGCTTGCTTGAAACTCAATTATTCGGTATAAAGGGGAATTTTTAGAAGTACAGAATGAGGAAGATTATTAAGTAGCCCACTTACAAATCTGTGCTTACCAGAATATCTTGAGGGTACTAATATTATGGAAACCCACAGGTACTTTAGCAACATGGAGTACAATTGAGCTCACGGGACTTGCAATCAGACCGCCTAATTTCAGACCTTGGCTCTACCACCTTCCAGCCTAGGGACCTAGAGAAAGTCATTCACCCTCTAAGTTTTTTTTCATGTGTAAAAGGGAGATAATAGCATATGGCTGACTGAATTGTGGTAAGGAATAAATCCATTAGTAGAACTAAACTACTAGAGCAGTGTCTTGCATTTAGTAAGTGCTCGATATACTATTACTGTTATTGCTTCTCTGTTCTTTATTATTGGGCTGCAATTCACATACTTTATACACACTGACAACTTGCTAACTCGAAGCTTTTCTCCAAATATGCTGCAAGAGACTACCCAGGGAATTTTATTTGCTTCGGCTAGTTTGTTGTCACCTTGAATGCATGTGCAAATGAATCACTGTAACCCTCCATATTTAAAAGCGAAATAAGCCAGCACAACCTACTACCCCTAGGCAATAGAATGTGGTCCAGTTGCATTAGCCAGTACTTTCTCCTGGTGACTGCTTTTCTGTTTAAATATTACTTAAATATTTCATCAGAACTGATTTTACCAATAATCTCTGAAAAGCAAACAGACCTCATGTTCCCTGGACAAAGTTAAAACAGACTTTATATAACATGATTGCAATTGAATCTGATCTCTGGTCTTTATTCAGCTAGATAAGACTATAACTTTGAGGAAAACATTTTAAATATTGATCAAAGTCAGCCCTGATTGGTTTCTTGATTTCCTCTAGTCTTCTCTATCGGGGTTTAAAGGCTTTGATTTAGTTTTAAGAGTTTTCCATTTACAACCTAGATGACTTCACACAAACTTCTCAACTTCCTTGAGTCTTGGTTTCCTTGACTCTGTGCTCAAGGATTGGTTTTTCCTGTCTGTGAAAATCGCAATACAGTCTATATCATTCACTGTCTCACCGTTTTGTGACAAAAGCAAGAGACAGGATTATCATTTTTACCCACTTGCATATGGAAAAATTAAATGACTTTCCTAAGTCATCAACTAGGTCTTTGGGCCAGGTCTTTTAGTTCCCTTCAGACTATATCATTTAAGTTAATAGAATAACAAATGCTGTTCTTTAAAAAAAAAAAATTAAATAGGTCAAGACCACAAAGTGATTCACAAGACTGATAAATCTTCTCTGTTATAGGTCAAATGTAAGAATTTTTTTTTACATACTATCCATTACACAGAGACTGCTTTATTTTAATCACATTTATAAGTATCTTTTTGTCCATCAAGAATCAAAGAGAAGATATCAAAATCTTTCTAAATTTTCAACTTTAATAAATTCTTAACTAGAAATGTCACCAAAGACCTTTTATTCAGATTTAAAGATTGATTTATATCAAGATGTATATCATTGTGTTAATATTTTAACGTATGCTTCAGTTGAAAACTCTAATTTGAAATATAATATTCTTTTAAAAAACTGGCTGCCTTTTCTTTAAACCAAAATTCTCCCTTTACTTATTTTAGTTTGAAAACATGAAACGCATTCCACCTTGAATCCATTGCAGTAGTTTCTAGTTTTCCTTTTCTCAGAATGTTGTGCCTCTGCTGTCTTACTCAAATGTTGATTCTGGTCCATCATTGAAATGCAGATATCATGTGAATGTTTTCAATTTTTGTCGATGTTTCGTTCAAAATGATCACCTTTTTGGAGAGGAAAGTTATAATTTATTTCACTTTAACAATTCAGAAATGAGAAAAGCCTCAAGGTCAACATCAATCAATCAATAATTCCACTAATATTCATTCAGGACCTACCATGTCCTGAGCACCGGGACACAAAAGGAAACACACACTCACACACACACTCACACACACACTCACACGTATACAAATTTCTAGCTTTAGCGAGATTGTAATTTAGGAGGATAAATGTATGGAGGGGAACTTGAAACAACAAATAAATAAAGTAATACAGAATCACACATTAGATGGGATTAAATAAATTATCAGCAATTACCTATTGGAAATAAAATTTTGTTATATTTTCTGTATATCTACATTATAAGGTTTAGGAAGACAAATAAGTGTTTAATTCATCTTTCTGGTTTTACAAAATGCCAAACAGTACCTTGCATATAGTAGATAGTCAAAATGAATAGAAAAATAATGTAATTAATTATAATTAGAGTGGCCTAAAAAGGTTTCAGAGAGAAAATATTAATACCTCTGGAACCAGGCTCAAAAACCAGAGAAAGTTTGGATTTGTTAAAAAGAGCTTAGTGTACTCCAAGTACCTGGCAGAGGGACTATGGCCGTGCTTGAACTTACCATCACCATGATTCCACTTTATTTTAATTTTGTTTATTTTTGAAGAGAGAGTATATTTGAAGTTGAAAGCACAAAACATCAAAAATGACACATAGGAAAAATTCTTCCTCTAACCCTCATCCAGTTTCTCTTTCTGAGGAAGAGTATTATTAGCTTTCAATGAATCTTGTCCAGAAATACGATATGCATTTTTAATTAAATACACAACATGTTCCTTTTTTAACACAGATGGCAGCATACGTTACTATAGTTATCTGCCTTTTTGCTCTGCTTTATATACTTAACTTTATATTAATGTGGCTTACTCAGTCTTCTTATGGTTCTAGGGTATTCCACTGTGTATAGTTTATCTACCTAGTTTTATGTCTAGGTAGCATCTAATTTAGATTAGGTTGCATCGAATTATTTCATATTAGAAAAATTTCTTAATATGTCTTTTGATTTATGTGTGATCATTTCTGTAGGATAAAATTCCTACAAGTGGAGTTTTGAGGTCAAATGTAAGAGAGATTAAAATTTTGAGAGTTATTAAGCCCCTATCTTAAAGACTAGTAAAATGAATCAACTTATTTCTTAGATTTGCTCTTTTTTGTAGAATAGTATGTTATTCACTGAGGTTTAGAAAATGTATTCTTATTTATTCATATGTGCATAATACATATTTATGTAGCAAAAATACCTATTTATGTATAGAAACAAGCATAAACATAGATATATGATTTAATAGGGCACTAATTATACAGTATATTTAATACATGTTCTATATACAGTTGATTCTCATTATTTGCAGTAGTTGTGTTCTATAAAGTTCTTGCAAATGCTGAATTAGCAATGACTAACCATTGCTCCTAGGGGAAATAGAGGGTTTGGTTCCTGTTTATCTGTGGTCACAACATTTTTGTCAACCAATGAATACATAACCTTGTTTTATGTTTCCTTCCTGTTAGACACCTTATTTAATTCGTATTATTGATCACTAACATTGAATCTGTGGACAATAGCACTTTGCAGCTCAAGCCTGAAGGAAGCTTATGTAATTCATGTATCTTTTCCGTCAGACACATCACAGCTCTCTTGAACTTAGGAACACTAGACAGCACTTCAGCATTATGCTTGAGAGCCATTTTAATAGCAAAATCACCTACAGAAAGCACACAAATGAAAAAAAATGGCTCTAAGAGGACTGTGAAAAGGTCACTTGTTTCTATTACGAGAGCAAAAACAAGAAAGCAGAGCCATATCTTATATCTTGTCCAGCCTCAGCTGAGAACGTTCATGTGGGAGAACTCAAATTTTTTGCCACTCTCTGCAGGTTTGTGAATGACCATGAAAGAGCAGCAGTATTGATTTAAGGGTTACAAATCCATTTTAGTGAGTAGGAAAATTCACAAATACAGAATCCACAAATGATGAGGATCAACTGTATATTCTATTCATTAATTCATGCAGTAAGAATTTATATATATATAAAGTCCATCAATATACATAATGCATATTAAATGGCTAATGTACAAATACAGAAATGATAAATATCTGAAGATATTATCACTTGTGTGTATATGAATGTATATAAACATACACATGAATGCAGAAACCCACACCCTTGTACATCTAAGTGAATCCTAGTTATTCTATATTTCTGGCATGTGGTCCATATATACCTGGGCCTGTTCAGTTACTGAGTGAAGTGGAGTGAGGAGGGAATCAGTAGTTCGGTCCCAAAGTCACAGGCAGCCTTTTGATAAGTTTTATGTCATTTTTACATGAACACCTCTTTCTGTATCCTTTGTTCAGGACTTAAATGTTAGGAAAGCATTTTTACCACTTAATCCTCTGAATTATTTGAAAGGTAGATAGTCACCCTTTAGCTTTAGTTTTTTGTTTGGTTGGTTGGTTTGGCTACTCAACAAACATTCCCGAATGCTATGATCTCACCACTCCTATCCTTGTTGATTGCAATTGATTAAATTATTGTCCTGTCTCCCAGCCTTCTCCCTTTCCTATGCATATCACTTCCATCCTTAGAATCTTTCAGAGGTCTCTTGTACCACACAAAATAAAACTCACGTATAGTATTTGATATTTTTCCTGAACTAAAACCAGCCTTTGTGTTTAGTCTCAATACACCCATAAACACTTTCCACCCTGTGGAACCACTGTCCCCAGAAGAAAGGTCTCTGCTCACCTGTATGTTTCTTCTTAACCTGTAATGTTCTTCTTCATCTCTTGTTTGTAATTCTGCCCCAACTCACCCCTCTTAGATATTTTCCCGTTGTTACTCCCAGTTGAAATAACCTTTCCCACACTGCTGCTCCACTGGACAATATCCCTTGTAATGTAGTCATTCCTTTTCCCTGTATTTCTACTACTTTCCCAAACAGATTGCTAGTCCACACCTCTCTCCTATATATTGGGGAAAAGTATCCAGATAAAAAGTTGGAAATGTAGGCACTTTTACCTTATTTCTGAAAAGGATTAAATTATAACAAATCACTACATAGTAATTAAAAGGTTGAAATATCAATTCAGGGTTGACTCTAAACACCATATTTTCCACATCCCCACGGCATTTTAAGCCTGACTTGAAGACATTTAACAATTTTTTCTCTGGACATATTTTTTTTCTCAGAGTTCTAAACAGCTAACATGTAAATGAATTTTGGGGATGCAATAAGTTTATAACATAAACCACGATGTTCTGTAAGACAGGCATTCAGATGTAGCATTGCAACTCTTCCTTGAATAATAGTACAGTCCAGTTCTGCTCCCTTTTGATTGGGGTGGAGCAGAGGGAAGAATCTCACCAGCCTCTGCTTATCTGTGCAAGCTTTTCCTATTTGAGTGATCATAGAAAAGCAGTGCAATCCAAGTGATCTACCATGTACAATACATGTGGTACTAAGGAGGGAAAAAGGGAAAACAGCATTTACTAACTTCTTAAACCTTTTATGGGTCTGTAAATAATTTAATACTTTTTAATTAAATAATATTAATAATAATTATAAGGGTAGCCACCTTCCTGAGTTGGAGAAAGGAACTAATATTTTTGAGTCCTTAGTTTGTGCCAGGAACTGTGTTGAGGCAGAAGTTTTTTCTCATTTAATCAGAAATAAAATCATCTAGAAAACCTCTTCTTTTGACCTCCCCTTGAGTCAAATTTGAGTTGAAACAAGGAAAGTTGAGGTGAGTAAGTGGCTATGAGGCATATCCCATTTCTTGATGTTTACCAACTAACTCTCCAACCCACGTTATTTTTTCAGACTTGAAGTTCCACTTGAATAGAAAGTAATAGGAATGGGATTTCAGTCTTTATTTTTAAATTATAAATGTCTGATTTTCTGTATTTTATTTTTAAAAACATCAACCTGAGGCTCAGCTACCTCTAGAAGGGATAGTTAATAAGTTTTAAAGGTTTAGAACATAAGGGTGTAGAAGACACATAACATAAAATATGTAATATTTATCATGTCCATCAAAACAATTTTTCCCCTTGAAATTTCTGGAAGTTTCTCACATACAGGAAACATTGAAATTTGAGAATCTCAAAGGTTCTTACCTGGACTTAGGATCCTACAGCAATGGCCACAGGTCCGTCCCTTTATCTGTTGTTATAGTCTCTTGTTAAATAGTTGGCTCGTTATTTTTTTTACAGTCCAATGATGATTAACTACCTTCTTAGGTCATTGTCCCAGGCAAATAGAAGAAAATTAACTACTTATCCTAGGAATCTCCTCTGCATGCCTGTAGTTTAAGGATTATGTTAAAAATTTCTCATAATTTACAAATTACTTGTATGTAAAAGTTCAAAAATTAAGCTTTACTTCTGAGAATAATTTACATTTGCTTACTCAATTAAGTTGTTTGCATATTTTTCTTTAAAAATACAAATACAACAGATTATCCAAAGTGATAAAACAATTCCACATAGAAAAGACTACAAGGCAATTTAAAAAATTTGTCTACACAAGGACCTACTATACTATACTGTACTATATAGTACAGGGAACTCTGCTCAATGTTATGTGGCAATCTGGTTTGGAGGGGAGTCTGGGGGAGAATGGATACATGTATATGTGTGGCTGAGTCGCTTTGCTGTGCTCCTGAAACTGTTACAATGTTGTTAATTGATATACTCCAACATAACATAAAAAGTTTAAAAATAAATAAATAAAATAAAAATGGGGAAAAATTTTGAAAAATAAAAATCTGTCTACAGGTTCCTTTAGCATTCAAAAAATCAAATGTACTCTTTTGTTTGATATTTGCATGCAATTCTAATATGATGTGTCTGGATACTGGATGTCCCATATGGAATAGTAAAGTGCCAATTCATTGCAAGACAGGTCTTCTAAGTGACAACATTTTTAAAGATGATGAAAGTCAAGACTACATTGCATAATAGATGTCTTATATCAAGGTATACAGAAAGTAGGTCACATTATTTCTTTCTAGTCACTTGGTTTTCAGAGACGGGGAGACCTTGACACAATTGAACATTTTCTTGGGGTTCTTGAAGTTTCATGCCCTCACTTGTTCATTCAGCAACTCAAATGTTTTTGAATCCCTGCTATATCTCTCTACCTCAGATATTGGGCTCTGTTCTGGAGGTGTACTAATGCAAATAAAATTCATACCCTTCTTCTCTCACATGAATAAATAATGTATATTATATATGTTTTATACATATATGTTATTTATTCATTATAGTTATATATAGTATATATAATATATGTGTATGTAGAGACATGTGTGTGTGTATATATATGGCTATCATATATAGATAGCAATGTGAATGTATATACATGTACATAGATATGCACATACACATATGAATATATATATGTACATACATATATAGCAATGTGAAGATGCATATGTGAAAACACAGTTACCCCTTATCACTCCTGCAGGACAATCCTTGATACAGCTGCAACAATATTTATTTAAGTCCTATATCTCAGTTATTTGATAAATTGGTTTGATCCTTGGAACTGTTGGAATCATGGGAAGAATCAGAGACTGTGGAGGGGAAACGTTAGGAAATATTAAATTTCTCTATTAAAGGGAACTGAGGAATGAAGACCTGGGCCTGGGAAGGTTAGGATCCAGTCATCTATAGCAGACTGGGGCCCACACTCAGGAGATTCTGATTCGGTTGACCAAAGATTATGATGTTTTAATAAGCACTTCAGTGAACTTTTATGTTATGCCAGATTTTGAGAACCACTGTAGCAGAGCTAGAGAACATTTTCAGTTGACTTTGTGAACTTCCTTTTCATTCAGAGTAGGGATATAGTCTAGGGGTTCCAATGCTATTGATTTTCTCTTTAAATTTCTGTTCTACCCAAGTCACATCACTTTGTTTTGAGACAGCTGTGTTGAAAGAATGAAGGTAAAACAGTACAAATTAGTAGACCCTTTTTAATCCCTAAACTAAAGCTTTCTGTTGAAATTCTGGAGTGTTTCCAGAGATCAAAGAGCATTTGCTCTTTTTCTTACATGACTGTTTTAAGTACTTGAACTGTTCTTCTTGTGTGACTTGTGGAAGAATATAGGTGGTCAGGAAAGACGTTGCAACAGCTCTTTCAAGATCAATATTATGCTAACATCCATGAGTCAATAGAATTGCAAAATTTGCTAAAAATAATCTTATTGGTATTTACTTCAGAGATAATCATCCCAGTTCTGATGATATATGGTCTTTGCAATCTGATAGATTTTGATGCCAATTTGTCTCTGCTACTTGCTAGCAGTATGAACCTAAGTAGGTTATCTAAACTTTTCTGATCATGAATATCCGTATCTGTAAAGTAGGAAGATAATACTTGGGGTAAGGATTAAATAATGTGTGCAAAGTGCTTTGCATAGTACCTGACAAATTACAGATTTGATACCTAATAAGATTCAGTGTGTGACATTAGTGTATTATAAATACTCAAAGCAATTAATTCATATGAAATGAGTAAAAATAAAATCTCCATGACATGTACCCAGCAGTTTTTATTTCCAGAGTACTCAGAGGGGTCCGCAGGCATTCTTGAAGAGGGAGACTTTAGGCTCAAGGACAACCTGCAGCTGTCTCCTGCCATACTTCTCTTAGTAATGGTCAAGAGGCAGCCCCGTTAACACATTGTAAATCAACTATACTCTGATAAAATTAACTTTTAAAAAAAAGAGGCAGCTCTGGGAGGCTGCAGATGACTCCTGGAAAGAACCTCACATCTTTCTACCCACTAGAGCCCTGGCATCATCATGATTGATCTTATTGTGGCCATCATTTCTCTTGTGTTGGTCACCACCATGAGAAGTGAGGGATTCCCTGATCACTCTCTTCAGCTCCTGTCTAATCCCCATATGGCTCTGCACCCTCCTGTATTTGCCCTCATCTCCTATCCCTCTCCCAATCCTGAACTGAGACACTTCTCTTGAGATGTTTGGAACTCATGGTTAATCACAAGTAGAATTCCCTCTACCTTTAGCCTCTTCCCTGACACATTTTGCTTCACCTTCTTGCTTTAACTTAAACCTGGCCCTTCCCTGATGACATTGCCTTTCAAAGCTCCTGTGATCAATGGGGGCTACATTGTTCTCCATTTTGCTCCATACCAGATGCCTTGGTCTCCAATTTCCCTTACTGCGCTACTTCCTTTCTGTTTTCACACCCTCTTCTCTCAGAATCCATCATTATGAATCTCATATCTAAAGACTCTATCACTTCGTCTTGGTGGAATCATCTACCAGTCCTTGAGTCACTCCTACTTCTTCCATGAGTTTTAGCTCTTGATTCAAAGCCAATCTTTCAAAATATTCCTGCTGTAATAATTATCAGTAATTGTAATGACCATGAAGAGAATACTTCTAATTCCCTGACTTCTTAGCTTTTCAACTTTCTCTTCTTCGATAGCCTTGCTTCTACTCACTCCAATGGATATATCCTAGACTTTGTCACATCAAAACTGCAACTTCTCCATAATACAAGTTTCAAGAATTGGAGTTCCACTATCTGTCTTGCCAGCTCACACACTGTAGTACCCTGGATGCTTCCACTGACCAGGATCTATCTGACCATTGATTGATTTTACCAGAGGTTTCACTGTGCCTTATTTCACGTTGTCATTTCCCTCCATATCTGGGTTAAATTTAATGGTCATGGTAATCACTTTCTTCCATATATCTTCAAGTCATTTGTGACCCTGGCATCATTTTAATTGCTTGACAAAACACAACCTGGATTAAATACAACTCTCAGACTACTCTGTCCATTCATCCATGCTGCTGAACGTGATTGAAGAAAAACCCTCAGCCGTGTTGACTTTAAATTTAGGATCGTGAAGTTCAAATGGGTCTTTCTTGGGCTTAGGTATCGTGTTGCATTTTCCCAATCCATGTCGTCTTGCTTTCTCAGTAACTATCTTTTGCTTTCATCTCTCTCCTCAAAACTCTAACACATCTTTTCCTATCTCCACCTTCAGCTGATGATGATTTCACTAACAAAAATGAAGATCAAAATTTCCCAAATCTTCTTTCACCACATCTGTCTACCTATAGCATCAGTACCACATACTCTGCCTTGATGAACTGTCTATGCTCTAGCTAAGGCCAGCCTCCACTTGTGCACCAGATTACTTCCTCTGCATTCCCAAGGATAGCAGTTTTTCCTTTCTAGAGAAATGTTCCCCTCAGCATATAATCATGCCATCACTTTCCCATCTTCAAAAATCCCTCTTTTTATTTCCAGAGTACTCAGAGGGTACTCCCATTCCCTTTCCTGGTATTAACATTATTTCTGTGCTATTTTTACATTAAAAAAAAATCTTCTCAAAATGCTTATGTATAATTAATGTTTTCCATACCTTTTCTCATATTCTCCCTTGCGGACACTTCAATCAAGTTTTGCCCCCAACTCCTCACTCAAACTACTCTTGCCTAAGTCATAAATTACCTAAATGCTACATGTAATGGTCTTCAGCTGACTTGACCTATTAGCAGCATTTTTTCAGAGCTGATTACTTTCTACTCAGCACACCATCTTTTATGGTTTTCCTCTTAACTTACTACAATACAATTTAATGCAAATACAATTTGATGTTTTGACATATGTATTCACTGATGAGACCAAAATAATGAACATAAAATTCACTCCCAGGAGTTTTCTCCTGCCTTCTCTACTATTCCCCATCCTAGACCAAGCCATTGATCTGTTTCCAGCACTATGGATTAATTTACATTTTGTAGAATTTTATACTAATGTAATCAAATTGTACATACTGCTTTTTGTCTGACTTCTTTAATTCAAAATAATTATTTTGAAATTCAATCATGTTGTGTATATCAATAGTTTCATTTATTTCTATGCTGATTAGTATTCCAAATATGAATATGTCACAATCTATCTATTTACCTGTTTATAGAAATTTAAGTTGCTTTCAGTTTTGGTCTACTACAAATAAAAGTCTTATGGGGCTTCCCTGGTGGCGCAGTGGTTGAGAGTCCGCCTGATGATGCAGGGGACACGGGTTCATGCCCCGGTCTGGGAAGATCCCACATGCCGCGGAGCAGTTAAGCACGTGAGCCATGGCCGCTGAGCCTGCGCGTCCGGAGCCTGTGCTCCGCAACGGGAGAGGACACAACAGTGAGCGGCCCGCGTACCAGAAAAAAAAAAAAAAAAAAATCTTATGAACATTGGTTTATAAGTACTTTTGTGTACATATGCTTTCATTTCCCTTAAAAAATACCTGGTAGTGGAATGCCTGGCTTACACAGGAGGTGTGTGTTTAAGTTTTTAAGAAATTGCTAAACTGTTTTCTAACATAGTTGTATCATTTTACATTCGCATCAATAGTGTATGAGTTTCAGTTCCTCCACATCCTCACCAACAATTGGTATAGTCTTTTTAATTTTAGTCCTTTTAGTAGATGTGTAGTGGTATCTAATTGTGGGTTTAATTTGCATTTCCCTAATAACAAATGATGTTGAGCATCTTCTCATGTGCTTATTTGTTGTCCATCTCCCTAAATATAATTTTCATTTTGAGTTGTTTTTCCTTGTGAAATGTCTGCTCATATCCTTTGCCCAGTTTTTACTGGAATGTTTGTCCTCATTATTGAATGGTAAGAGTTTTTTAGATGTCTTCAAACAGGCCTTTCTTGGATAAATGTTTGCAAACATTTTCAAGAGCAAAAGTTTAAAATTTTGATAGAGTCTAATTTCTTTTTTCTTTACAGTTTGTGTTTTTTGTGTTCTATGTGAGAAATCTTTACCAAAATCAAGGTCAATGAGATTTTCACATTTTGTTCTAGAGGTTTTATTTTTTTAGCTATTACATTTAGGTCTATATTCTAGTTTGAATTAATTTTAGTATAAGGTGTGAGGCAAAGTCAAGGTTCATTAATTTGTCCATTGTTATCTAATTTATTTAGCATTGTTTGTTAAAAAGATTATTCTTTCCCTATTAACTTGACTTAGAATCTTTGTAAACTATCAGTGAAACATAAATGTGTTGGTCTATTTCCAGACTCCTTATTCTATTCCATTGATCAGTATGTCTATCTATACATTAATACCATAGTATCTTGATTACTATAGCTTCAAAAAAGTCTTGAAATGAGAAGTGTTAAGTCTTCCTACTTCGTTCTTCTTTTTCAAGGATGTTGTGGCTATTTTAGGTCCTTGGCACTTCCATGTAAATTTTTTGATCTGCTTGTCAATTTCTGAAAAAAACCTCTGCTGGAATTTTGGTCAGGATTGCAGTCACTGTATAGATCAGTTTTGGTATAATTGGCGTCTTAGCAATATTGAAACATATAATTCGTAAACATGGTATATGTCTCTTTTGTTTAAGTCTTGTTTAATTTCTCTCAGCACAGTTTGTAGTTTTCAGTGTACAAGTCTTTCATATCTTTTGTCAAATTTCTTAAGCATTTCATATTTTTATACTATTATTGTTTTATTTCAATTTCTGACTGTTCAGTGCCAGTATATAGAAATAAAATTGATTTCTGTATATTGGACTTGTGTCCTGCAATCCTGCTAAACTTACTTTGTAGTTCTAGTGGATTTTTAAAAATATGTTTCTTAGGATTTTTAATATATGTTACCATGTTCTGTGCAAATAAAGACACTTGTATTTCTTTCTTCCTTTCCAATTTGGATGTTTTCCACCCCTGCCTTAGTGTACTGACTAAGACTTCCAGTGCCCTCTCTGGGCTCTCATATCACAAAATAAAAGTGGTGAGAGCAGGCATCCTTGATTTGTTCCCAACGTTAGGGAATAGAATTTTCAGTATTTCACAATTAGGCATGTTGCTACCTGTACGTTTTTGTAGCTGTAGGTTAAAAAACTTTCCTGCTACTTCTATTTTTTCTGAGTTTTTATTCATCATTAACAAATGACTTAACATTCAAGAGTCAATCAAGGTAATTCACTGCATCAGTAGGATAAAGAGAAAAAAAATCCTTAAACTTATATCATCTCAAAAGATGAAGAAAAAGCATTTGATGAAATTCTTCATTCACTTATGATAAAAACACTTATCAAACTATGACTAGAACTTCCTTAAAGTAATATAGAGTTTCTACCAGAATACCTATATAATTATCATACTTCATTATATTTTTATTGGACATCAAGGTATTGATGGATAGGGAGAAATAGAGGGTCCAATAAATTGGAAGTCCAATGAGTTAGGAGAAAGGGTATTTGAGAGAAATTGAGGGAATGAGATGAAGGAAAAAAGTGGAAATTTAAATACAGTATTTTGGAGCAGTTCCAGGTGATGACAAATACCAGAATATGGCTACAGGATGGGGTGACTGCAGTTGAATAGAGGTGTGCATTTTCCCACTGCTCAAAAAGGCATAGAAATCCTACTCAAGGCTGTCTGTGTTGAGCCTTCAGGGCAGTGTTGTACAAATACACCTTCTGTGATGATGAAAATGTTCTATAAGTGCATTCTCAAATGCAGTAGCAAGTAGCTACACATGGCTATTAGAAACTGAATTTTTAACTTTATTTAATTCAGATTTAAGTCACCACATATATTTAGTGGCTACCTATTGGATAGCATAACTTCAGGGTGTCAGTCTGTACCCTGGTGGAGCAGAAGAAGAATGGCCTTTTCCCAAGACTGTCACAAAATCTCACTTAAACAATTCCTAAGGCTTTTACCTTGAACCTAACTCTTTCCAAGGACCAAAATACCAAATCATTAGGCTGTTAAGACACAGAGGGGATAGGAAATGCTCTATTACTTCTATTTTCATATATGATTTCCTTCTTTCTCCTCTATTTTCTCCCTTCAATTTCCTGCTGTCTCTCAGGATCAAGGATCAAGCACAATGTCAGATATTATGATCACTCAATATGTGGTAGCTATTATAATAGACTTTTCTAATTATAAACAATACCATAATGAACATCTTTTAATGTAAATATTTGAAAACATCTATGATTACTTCTATGGTGTACTATTCTAGCACCAAAATTACTGATTCAAAGAGTGTAAGCTTTTAAAAACTCACTTTTCAAATAGCTTTCCAGAAGGATTCTATCAGTAACAGTCCCTCCATATATATTGCACTTCTCAATTTATATCTGTCATATCTTTTTTCAATCTTAGATTATTAGTTGCAAAATGGAAACTCACTGTTGTTTCATTTTTCACTTATTTGATTATAGAACATATTTAGGCTAATTCCATAAGGCCTTATGATAAAGTCCTCTAATATATTTCATATGACCCAGGTATTATTTCCTTCATCTCTTTCTAGTTGTCTTTGGCTCAAACTTAGAATAATATTTTTTCATCCTCAAATGGCAAAAATGTGTGTCCTCTTGAACAGCACCAGTATAGCATTTGGTTTTCTGTAATAGGAATCCTGATTAGCCCTATTTTCTGGTATATTCTTAATACTACAGGCCACACAATAAACATTTTTTTTCTGGAAATTCTAACTTTACTGGATAATTCTCAAGTTATTTGCTCTCACATGATATAACAAAGACCAGTCACAATCCCCAACATTGTCTTTGGAGCAAAAGAATTACAGAATTCTCCTGTTCTCAACTACTGCTAATCAAGAAGCCCGTGAAATTCCAGTTATGACCTGACTTCCTTGAATCATCTTGTCCATTTTCCTCAGTCTTCTCTAAGTGTGTCGTGTTCCATGGACTTCATGGCTTCAGATGTTCTCTTGGATATCTGTAGCTGCCTAACAATTTTCATAACACAACACACTGGCTAGTTTAATCAATCATTCCATAAGCGAGGACTAGAAGAGCTGGTAGGTTTGGGAGTAAAGAAGTCCCAAGTAGATGGGAGCTGACGTTATGGCTACAAATCAGAAGCACATACCAAGACCCAAGTGGAAATTACCTGTATAGTACTGATGATTGTGAAATTCTTCAGCCAGTAGGTGGAAGCAGACTCCTGTCTGTAAAGAGGGAAACTATAAACAGCTCACATATCTGAGTAGTTATTTAGCACTTTGCAGTGAAAGCAGCTTTCATTCTCCAGGAATCTGCTCTCTCTTGGGCAATATTTATGCAGCCACTAATCCCTATTCAAAGGAGATTAGGAGCCTTCACAAGTTTAACCCATGCCTAGGATATTTCAATATTTTCTGTGCAACTTCAGGTTAGGTGAAGTAAACATAACAAAAGACTAAAACATCATCTGAGTAGGTTTTTAATGCTAATAAGTTAATCATTTACCTGGTAAATGAATTCTATCCTTACCTCATTCTCCTAAAAGGACAGTGCTATTTGACTTAGGGTCTGGAAGGCAGGATTGGACTAGGAAGGGCAAATCCACAGAGAAGGAGGTAAGTGGGAGGGCAAATGTGATTTAGTAATGGGGATGATGTTGATAACTATCAGGGTTCTTGGCCTTCCCCAAGCAATAGAAATTGATAAGAGGCCAGACAAGAAATTCAGGCAAGGTTCTATTGGGGCTCCTGCAGTGTCGGGGTGAGTAAAAAACAAGTAACAGTTTCCCTTGCTCGCTCCCCTAGAGGGGAGAGCTGGTTCATTACATGGGGTGAGGGTAGGGGTGTGTCAGGTTGAAGGGGGCTGCTTAGGTGGTTTGCCCACCCCTTTGGTGATGTTCTGTGCAGGGGGCATGGGAAGTACCCTGCTTTTGCTCCTGGCTCTTCAGAAGTGGCAGTTGGTTGTTTTTGGTCTTTTTGTATCTTGCTGTCCATAATTTACCCCAACTGTGAATTCACACAGTTTTTAGTCCCTTATAGTTTCTTTGCATTCTGTTGTTTGAGGAGACTTTTGTCCAGGTGGAAGCACTGCAGCAAAGGGTCCCGGGTCCCAGGTCCCAGCCTGTCTCAGTGTGACCTTTGAGCTCCATGAGGGCAGGGATATATCTACAATGTTTGCTTCAAAGGCTAAGATACAGTTCCAGATACCTAGTGGATACCCGTTAAATATTTGTTAATAAAATTATGAATAATTAAATAGGCGTTTGAATGGCGTCTCTTCTCAGGATTTGATAGCTCAGCAGTATCCCTTGTAAAATGTATGTATTAAGAAGTTGAAGGGCAATGGAGAACGATGATGTGGGAGGCTGAAGAATGATCTCAGAAGATATCCACATCTTAATCCCTGGACCCTGTGAATGTTAATTTATATGGCAAAAGTCATTTTACAAATATAATTAAGGATCTTAATGTGAGGAGAGTATCCTGGATAATCTGGATGGGTCCTAAATGTAATCAAAAGTGTCATTTAAGAGGCAGGCAGAGGGAGATTTGAACATGGAGGAAAAAGGTCATGAGTCAAGGAATACAAGAGGTCACTAGGACCTGAAAAAGCAAGGAAACAGATTCTCCCTCTTCTGAGATTCCAGAAGAAACCAGCCCTGCTGACACCTTGACATCAGCCCAGTGAAACTAATTTCAGACTTGTGACTTCAGAGCTGTAAGAAAACACATTTGTGTTGTGTTAAATCATTAAGTTTGTGATACTTTGTATTACAGTAATAGGAAAATAATACAGGTGGTAACCGTCATCTTCATCCCTCATCTCTCTTCCTCCGCTGGCCTCCAAGGTTGGATATAACCAATGGAATATGAAGTCAAGGCCATCTAGTCAACATGATCTGTCCTAGAAGGAAAGACACAGCCAGTGGGATAGGCAATGTCAGAGAAAAAACTCTGATATTGGAGTCCCAGCCAGGTCAGCCTCAGGGTAAAGGAGTCAAGTCCTTTAACACATAACTGAATTTTGGAACACGATTACAAATACATTAGTAAATTAAAGGCTGGGGAAAGTCAACTTTATTTCCATATGTTGAGAAATATAGGCTTGAGCTGATCTCTGATTATTTGTGTCATCTTTATACATAGAGAACTTTTACATCAGTCTTGGGATTATGGAAAGTAGCTGAATACTGGAGACTGAATACAACCTACTAGTGCTGAAGACTCAACTCATTCAACTGACACAAGTTTATTGAGTAGTACTAATATGCTAACCAGTGTATGCAGAGCTGGGCATCGACACAAACAAATAAGTTATGTTCACATCCTCAAGAAGCTCACAGACTGATGGTAGATAAAATGAATGACCTTGGGTTGTGCTACTCCCTAAGTAATACTCTTGATCATGCATGGACAAACTATCAAATCCTTAAATTTCATTGAATGCAGTTCAAGAGTCAGTAAAACGTTCAAACTAAATGCTAGAGGATTAAGAATAGCAGGGGCTGGGGGTGGTCTTATAGTAATAGCTTATTGATCATTACTTTCTGTTCCTCTAGATCAGTGGTCAGCAAATTACATACTGAGGGCCAAAAGTAACCCCTTGATGGTTTTCTCAAAAAAATGTTTTATTGGAACACAGCCATGCTCATTCATTTATGTATTGTCTTTGGCTGCTTTCATGCTACAATGGCAGAGTTAAGTGGTTGTAACAGAGATCATGTGGCCTACCTCGAATGTATACTGTCTGCCCTCTTTTTAGAAAAAGTTTGCTAACCCCTGCCTTTGTGAATTTTATCCCTTTCTAGCTATTGGTGTTACTCTCTATGCTGGACTCCATATCAAAACCTATAATGAGTAAAAACCTATAACATCAATTATTTGGTGACTAGACTCAGAGTGGAGCCTGAGACTGACCTACATTCCACTCTCTTAGTCAAATTTTCTGTCTAACGACTCCGTTTTTCCCAGGTTAATGACATTAAAACCTACCTTATCCTTCCATGACCCAATATAATAACAAGCATAGAAGTATTTTCCTTATAGGTCTTCCCACTTGCAAAAGGCATATACACATAGTAATGTCGGGGTAATTTCCTCACAGGCAAATTAAGTTTGAGACATCTATGGTTAAATAAAAATGTGTCCAACAGACAGCTCTAGATTAGAGAGGTCACTTTTAGGAGACATGGTAGAAAAAAATCTTTGAATACAAAAGAAATCACTCGGGGGAGGGTGCAAGTATGAGTATAATAAACGTAAATTCAGAAGAGATAGAAATGAAGGAGAAGCTGAGAGCAAGCAGTCAGAGAAGTAGGAGAGGGTCCAAAAGAGAATGCAGTCAGGGAAGCCTAGAGAGCTGGCGTCATCAAGTAAAAAGAGTTAAAGGTATTGAGTGCTGAAGAAAGATTGAAAAAATGGCTAAGGGACTTCCCTCGTGGTCCAGTAGTAAAGAATCTGCCTTACAATGCAGGGGCTGTAGGTTTGATCCCTGGTCAGGGAACTAAGATCCCACAAGCCATGGGGCAACTAAGCCCACACGCCACAACTACGGAGCTCGCATGCCTCAATGAGAGAGCCCACGTGCCGCAAGCTACAGAGCCCATGTGCTCTGGAGCCCATGCACCACAACTGGAGAAGAGAAAACCCGCATGCCACAACTAGAGAGGAGCCTGCGCGCCACAACAAAAGATTCTGCCTGCCTCAACGAAGATTCCATGTGCCACAACTAAGATCCGACGCAACCAAAAATAAATAAAAAATAAATCTTTAAAAAAAGAGAGAAAGAAAAAGTGGCTAAAATTCATATATTGAGTTGGAACTTTGTTATCTGGAAATTGGATTATAGTGTATTGTAGGATGATTACGTATTGAGTTTGAGCATATCTTGGCCATCTCAGAACATGGCAGCATTGTAGCAAGAGTGTAGATTTGAATCCCAGGTCTGCTGTGTACTCTCTGTGCAACTTTGTCGAAATTTGTTAACCTCACTAGGCCTCAGTGCCCTCCTCATTTCGAACACAGGGATAAGAGTTGTACACACTTCTAGACTGTCCTGATCAGGAAATGAGGTGCTATATTTACATCAGTTAGCACAATGCCTATGCATAGTGATTAATAAATACTTATTAATATTCTACAGAAATATTTTTGGAAGCCTAGCTACAGTATAAGAAGAGGGATAAAACAGAAACTAGAGGGAGCTGTCGGAACTAGAGACTTGTTTTACTTTCTCTTGTCTTTTTTTTTTTTAATATTTAATAGCTGGAGAGAAAGGAACTTACCATCTGGTGGGAATATAATGTAGGAGAAAAGCTGAAAGCTGGAGCAGTACTTTATTTCACACCCAGAGCTTTTATAAATTCCCTGTGTCAATTTCTTGAGCGGTCTACAAGTTGGAGGACCAGGAAGCATGGAAATAGCAGGAAAAAGGAAGAATGCAGGTCCAGGGACTCATTAACAGCAATGGATGTCCCTGGCTATTTGGGAAATTCCTGAGGACTGTAGAATGTTTTGATGAAGGCAAAGAATGAGTGCCCCTGTAGTGAGGGTGACTGGATTCCCTGAGGTACCGTGAAGTGGGGAGGAGGGTAGGTGTTGTCTAAGTACTGATACAGCACTTGCCCAACTCCTAGGTGATCATGGCCCAGATTTAGAATGGCAAAGACTCCATTTCAGAATTGCAGTAAACTATATACTTTCAAAATGGCCAGGGTTCTGGCAGGGTGTTGTTTTTTTTTTTTTTAATATGTGTTTCTGAATAAGGCAAAAACAGATGCACTTGTTCACCTCCTGAATACTTTTCTGTCTTGGAATTGGAATCTTTCACTACTTTGGATTTTGCTTATGAAGCGTGGAGTAGGTTCCAATCACAGTGGCCTTAGGCATGAAATAAATCAATGCCTGGATTTTTAAAATGTGGATTTAACCCAAACCAGACCTGGCCTAAAGCACTGTACAACCTAAGATTTAGTTGTACTGATGGTGGAGGCTGAATGCTAGAAAATGCAATCTATTAAAGGGTCTTATGTGTAGATGCACCTGAGTAGCCTCAGCTGTAAAGTCCAATTAATTGTAAATAATACCTTAATAAAGCCTTTCTGTAAAGAGTAACTTATGTAAAACTTTGGGTAAAATGTTTGTTAGCTTCCAGTATGTAACATCTATTTACATATTTTTCAGGGACAAATTGATTCCTTTTTAATGGTGAAGAAGTCTTCTACATCTCTAGATATTTCTCCATTGTCCTTCCTACCTCTTTCAAGTCTGGGATGTTTTATTCATTCAATCTTTGGGTGCTTACTCTGTTCCAAGTTCATTACAGTGGAGAATAACAACTATTCCTTGACACTTTGTGGAGCTTGCAGACAATAAATAAATTAGCAAAAAGATCTATATTGGGGCTTCCCTGGTGGCGCAATGGTTGAGAGTCCGCCTGCCGATGCTAGGGGACACGGGTTCGTGCCCCGGTCCAGGAAGATCCCACATGCCGCGGAGCGGCTGGGCCCGTGAGCCATGGCCGCTGAGCCTGCGCGTCCGGAGCCTGTGCCCCGCAACGGGAGAGGCCACAACAGTGAGAGGCCCGCGTGCCAAAAAAAAAAAAAAGATCTATATTGAGGAGTGATAACTGCTATAAAGAGAAATGAGTAAGGTTAAGGGGATAAAGAGGGCCAGTGCATACTATTTTAGAGAAGGTGGTCAGGGAAGACCACCAAAAAGCTGATGTTGGAACAAAGAAGGAGTGAGGGATCAAGTTCTAGGGGGAAAAATATTGCAGGCAGAAGACTCAGGAGGTGCAAAGACCCATGACTTAGGGGCCGCTTGATGTGTTGAGGGAACAGAGAGGGGGCCCAAGTGGAACAGAGTATGTATGAGTAGAATGAGAGGAAATGAGATTTGAGGGGCAGCTGTGCTTAGTTGATGGAAGGCCCATGAAAACATTAAATATATAGAATCAACAATTATATGCTATATTACTGTGAGTGCTCTATTTACAAAGTTATCAGAGTTTCTCAGTTTTATTCCCAGCCTTGTCCACCTTGAATTTCAAAGTCTTTGATTTTCAACTCAGGTTGATCAATGGCGGGCCTGGGTGAGAGATTACAGGACTTCAGGTGCCCAGCCTGCAAGCTCAGCACAGTCAGTAAGTAACCGGATGTTTTCAGACTATGAGACCTTTCACTTCCGGGGCCCTCATCCTCCTATCTGTTCGCTAACAATTTCTGAGATGCCCTCTAGTGCTGATACTCTAATTACCATGGTGATAGGTGCTCTGTGTTCATTAGCCAGCCCTAGGCTGTTACAGCGTTTTTTGCAGGCTGTGAGCTACCAAACATTCTTCTTTACCCATAAATCAACCGTTTTAGCCAGCCCAGAAATCTCAGCTAGAAAGAAAAAGGAAAAAAGAAAACAACAGGAGAGGAAAACTAATTTTGTTATTTAAGTACAGGAAAAAATTGTGGAATGGAGGTAAAATTTGATATTATCACAATCAAAACCGAATATCATGAATATGGCATCATATCACGGTCTCTGCTGGTTTGGGACTTTAAAAAAGTTTCAGTCAGGTTTGGTAAGTGTCTAGAACACTGGACTAGGCATCAGAAGATGCAGGGTTTGGCTCTTGCTCTACCAATACCTGACTCTGTGACCTTAGCAAGTAAGGTTAACTTGTGTAATCCTATTATAGTCAGGTTTTTCATGTATAATGGGAAAAAATATTATCAATCTTTATGTGAAATTAAGAGAAAAACTATATGGTAAAATGCTTTATAGGCTTTAGAGAAATGGGCAAAAATGAAGAATTATATAGAGGGACTTCCTGACGGTTCAGTGGTTAAGACACTGCGCTTCCACTGCAGGGGGCACGGGTGCATTCCCTGGTCGGGGAACTAAGATCCCACATGCTGTGCAGCCAAAAAAAAAAAAAAAGAATTATATAGAAATGATAGAAATGCTGCAAGATAAAATACATATCTAAATTAAAATTGAGGTTTTTTTGGAAAAGTGATTTGTAGAGTTCATCAAATATCTAGCTGCTTAGGTAATAGAAAATAGTGTATCCTTATTGGTTATGTTTTTTCAGCATGGTCAAAATTTCAAAGATCCAGAAAAACTTTAGAGCACTTAACCTATTTCTATTTCCATATTCTATTTCATTGTAGTCTATTCTTGCCAAATTCTTCCTGCAGTGAATTCAATAAAGAATATAGAAATTTCAGGAAGAATTATGTAAGGTGTGATTTTATTAATCTTGTTCACAATTCCTAAAGGAAGTTTATTTTTCCTATATCATTTGTTCATTCATTTACTCAACACTGAGTTTGTAACACGTGTCCAGTAATATACAAGATGGTATAGATTAATAAAAGAATCTCTACCATCAGTCTGTACTGGGCCACTACCTGGTACTTTGGGGGTGCAGTGAGGCTGAGGTCCAGGGAAAGCTGACTAGAGGTGACTGAACTAAATCATCATGGAGGAGGAGGTCCTTGCTCAGGATGTGATGCTGCTGGTCTGTGGGGCTAGTTAGAAGTGCAGAATCTCAGGCCTCACCCCAGAACCACTGAATCACATCTGTTTTTCAAACAAGATCTCCAGGTGATTCATAGGCATAATAAAGTTTGAGAAGCCCTGAGCTGGGTAAAAAGGTGAAAAAAAGGAGAAAGTGTTTTCTAGGCCAAAAAAAATAGCAGGTCTGAACAGCACATTTAGGAAACTACATGTAGTATAATACAATAGGCCACGGGATCTAGTGAAGAATTTGAGTGAGGGTTTTTGTGGGAGATGGAGTGAAGAAGTTGTCATGGACCAGATCCTGAAAGGCCGCGTTTTACCAAGGATGTCTGAGGTTTCCTGAAAATGTTGGAAGGCTACCAGATGATATTTTTAAAATTAATTGATTAATGTATTTTATTTTTGGCTGCATTGGGTCTTTGTTGCTGTGTGTGGGCTTTCATTGCGGTGAGCGGGGGCTAATCTTCGTTGCAGTGAGTGGGCTTCTCATGGCGGTGGCTTCTCTTGTTGCAGAGCACGGACTCTAGGCGCACAGGCTTCAGTAGTTGTGGCACACGGTCTCAGTAGTTGTGGCACACAGGCTTTGTTGCTCTGCAGCATGTGGGATCTTCCCAGACCAGGGCTCGAACCCATGTCCCTGGCATTGGCAGGCAGATTCTTAACCACTGCGCCACCAGGGAAGTCCTTACCAGATGATTTTGAATAGCAGATTTAAATCATAAGCAGATTTAAATTTTAGTTGTATGACATATATATCACTGGCTTTTCTATCAGACAAGAATAAAATGACATAAGAAGTATCAACTTTGAAAAGGAGTCAAAATAACACTCTTTCATAGATACTCTCTCTGATCACCTTCCAAGAAACACCTAGAGAATCAATTGAGCAAACTAAACCAATAATGGACTTTGGTAAAGAAGGCCAGTTAAAATATTAACATGAAGCTCCTAATAGCTTTGCTAAATCTGTTACACAGAAAATAGAATAAAAGATCCTAAATAATCTTTTAGAAAATAAAATAGGCAACACTGTAAAGCAATTATGCTCTAATCGAGACATTAAATTAAAAAAAAGAAAATAGAAGAGAATAAAACATTCCAAATTATATTAACAACATAAATATTGAAGACTATAAGTAAACTTAGTTAGAAATATTTGGTGTGTACATATTTTTTTAAAGTATAAAATTTTATTGAGAAACATAAACCATGTTGCTAATGGGAAGATTCAATGTTATAAAAATATCGGTTTCTAGGGTTGGTGCTACGAGATTATGTGACATTGTGATTTATAATAAGAACAGAGCTCCTAAAACCATTGGAATTTCCTAAGTGATAAAGTTGAAAGGGGCATTTTTGTTCTTCATAACAAGCCCCTTTCAACCACCTGAGTTTATGTTAATGAGGTAATTTTAGGAAAGTCCCTAAGGAAGTGGGGCTGGTTGCCAGGGGAACCAAATACTTGAACCACTGCAACTTTCAGTCTTGCCTCCCCACCACCTCCAGGGATGGGAGAGAGGCAGGAGGTTGAGTTAATCACTAATGGTCAATGACAATCAATCTTGCTTACTTATGAAACTTCCATTAAAAAAAACCCCCAAACGATGCGCGGTTTCAGAGAACTTCCAGGTTGGTAAACCCTTGGAAGAGCTGGGTGATGTACCTGGAAAGAACATGAAAGCTACATACTTCTTCCCACATACCTTGCCCCATGCATTTCTTCCATTTGGCTGTTCTTTTTTTTTTTTTTTTTTTTTTGCGGTACGCGGGCCTCTCACTGTTGTGGCCTCTCCCGTTGCGGAGCACAGGCTCCGGACGCGCAGGCTCAGCGGCCATGGCTCACGGGCCCAGCCGCTCTGCGGCATGCGGGATCCTCCCGGACCGGGGCACGAACCCGTGTCCCCTGCATAGGCAGGCGGACTCTCAACCACTGCACCACCAGGGAGGCCCCATTTGGCTGTTCTTGAGAGGTATCCTCTCATAATAAATCAGTAATCTAGTAATAAGCCTTCCTGAGTTCTGTGAGCTGTCTAGGGCATACCTCGTTTTATTGTGTGTATGGTCAGGCCACTCACGGTGGCTGTTCTCTTGCTCTCTGTACATCCCGGGCTCGACCAGTAAGCGTCTGCTTCACCTACACCCTACTCACTTGACTGACTTTCCTACATACTTGCTGCAGGTTCCAGTCAGTGATTGCTCTTATCAAAGGGGCAGTAAGGGGCGTGCCCCTCTGCTAGTTTCCCTGGTAACTGACGAGCCAACCTGATGTCAATTCCCACTATAACTGGCAGTCTCCCCCTCCCCGCCCCGGAAACAAGACTGCCGCCATGTCATGCCCTCTGTCTGCTTCACTGGGTGGGGTGTTGTGTCAGAACCTTGCTTCAGAGAGGTAAGCTCCCCCCCGCCCCCCCATTCCGTTAAACCATTGATGTCTCTGCCACTGACTTCGGGCTCTTTCTTCAATCTTGAAGCCGGGCAAGTAGAGGTCTTGGAGGCCTGCGGCGTGCAGCCCAACTTGTGCTTCATAGATAATTGCGTCTTTTACAAACTGAGGGTTTGCGGCAGCCCTGTGTCAAACAAGTCTACTGGGCTCTGTTTTTCCAACAGCATTTGCTCACATATGTCTCTGTGTCACATTTTGGTAATACTTAAAATATTTCAAATGTCTTCATTATTTGCTATGGTGAGCTGTGATCAATGATCTCTGATGTTACTACTATGCATGACTTGCTGAAGGGTGTTGGCTAGCATTTTTCTAGCAATATAAAATATTTTTAAATTAAGGTATGTACATTGTTTTTTTAGACCAACTGCGATGGCACACTTAATAGACTATATTCACTTTATGTCTGTGGTCTGGAACCGAACGCGCAATATCTCCGAGGTTTGCCTGTATTGAACCTGAAGCGGTGGTTGTGGTCATCTTTGATTTATAGCCAGATGGTTAGAAGCACAGGTGATTGTCCTCTGAAGGCGGGGCCCAGTCTTGTCGGATGAGCTCTTAATCTGTGGGATCTGACAATTACTCCAGGTAGATAAAATTGAGTTAAATTGTAGGACACCCAGCTGGTGCTGGAGAATTGGTCGGTGAGCAGGAAAAAAAAAACCCTGTTTGAGAAAAATGAGGTTTTTCTTTTAGTTTAAATATTGTATATAGTACAGAGAAGAAACAGGTAGTTTTTGTTCTCTCTTTTAGATTAGTAGTCTCAATTGGATATCTTTGGAACCTGACAAAATAATCCTAAACTTATTCAGAAAAAAAGAATGAACATATTTAAGAAATTTTAGAAATGAATCATGTGAAGGAAGACATGAGTTGTCAGAAGTTAAAATGTATTTTTACATTTTACAGATATAATTCTTATATAGAGTGACCCTAGACAGAAACAGTACCTTAGAACATGAGTGTATTTGGTGATAGGGTCTTTAAAGGTGTGATTAAGTTAAAATGAGGCCATTAGAATGGGCCTGAACACAATTTGTCTGGTTCTTATAACAAGAGGAGATTAGGACAGAAAAAGAGACATCAGGGATGCATATGCACAGAGAAAAGACCTTGTGAGCACAGTGAGAAGGCAGCTGTCTGCAAGCTGAGAGCCCTCAAAAGAAACAAACCCTGCCAACCTTGACCTTAGGCTTCTAGCCTCCAGACTGTGCAAAAATAAATTTCTGTTGTTTGAGCCACCCAGTATGGTATTTTGTTATGGCAGCTATAGCAAACTAATACAGCTCCCAAATTAGAAAAATAATTATTTTACATGGGACACCATAATGTGTTATCTTATCATTAATAAGATAACTACCAAAACAAACATATAAGCAAGGCTGTGAACACAATCTCTAAAAGAAGAGATATAACCAGTACACATATAAAAGTTTTAACTCAGTGGCAAAGACATGGAAATCAAAACATTGAGATGCCATTTTTAATTTATAAAATTGATAGATTAGTGAAGTTTGAGGAGAGCTAATCTTTCAGATGCTGTTTGTGTAAGGCTCTACTGTCTTTGCCTTTTGGAATGCTGTTGGTTAATATGTTTGAAACATTCTATCCCTAGGAGTCTATTTTAAATAAATAAATAAAGATAAGGAAAGGATGCATGCATGAAATTTTCCTTATAAATTTGTTTATATAGCAAAAAGATTTAGAAAGTAAAAATAATTTATTAATAACTTAAGTCTTAAATCCTTAATTACATTAGTAAAAAAAATCTTGGACTTGTGGGTAGGAGATGAGATAGGAAGTAAAAACTTCTTTTTAGTTAAAATTTTTTTAAAAGTTTAGCTTTATTGATCTGTAACTGATGTACATCCATTCATGTGTGACAGACACGTAGTTGTTTTCATATCTTGTCTATTGTGAATAATGCTGCAATGAACATGGGGAGGTAGATATCTCTTTGAGATATTGTTTTTCATTTCCTTTGGCTATATTCCCAGAAATGAAATTCCTGGATCATATGGTAGTTCTATTTTTAATTTTTTGAGGAATCTCCATACTGTTTTCCATAGTGGCTGAAAACTTTGTACATTCCTACCAACAGTGTACAAGGGTTCTCTTTTTTCCACATCTTTACCAACACTTGTTAGGTCTTGCCTTTTTTGATGATAGCCGTTTTAACAGTTATGAGGTGGTATCTCATTGTGGTTTTGATTTGATGGTTTCCCTGATGGTTAGTAATGTTAAGCACATTTTCATGTGTCTGTTAGCTATTTGTATATCTTTGGAAAATGTCTGTTCAGATCCTGTGCCCATTTTTTAATCATATTGTTTGTGTTCTACTATTGAGTTGTATGAGTTCTTTATATATTTTGGGTATTCACCACTTATATGATTTTCTTCCATTCCATAGGTTGCCTTTTCATTTTGTTGAGGGTTTCCTTTCCTGTGCAGAAGCTTTTTAGTTTGATGTAGTCCCACTTATTTATTTTTGCTATCGTTGTGCTTGCTTTGGGTGCAAATCTAAAAAACTATGCCATGACTAATGTCAAGGAGCTTACCCCAATGTTTTCTTATAGGAGCTTTATGGTTTCAGGTCTTACATTTAAGTCTTTTAAATTTAACGTTTTAAATGTCTAATCATACATAAAGAGAGTCAACAGACAGTATTTATTATCTGATTCTTGGAATTTTTAAAAGAGAATATCAAAGTATATTTTTATAATTTTGGGATAACCAATGGCAGAATATTTTTCAGAGTGCGAAAGAAGAGGCTATGACTTCTATAATTCTGAGAAATAAAAGCAAAAAGTTAGTACATATAGCATATGGAAGAATGAAAGGAAAACATAAGGGAAAAAATTTAATGAACAATATAGCAAAAATAAAGCCAAACATTCATGTGATAATTAAGTATCTTATTAATAGACAAAATTTTAGATAAAATAAAATTCAATTCTGTACTGTTAACAAATATCGAACCTTAAACAAAACACAGGAAATTTTAAGAAATAAAGCTAGGACCAAAGATATATCAAGTAAACACAATCAATAAAGAAAGCAGAAATGGCAATGTTAATTAATTGAGAATTCATTTATTTAAAATACAATTCAAAGAAAAATTATTAACTATGACAAAGTTTTAAAAATCAAATATATGCATTATAAGGATACAATATTTATGAAACACAACATTCAATTCTACAAATAAACCCTTTTTTAAAAGTGGGAGCAATTCACAAAAATTCATTCAATTGTAATCGGAAGATCTTGACTCTCAAGCCTTGAAGAGAAAACAGGAAAGAAAATAAGTATCAAAAGATGTGAATGGGGGCTTCCCTGGTGGGGCAGTGGTTGAGAGTCCGCCTGCCGATGCAGGGGACACAAGTTCGTGCCCCGGTCCGGGAAGATCCCACATGCCGCGGAGCGACAGGGCCCGTGAGCCATGGCTGCTGAGCCTGAGTGTCCGAGGCCTGTGCTCCGCAACAGGAGAGGCCACAACAGTGAGAGGCCCGCATACAGCAAAAAAAAAAAAAAAAAAAATATGTGAATGGTATAAAATTTAATTGATTTGGTTTGGTAAATAGATACCTAGTATTATCATCTATAATCAATGAACATACTTTATTTTTAAAATCTGGACATTTTCACAAATTGATGATTTGGCTTAAACCCTCAAATTTCCAAAATAATAAATTGAATAGGCTACATTCCCTAATTATAAATGTAATTAATCTAAAAATTAAAAGTTTAAACAAATATCTGAACACAGGGAAATTTTAAATCATTCTCCTTTTAGAGCAAATAGGAATTTTGAAACAAACAGAAAATCAAGAATGCATTTGTAAACAGGAAAACATCATTGGTACTACAGCATGGCAAACCTTTGAGTTATGAACAAAGCTGGACATTGACATATTAAAATTTTTATTACTAAGCTAGAGCATACAGTTGTAAGACTACAAATTAAGTATTTAGGTAAAGAGTTTTTTGAAAAGCATGCCTAAAGAAAGCAGAAGGAAAAGAAGTAAAGTAAAATACAAAAATTAAACAATTAAATAGCAAATCACAAATGCCATTTCTCTGAAAAGTCCAATGGAATAAGTTCCTGGCAAGCATAATATGCAAAAAAGACAAACCCAAATACACAAAATTAAGAAGGGGAAAAGGGTATAATAATTATCTTAATTGCTCTAAGTTTATAGTAATAAAAATGTCTTTTAAAAATCTGGAAGATTTTTATAGAAAAATACAAATGTTGAAAGTTGAATCAGTAAGCTGATTTTTTTTTAAAGCTACAATAACCAATCAACAACTTTTCAAGGATTATTTCTCAAAAAGGCTAAAAACATTTCTTCAAATGTAAAAGGAACAGAAAATTCCTATGTTGTAAAATCTTTTCCAGACTTTTAAAAACAAAATAGCTTTCTAGTTAATTTTATAAAACTGCATAATCCTGACAGAAGCTGATAAAGATAGCAAAAGATTTTACAAAGAGAAGGATAAACTTGTGTTTTCCAAATATATTGTACTGAAAATTAGGTCCAAGACTTGTTAATAAAACAGTGGATTCAATGCCAAATAAGTTTGAGATACACATCCCCTTTAGTAGACTGGCAATGTACCGCATCACATTAAAGAATCTGAGAGATTCGGCAATCATATGAGAGCTATCATTAACTCAATATATTCCCAAATTATTCAAACATAAAACACTTTTAAACATCACACTTATTAATATTTAAATATGCTAACGTGCCCCTAATGCCTCATTAAATATGTTTTTCCCTCTTTTTCATTTTTTTCTAACAGTAGGTTTCATGACTTCAACAGTAGATGGCATCGGTCATGATCGTAACCACTTAGGCCTTTCCTAGATTTAATGGTTGCAGAGTTGACTATAATTGTCATCATTCTTAACAATGTAAAAATAAAGGTACTTTACCCAGAAAGAGGGAGATGGGCCAGAGTTTGGAGACACGGAGGGAAGGGAGGGAACCTCTAAGGTCTTCATTTTGAGAAATGGGGAAACATATGATACTCAGTGTTTATTGAACAAGAAATGGAGGTATTGGTGTGACATTTGAGGAACTCAGAACAGTGACCCCAGCATGTACAGATTACAGGGGGAAGAACAACGGGGCATGAGTAAGTGACATTAGTTCTAATCTATCAGAATAGAGAGTCAGTAAACATTGCCCACGTTAATAAATCAAGAAATTGGTATGTGCATATTATTTAAAGATACTGGAAGTGACCATCAGAAAAACCAACAAACCAAACTGGTTAGAAGTAATTCCCTTTGAGGAATAGAAGTGAAGGTGGTGTGAAGGACTGTTACTTCTCATTTTAAATCATTTTGTACCATTTGATTTTTTTTAACCATGTGTGTGGTTTAGCATGCTAAAACCTCTCTAATGTCTATGTACAAAATTTGACTTTCAGCGAAGTTAGTGGAAGACAACAATTTAGGATCTAGATTAATATGGGGATAACGTCGCTGTTTGAATTTGATAAACCTCAGTTTAAATCTTGGCTTTACCAGCTACGAGAAAATATTGGCTTTGCACAAGTAACTAAAACTCTTTAAGCTTCCTCTGAACATACCAGTACTCATATCTAACACGTAAGGTTATTTTGACCTTTGAAATTGAGATAATGTGTCTACAGCACTCAGCACACATAAAGAGAGTGCTTAATATTATATTTAATAGTTATTATAACAATTATAACTGTACATGCTACAGTCAACTTATTCTTTCAATCTTCTTTTATGTCTGAGTCTATAAATTTATAATAAGTGGGGATTTCTTAACTGGTCATGGTCACAAAAGTTCTTCCAGCTGTTTTTAGAGGTTTCAGATTGTTTGTTTTCATTACCTGCTTTAGAGGCATCATGATGTAATGGAAGAACCCAGCGTTAGTTTGACTGCCTCCACCTTGGGCAAGTCTTTTAATCCAATTGAAGTCACTCCACTTACAAAATGATATTGCTGGAGTGTTTCCTGTCTGAAGGTTAGAGTGAATCAGATGTTCATTTGAGGTGCTGGTCACCTCCAGGGGTCATGACTGTATAATAAATGAATAAAGTGGTGCAACTGTGGGATCCCACATGTCCATCAAGGCCTTACCTCTAATGTCTGGCCCTGGGGCTGAGGGAGTTTTTTTTTTTTTTGATGATGAGAAACAACGTCGTATTTTATTTTATTTTATTTTTTTGTGGTGCGGGCCTCTCACTGTTGTGGCCTCTCCCGCCGCGGAGCACAGGCTCCGGACGCGCAGGCTCAGCGGCCGTGGCTCACGGGCCCAGCCGCTCCGCGGCATGTGGGATCTTCCCGGACCGGGGCACGAACCCGTGTCCCCTGCATCGGCAGGCGGACTCTCAACCACTGCGCCACCAGGGAAGCCCTGAGGGAATTTTTTGACCTCTGAAATGGGGTTTGGTTTCTCAAAAAAAAAAAAAAAAAAAAGTGCTTTCTGAGGCATGAAAAGCCTGCTTACTTCTGTCAGCTGAATTTACTCATTTAAAACGTCAAGGTTCCTTTTAGTAAATTCACTTTGCCACTAAATGATACCCTCATATGCCATACAAATGAGTTTAGTATGTATAATTCCACTGTTGAATTAACGATTATGCATAAAAATATGCTTTTCATTAACAGTTGGTGCTTTTATGAAAAAAAATCATTTTAAATATGCTTTATGCTAATTTTTATTTTTCAAGTCATTCAAGAGTACATTGGATAGGATCCTGTTTAGAAATTTACTTGCAAAGAAGTTATTTTTCAGGATATTGCTACAAAAGCTTTAGAAAATAAAGAGGATGTGGGAGACAGGATGAGGAACTTGAATTTCAATTATATCTCTACAAAGAAAACTCTTGACAAGTGTTCCCACTCACCCATTCAGTAAATATCCGCTATGGGTAAGGCTGATACTGAGATGACAAAAAGGATTCCTGCTCACAAGTTAGTACAGCAGCAGCAGGTCTGAAGTAGGCCTGCTGGAAACAAACCAAGTCTATTTTCATTTTTAAAAATAGTAAAATATGAAATAATCTGGCACCACCAATTCAAATAAAATGGCAAAATTAACATGTATTTAAAGGAAATTTTCCCTGCTCTCCATCCCCACACTTTTCATCTCTAGTTTTTTCCATTCATCATATTCTTAGGACTGGTATGTAAGGGGAAAATTTATTTGATCCTTCCACTGTGTGAGTAAGGCGACTGCATTTCTTTTTTATTTATTTATTTATTTATTCATTTTTGGCTGCGTTGGGTCTTCGTTGCTGTGCGTGGGCTTTCTCCAGTTGTGGCGAGTGGGGACCACTCTTCGCTGTGGTGCACAGGTTACTCATTGCAGTGGCCTCTCGTGTTGCGGAGCATGGGCTCCAGGCGCACGGGCTTCAGCAGTTGCAGCACACAGGCTTCAGTAGTTGTGGCACACAGGCTCAGTAGTTGTGGCTCATGGGCTAAGAGCACAGGCTCAGTAGTTGTGGCACACAGGCTCAGTAGTTGTGGCACACAGGCTTAGTTGCTCCATGGCATGTGGGATCCTCCCTCTGGGGCTTGAACCTGTGTCCCCTGCATTGGCAGGTGGATTCTCAACCACTGTACCAGCAGGGAAGTCCCGCGACTGCATTTCTGAGCTGGAATTTTGTTGGACTCAGGCTCCCAAGAAATAACTCAAAGAGACTCCTTGTTGGGAGTGCCCTGTTTTTGTGTTCTAAAGGCTGCTAAGAATTGTGGCAGTGGATTCCAAGATTCCAATGCAGGGGAGGGGTGGATCTACCTAAGTTTGCTTTTCTTGGGAAGGTCAGGCCCCTTCTAGGGTGCAGCAGTGGTGGAGGAAGAAAGACATAACACATAGTAGAGCTGAAGATTAAAGATGGTGGACTGCTGAATCTACTAGTTCAGTGAGAGCAGGACCAGGAAGCCAGTGAACAGGAAATGCCTGGCATGACTTTTTCAGTTACAGAGAAACAGAGAGCCATCTGGCAGACTGTACCAATGGCATCACCCTGCCCAGAAGCCTTGTGACGATGCCAGGGAGAGCACCAAAAGGGACCACAGCATCACTCACCCCATCACCCTGTGTTCCTGTTATAACATCTAAGTTTATTGTGGACTTTCAGAAATTCACTATCAAATATATTTTAGGACCACATCACAAACATAAGTCTGGAGCTGCTTATATACATTAAAATATGGGCAGTATTTAACAATACTTTTTACTCCACTGAATTCATAGAAAGACAGGAAAGCATATTAAATATTAATTTTATTACTTTACAACTATGGTCACTTAAAATCTCACACATAAAATACATGCAGAAGAGTTCGTAATGGTAGAAGAGTTAGTAATTCAAAATTCGAATCCTCCAAGATCATTTACAAATATACATTTCTATATCAATTATTGTATTTCAAAAGAAAGAAGGAGCTTAAAACAAAATCTTCCTCTACATGTTCTGACTCCATCCTAACATCATCATTAAGGTGATATTTGAAGGAGACCAAGATGTCATTTAATTTTTTTTAAGTATTCTCTTATCCTAGGCAAGTATCTCAGTTTAGAAATTACTTTACACATAGCCATTAAACTATAGCGACAATTGTTCTACTAGGAGTACAGCTAATATATCAATGGGCACAGGCAAAGTTAAGCAGAATGAGTAAATAATATAAGGAATTGGTTTATAAATTAAAATATTTAAGATTAACTTTACCTTCTACACCTTCTGAAACATGATTAATTGTATTTGTTATCACGTACATTATCTAATACTTAGGATCAAAAACAAAGTAGACATCTTTTTGAAAGGAGAAAGAATTTACACATTTAAAACCCTTTTGATTAAAACTTGCTTGCAGAATTTCCAGAAATGGAAAACATGGCTTCAAGTCATCATTTGTCTAAAGCTGCGTTTCTTTGCCTGGCCAGTAGCTGGGTTGTAGCAAATGATCACTCGTCGTACAGTTTTCCTTCCTGATTCTTGTAGACACCATTGTTCTTTCTCTCTTGGTTCTGAAGCTTCTGTGTTTTGAAACATACTTTTTCTTTAAAGTGAAAAGTACTGCAATACTTAGGAAAATGGACATTGTGCCAAGGATCATGGTTAGTCCCAGATACATGTGTCTAGAAGAAGAGAGAATGTCCATCTTAATTATGGCAACTATCCAACTTTAAATAAAATGTAATAATATCATCCAAAAATATCAATATCAATAAAACTATCATGAGGATGGTTTTAAGAATGCAGATTCAGTGGCTATGAAAGACCTTTCTATGAACATTTGACAGACTATGGAAGGCAGTAAGCTAATATAAAGCAATTTTAGTAGTACCATCATTTTCAGTCACTGATAATTATATAATCCATCCCATCCTCTCTGTAAATTATTTCCTTAGACCAGGTAACTGTATCCCTGTTTGCCCAGAACAGTCCCAGATTATGCTAGTGTTGTCCCAGTGTAGTTTTTAATAGTGCCCCCTTTCACTCTCAGAAGTACCCAGGTTTGCATGATAAATTATGTGGTTACCCTCCCCTCGAAGCTTGCCCAAATTCACTTCTACGGAAAAACTGCAAGAAGCAACATTAAGGGGAAATCAGAGCTCTCAGTGGAGTAGACTGACTTAAGAGCAAACCAGAGGTTTCAATCCATTTCTTCCATGAGTAGCCTTTAGTTCTACATTAGATTATAAGACACAAAGGTTTGAAAGGACAGGTTAAATGATTCATGCTGGTTACCTTGTATGTACACTCATAGTCTCTGATTGAATTACATTGTCTTTGCACTAAAATACAGCCTTAGTTAATGTGAATAAAGTGCCAATTCTCCTCATAGATCAGGTCCCTTCCAAAGACCAAAATAAACTTCTCACATAACATCAAAGCCTATTAAGTCAAGCAAATTTATTTGAGATGGTCGGCTAAATTCACAGCCAACTTCCAACTTACACAGTTCAGCACCAAGTTTATTTCTCTAGAGAATACTCAGCTTGTAAAGTGAAAAAAAAAAATCCTTCTTGCTTTTAAGCCATTGAAGTATTGCTTTAAGCAATAAGGAAACTAAATGTTTGATGAATTGAACTGAATGATACCATAGTGAAAAAAACCCATGCCCTCAACCCCATACACACTCACACACACAGAGAAAACCTTTTACTTTTATGCATTTCAAGTACTGGAATAATTGAACATCAGTTTGGCAATAAAAGCCGGACAGATTTACAGCCAAATCCAACTCTTGCCCAGAGGGATTATATCTGACGTAAATGGGACAGTTTGGCTCAGTTTGAAAAAGAATAGAATTAAACCCCAAATGTGACCTAGATTTAAATGCTTCTGAGTTTCAGAGAATTAACTCACTTGTGTGCACAAACTTTGAAAATTCTACTCTATTCTGAAATCTTATGTCATATTTTTTTAAATGATTACTCATTTAAAATGGGGGTCAAGATTAAGAATGGGGGAAAAACGAAAGATCTAGCCAAATAATCAGATAATAATAGAATTATTCTATAAAACAGAACAGACTTTTTTTTTTAATTTATTTTATTTATTTTCATTTTTGGCTGTGTTGGGTCTTCGTTGCGGTGCGCGGGCTTCTCATTGTAGTGGCTTCTCTTATTGCAGAGCACGGCGCACGCGGGCTTCAGTAGTTGTGGCACACGGGCTTAGTTGCTCCACAGCATGTGGGATCTGCCCGGGCCAGGGCTCGAACCCGTGTCCCCTGCATTGGCAGGTGGATTCTTAACCACTGCGCCACCAGGGAAGCCCCAGAAAAAACTTCTTGATTAGACTCTCCTTTTCCTTACAAGCAATGAAACTACATGAGGATTATTAGTGCCAATTGCATTGTGCAAACCTGGGATGTGGTAGCCGTGAGATGTGGGAATGAGTTTGATACGGTACCTAAAAGCATTTGAGTCATATAATCTGCAGGATCCTCTACTTCCACATCTTTTAAATCCCCATTTGAGGCATGAAGTATCAATCAAAACTCCAAAATATACGGGAGCTGGGATTCCTGCTGTGAGAAAAACAAATAATTGCTACTAAAAATATACACATATCTTTTTGGTTAGCCTATAATTAATGATTCTCGGAAAACACAGTCAGTCCAAAATTCACTGCTTTGGAGATGACAGGGCATCTGTAGAAAACCAGAATATGTCACCCCAAAATATGCCTCTGGTATAAAGATTATTTTGAGCTGATAATTTTGAGAAACAGAAGTCATAGGAGAAGCTCTGAAGACATAGCATAAGTTTCCTTTTTGTAAGGAAGATGTACATTTACAAAGGAAAATATTTGCAAGGGTCTCTCCCTTTCTGTACCAGGATGAGAAGAATTCCAGATTCAAAAAAGAGCTAACTGACCCGATTTTGCATAAAATCCTGTAAGCAAGAAGATCACATAGATAAAGATATCTAACAGTCAGTTTAGATTATTTGGTATCTTAAATAAAAATTCTCTTTATATACAGTCCATCTAAATAGATTATTTGCCACTGAAAAACATTTAGGTGATAACTAACTTTACATTGCTCTTAATAACGTGAAGATGTTCCTCAAGATTCAAACGCTTGCCTTCTTCTGTATGTTTTAAAATTTTCATAATGGGAAATTCAGACATTCACAGAATTAGAGAGGATGATGTAATACAACCTCATGTACCGTCACTAACTTTAACAATTATTGATATCAATATCTTGCCACCCCTGTGTTATCTCTCTCCAGTCCCACAACCCGACGTGCATCCAGAAACTTTTTTTTTAATATTTTAAGAGATACCTCAGATATCACGTCATTCTCCTTATATGTATTTCAGAAATCATCTCTGACATTTTAAAAAATATATCACTCTGCCATTTAACACATGACACATTTTATAATTTCTTTAATCCTATCAAAAATCCACATTCAAACTTTTCTGAATGTCTTCAAAGCATTGTTTTAGAGTCGGATCATTCTAATCAGGATTCAAACCAGGTAGGCAGGAATAAAGAGGTAGACATAGAGAATGGACTTGACATGGGGTGGGAGGGCGAAGCTGGGGCGAAGTGAGAGTAGCATTGACATATGTACACTACTGAATGTAAAATAGTTGGCTGGTGGGAAGCAGCAGCATAGCACAGGGAGATCAGCTCTGTGCTTTGAGATGACCTAGAGGGGTGGGATAGGGAGGATGGGAGGGAGGCTCAAGAGGGAGGGGACATGGGCATGTGTATGCATACGGCTGAATCGCTTTGTTGTGCAACAGAAACTAACACAGTATTGTGAAGCAATTATACTCCAGTAAAGATCTATTTAAAAAAATTTAGTTGATGGCTCTTTATATCAGCTTCTTCTCCAACTTTCTTTTTTCATACTAATGACTTTTGAAGACATTTGTCCTGTAGAACATGCCGCAGTCTGGATTTGACTGATTGCTTCTTCATGACGTCATTTACTTTGTTCTCCTATCCTTCATTTCTCCAATAACCTGGTAGTTAGCTCCTGCATAGACTCTGGCAGGAACAAGGCACAGGTGGTTCTGTGTGTTCTGGCAGAAGTCACATGCTGTCTACTTGCCACTCTTTGTAATGTTAAAATGGATCTGAGACTCAGGCTATGCCCTCCATTATGAAGTTTTTCATCCATTTTCACCTATAGCTCTCAGCAAATGTTGATGAGGTTGCAAAACAGATGGTTAAAAATTATATTATTCCTTGTGTAAAATTATTTAGGATTTTTCTATAAAAGAGAATTTTCCTTCATGACTATTTATTTGATTCCTTCGAAGTATAGTTTATTTCGAAGGAAATACAGAAGGAAGGCAGGATAAATGCTCAATTCTTTCCATTTATCAGTTTTTTTTTTTTTTTTTTTTTGCGGTACGCGGGCCTCTCACTGCCGTGGCCTCTCCCGCTGTGGAGCAGAGGCTCCGGACGCACAGGCCCAGCGGCCATGGCCCACGGGCCCAGCCGCCCCGCGGCATGTGGGATCCTCCCGGACCGGGGCACGAACCCGGGTCCCCTGCATCGGCAGGCGGACGCTCAACCACTGCGCCACCAGGGAAGCCCCTATCAGTTTTTAAAATAATGAATTGATGCCCTAGTATTCTCCAAAATTATTTAGGTATCATTACAGATTTACGTCTTTTTATATATTCACTGTATTTCAAGACATGGCAGATATTATAATGATTAGTTATGTTATATATTAATTAATATAATAATATTGTTTATATTACGTATATTATTTTCAAGTTATCTCACCTTAGGCCAAGCTCCTCAAATTGGTCCTGTGTCCTTTTGACATATCCCTTTGATAGCTTTCTCACTTTCTTGCACAAAAGTTGTCCCACAATCATCTTATGCATTTTCTACCCTAGACCTTAGTCAGTTCTCCAAGGTGCTGTGGTTTCTTTATTGAGGAATGATATTTAGATAGCACAGATTCATTGCTATGGGTGCTCATTACTCCTGGGTTAAATAGATTCTAGATTTTTCAGGAGACAGAGTTATAAGATACACATTATTTTAAAATAAAGCTATATGAGTTCATATTAACATTTTAAGTTTAAATTAAGAGTGAGTTTTACTTAAATATTTTATGCTTTTATCACTTTTCTATTATGCTGAAAATATTGATTCCTAATGATATTAACATAATACCTTATTTACTTTAACCTGAAAATACACAATAGTTTTAACAATGCCAAAGTTAGTATTAATGACAAGACCATAAAATGTACTGAAGCAATGGGGATTTGGTAATAATTCTATTTTCCATGTAGTTTAAAGTTTTTTTCTGTATGGTTATGTCACCCATATAATATAGAGTTAGTTTTGGTTTGTTTTAAGAATTTCTTTGGTTCTGTTAATTTAATTATTTTAAATTATATAAAATTTTTGCATGCTTTCAAATTAAAAATTATACAACAGTTACATTTACAAAGTCTCATTTCCATCCTGTTTTCTCTCCCCTTTTTCCTTTCTTCCCTAACAGGTAAAGTTTTTATAAAAATAGTATTAGTTTTTAGTTTATGCTTCCATTGTTTCTTTTTGTTAATAAGAGCAAATACCTCTGTGTGTGTGTATATAATATTTCCACCTTTCTGTACTTACACCAAATGAATCACTATATACATTGTTCTACATTTTGCTTTCTTTCACTTAAAAGCATATACTGGAGATCACTTGATATGAATTGTGTCCCTCCAAAATTCATATGTTGTAGCCCTAACTCCCAATGTGATTGCATGTGGAAAAAGTAGGAAGATAATTAAGGTTAAATGAGGTCATAAAGGTGGGGCCCCAATCTGATAGGAATGGTGTCCTTATAAGAAGAGGAAGAGACACCAAAGGTCTCTCTTTCTCTGTGCACTGAGAAAAGATCCAGGGTATGTACAGTGGGAAAATGGCCATCTGCAAATAAGGAAGAGAGGTCTCACCAGACACCAACCCTATTGGCACATTGATCTTGGACTTTACAGCTTTCAGAACTATGAGAAAATAACTTCCTGTTGTTTAAGCCCCTCAATCCAGGGTGTTTTGTTATGACAGCCAGTACTGACTAATATACTTGGTAACATTAGAGAGAGATTTTCCCCATTTGTCCATACAGCTGCATAGTATTCTATTATGTGGGTTTACTGTAGTTGAGTTAACCAGTCTCCTACTGATGTACATTTAGACTGCTTGTAGTCTTTTCCTATTATAACTAATGTCACAGTGATTGAACATCCATAAGATTAGACTTACTTCATACTTTTGCTAGCACATTTTTGACATCAATTCCTAGAAGTGGGATTGCTAGGTCAAAAGATAAGTAAGTCTATATGTAATTTTGTTAGTTATTGCCAAATATCCCTCTCCAGAAATAGTATAATTTTCACAACAGCAGTGTATAAGTGTATCGATTTTCTATTTGTATTGTAATACATGACAAACAACATTTGGTAATTTGCCTATCTGATAAGTAAGAATCAGTATCAGTGTAGTTTTAATTTGTACTCTTCTTATTATGAGGAGTCTTTACCATCTTGTTATATATTAAGAGGTATTTATATTTATTTTCCCATGAAATGGTTGTTTATATCTTTTACCCCATTTTCTCTTAGGGTGTTGATCTTTTTGTTCTCAGTACTTAGGTGTTCTCCTTATAATAGGGATATTAGCCACCTGTCTGTTATATAAATTGCAAAAAAATTGTATGTAGTTTGTCGTTTGCTTTATGATATTTTTCTCATTTTCAAGTATATATATATTTTTATTTTTTATACAATTTTCAAGGTTACTTTCCATTTATAAAATATTGGCTATATTCCCCATGTTGTATAATATATCCTTGAGCCCATCTTATACCCAGTAGTTTGTATCTACCACTCCCTCACCCCTATATTGCCCCCCCACCACTGGTAACCACTAGTTTGTTCTCTATATCTGTGAGTCTACTTTTTTTGGGTTATGCTTGCTAGTTTGCTGTATTTTTTAGATTCCACATATAAATGGTATCATACAGTATTAAGTATATTTTCATTTTTATGGAATCAACTTCATGAATTATTTCTTTTACTTGAGATCTTTTTCACACTGTAGGTTATATCTGTGTTCTCAAAGGGAGGTAGATAGACTAATTACAGCCAGGGATGTACTTCAGGCTCAATAGCCTTTTTTCTAGATAATCTCTGTTTTTATATTGTAGAATTAGAGCCAGCCATGATGGCATAAACCTCCATTTTTGTTGTTTTCCCAATTTTATCAGGATTATATTCGATCTTCACGTATATCCATTTTTAGATCAAGATTTATGTAAACCACATTTATTTAAAGTTCTGAATTTGTTTTTCTTCCAGGTAGTTCCTCTCTGTCAAGTTACAGAGGAACATCTACAATGGTTTTACTATCTTCTTTATAATATAAACTCTTTAAGGACAAAAACCTCATCTCACTTAATCACTCTGTTTTTTATGGGTTTTAACTAATGAATATTGAAAAGTCTGGTAGTCAGAAGAAACCATTCCTATTACATTTAACAAATTGTGAATTCAAAACCACACTTTGATTGTTTGAATGATCTTATCTTTCTACCAATGATGTATCCTAGTATTGAGAGTAGCTCAAAAGAATTCCTTCCATCTAATAATTTAAAAAATTATATTTAGACTTCAGCTTTTCTTACTGATTCAATTTTTGCTTTCCTCTCAGAGGGCTCTTTTATAACAGCAGTGGATTTTTTGACACTAGACCCATGCTAGAAGAGACAAGATTGTTAAAAAATGTCACTACTCTTATAAGATCACTTTATCATGGGTACAGCATTGGTTCTCAATATTTCTGAAAAAAAGGAAGAGAGTAGTCAAGGAAAAGAGGGAGGGAAGAAAGATATGAAGGAGGGAAGAAGATTAAAGGAACAGGGATCTACTACTGACATCATTTAGTTTTGTGTCATAATTCTGTAAAAATATTTAGAAAATTATTCAAAATACACTTGTAATGGCTACCATAATTAAAGCATAGATTATACTTACCAAGAACTCTTACTGCTAAGGTGTAGATACCCAGGGCAAAAGACTTAAGTTGTGGCTTAATGCACCTAAAATCAACAAAAGCATTATGACAAAAAATATAATAGTACATTAAAGCAAATAGTAATGTCAGTGATAATCTACTGAACACACATGAAATGATGTTAGAATTCAAGTAGCATTTATGGAGAACCCACTAGTATTCTAGCATAGGGAAAGCAAATTATGTAAAAGCCTTGTTCCATTATATGCAGTGTATCGAGGAATTTATAGTTAATATTTCTAAAAGGTAAATCACTCTTACATGACATATTCAAATGGTGTTAAAGTAAAATCAAATTTAATCAGTAAAATAACAAGGACTCACAGGGAAATAAATTCTAAGAAATTATAAGAATTTGAGGCACAGTAAAGGATTAATAACCTATAACTAGTTTTTGTGGGGTTTGGTCTAAAAGCACAGGACCCTATTGACTCAAGTTGAATCAGAATCATTGTGACATGCTAAGTGTTTTTGCTAAATAGTGGGGACCTGAATTTACCAGTCAAGTACAAAAGTACCTAAAATAACAAGACCATCCTTAATATGACTGTATAACTTTAACTGATGGATTGGCCTATAGATTTTAGATGTATAATCAGGATATATAATAACTACTGAGTGTTAACCATGGTAGTAAGTTCTTCATATGTATAATATTTAGTCTCTGCTTTAAAAGAGTCAAAAATTACAACTCTTCCCCTTGAAGCAAATGACATTTCCTTCTGACATCAAAATAAAGTGTGGTGCATTTGAGGGACTGGTGGTAAGGAAAATTCTTCCTCTATTGGCCTGATTATTCACTTGGCCCAGGTGACTACTTGGCACAAGGTAAGCAAATGTTGGAGAAATAGGTACCCATGAAGAATGATCCTGGTCTGAGAATTCTGGGGCAATGCTTTCCCATCAAACCCATGTTTCCATTTGAAAGCATCAATATCTCATGTTCTCCTTAAACCCTTTTACAAAAACAGATTTGTGGATGTTAGAACCTATCTTCTGTAGATCTTTCCTAATCAATTTCTATAATATAAGTTTTGGGAAATTAAAGCTATATGCAATATTTTGATTAGTTTCATTTTAGAAAAACTTAATATCCATCTTTTGATATATGAATTAATTTCAAAATCACATAATCCATCTCATAAAAGATTGATTTACAATAAAATTTGACTTCTCATGTTTAACAATTTTATCAAAATTTGTAATATCTTTAGGTGATTTCAATCAGTTGTTTAACAGTAATACTTGCAACACTAATTCAATGAGGAGGAAAATTTTATCACTGAAAATACTTGTTACAAAACTTTTTTTTTTTTTTTTTCCCCCCGCAGTACGTGGGCCTCTCACTGCTGCGGCCTCTCCCGTTGTGGAGCACAGGCTCCGGGCGCGCAGGCTCAGCGGCCATGGCTCACGGGCCCAGCCGCTCCGTGGCATGTGGGATCCTCCCGGACTGGGGTACGAACCCGTGTCCCCTGCATCGGCAGGTGGACTCTCAACCACTGCGCCACCAGGGAAGCCCCAAACTAATATTTTAAAATTTGAATTTACTTATATATTTTATCGAGATCTAGGATAGGAGAGCCAATAAAAAATATTCAAGCATAAATTATAACAGAAAAACTGCTATTCAACCACATTATCTATATAAAAACCTAAAGTGGGAAAAGCATAAAAGTAGAACAAGTTTCCTAAGAGAGCTGTAAGGAATCATAATGATTCCACAGAGCAGAGTTTGAAATCACTGCTGTAGATGATCACAGTATGCCATGTTAAAATTGGGGCAGGGAGAATCAGTGTTCACCTCAGAAGCAATATGTATCCAGGTATCCCGCCTAGAGATAAAGTATAGGATGTGATGACTGAAATTACAAGGAAATACAGAAACATTTTGGGGCATCCATTATCTTTTTGACATCTGCCCACCATGCCTGAGGAATTTCCTGATTTTGAGGTGGCAATTCCCACACAGGTGCAGTTATTAAATATCTGTAACACAATAGGGAAAAATCCAGTTATTGAGGTAACTTGTATATAAAATTAAAGGCAACTATTTATTTTAAAAGAATTTATAGTATACATTTATTTCATAAACAATGGGGAAATTTTTATTTTTCTGTGTTAGAATATATCAAGCAAAGCAAAATCTAGAGAGACAACATTTCATTATCCAAAGAGCAGATGGTCTACAAACTGTTGAACCTATAGAACCATCTCCAAGCAAATCCCACCAAATCCAACAGTACCTTATGTTCTTCTCTACCACTTCTAAGTCTAAGCCACCATTTTTGCTTGCTTTGATTATCGCAATGGTCTCTTCATGTTCAACATGTTTCTACTCTCTTTTCCACAATAACCCAAGTGAGCCTTTAAAAATAGCAGTCAGATTGCATCACTATTCTCAACCTTCCAATGACTTCCCATTGTACTTGGATAAAATCCCAAATCCTTATAGTGGCTTCCACACTATCCATGATGCAGCTCCTGAATCCCACTCTGATCTCATCACCCAATGATCTTCCTCCTCTCCCTCTACTTCAGCCACACACGTGGGTGCCTATGCCCTCAAACATGGTGAGTCTACCCGGGCCTCATGGCTTTCCTATTTTCTCTGCTGAGCAATTCTTCTAGGGAGTTACATGGCCAGCACACACACTTTAGGTCTCTGGCATGCAGTGTTTTCAATAAATGGAAAGTCTGGTTAAGAAAAATCTTCCAGTGCAACTAGAGATTATCATATTAAGTGAAGTAAGTAAGAAAGAGAAAGAGAAATGCCATATGATATCCCTTATATGTGGAACCAAAATGTGACACAAATGAACCTATCTATGAAACAGAAACAGAATCACAGACATAGAGAACAGACTGGTGGTTGCCAAGGGGGAAGGGTTTAGGGGAGGGATGGAGTGAGAGGTTGGGGTTAGCATATATAAGCTATTATAATATAGAATGGATAAACAACAAGGTCCTACTCTATAGCACTGGGAACTATATTCAATATCCTATGATAATAAAGGAAAAGAATATTTTTTTAAAAAGAATGTATATATATGTATAACTGAACCACCTTGCTATACAGCAGTAATGAACACAACATTGTAAATAACTGTACTTCAATTAAAAAAAAAAAGTAAATCCAAAGTAAAAGAGAAAAAGGAAAGAAAAACCTTCAAGCAGTTTGGGCCAAGGAGTAGTGGCCAAAGATCGGGCTTGGGGGAGGAAAGGAGAGAAGGAAGAAAAGGAAGGGAAGGTGAAAACTCAGATTTCAGATGGGTGGGTGGTCTTATATCACTGTTGCTAGAGACCAATCCTTTCTTCTCTGAATAAAATGTCGAAAATAACAATAAACAGAAAATCAACAAGGATGAATTTGTCTACAGAAGTGTTTGCCTAAGCATTCTTATCTAGTTGATAAAAATACGTAAATATATGTGTGGTTTAATTTTCAGCCCTCTAGGACTGTCAAATACAGGCAGATTTCATCAGCCACAAGTATAAAACCATCCAGTCACTGTGCCATATACACAACGAGTGTAAGGAAGAGTCTCTGCTTGGGACAGGGATGTAAAGGTGTGATTAGAGGGATGAACCTATTAATGATTGAAGTACATAATATTCACAACTGGTTTCCTACCTATAGTTCCAACCTCATCTTCCTCTTACACCCTATAGGAACCCTTCATTCCAGCCACCTACTCTTTTAGTCATTACGCACATTGGCTTGATATCTCGGGCAGAGCTGTCCCAGAACCATCAACCTCCTCACAATTGGACCCCTGACCCCTGGGTCTAGACCTTTTGGGCTTGACTTCCTAATACTGGCCTCTGTTTGCCCTGTCCTCTAAAACCTGCAAGGACCAGGGGTCAGGAGAGATGGATCCCAATGCAGATGTTATTATATGATCTTGTGACTGAGACTTTCTCATTTGAAGCTAACATTCCTTATAAACAAAATGAGAGAACTAGATTATATAATTACAGAGTTCCTCCAGCCTATTTCATTATTCTAATTCTGACGCTAATTCTTCCAACAACTCTAGTTCTACTAGCGATGCTTATATTTCCTGTCTCCACACAAAAGAACAAGGGGAGAGTCAAAGCCAGGGATTCGACCGGTGTGGTCTGCTCCTAGGTTGGTCCCTGAGCCCCCATAGGATTGTACAGTTAAGCATTGTCGCAGGCCTGTGGTCACACACTTTAGAGAAGATGTCTTACAGTAGTCTTTCCACTCCCGGTGGAGGTTTGACAACCAGCAAGGCAAGCCGATGCGTATGTAATTCCATTTGCACCACACATGGGTTCCCATTTTGTCTCTGAACATTTGCATCTTGAGTTGCAATCTGAAAAGAGAGCTCGTTCATGATAAGAGACAGGTTTGGTTCTGAAAAGAAATGTAATGGTATAAAATATTACCTCTTAGTAGGCAGCACCCTAATACTTTCAAAAATCAATGTTCTTGGGTGACATAAATGGCACTGCCAACAACGTTTGCTTTGGGGGAACACAATTGTCATCAGAAATGCCAGCTTCTGATCATTAAATGTGAATCCACTACTGAATAGCTTTCTCTTGAAAGTTAACTTTCTAGGTTTACAACTTCACATGATATCCAGTTCTTGGCTGATGGCTTTTACTAACATCTACTGACTCTAGAATCTTCTAATATTTTTCTGTGCAGTGATGTATGAAAAAGACTAACGAGATAGAAAAGTAAAGTAAACCTTAAGAGCAATTTATGACATTACTCTTATTATATATCAATATAATAACTTATATAATATTCCATCTCATAGAACTACTATGGACTTTGTCACCTCAAATGTAAAAGCAAAAGACCTTTGAGATGTCTTCTAGCAGGATGAAAGGGGATTTAACTGCGCCTCCTAAGAAGTCATCCAGGAATATGTCATCTTATTCTCTTCTCTAAGGCATTAAGTTTTAACTGAGACTGTGTTGTAGTATCTGAAAGTATAAATGTGTCTTTGAAAGCCTAGAATCAGGCCACTATGGACACTGGTAGGGCTGAGATTTTAGAAGGTTAGAGCTAAAAGAACTGTGGGTGTGATCTAGGCCAACTTCTCATTGGGCAAATCAGGAAAGTCAGGTCCAAAGTAGGCAGATAATTTGCTCAAATTCACGTTTGTTAGTGACAAACCCAGAATTAGAACCCTTCCAGGCCTCTGGAGTCTACATTTTTGTCTTGTGTCAGACTTATTCTCATCATTGCAGAAGAAAAATTTCTTCCACTATCATATCTAAAGCTTATCTATAGTGTTCCTGTTTAATGTCCAGAATCAAAACAGCCTTGTGGAACAAAGAAACTCTGAATAACCCCTGGAGAGCATGTTTATTTTATAAAGCCAATTCTTTTATATTACTGAAGGTACATTAAATTTATCACTTAGGGCAATCTTGAAGCAGAAATTAATTGCATATATGTTTTATGTAGAATGTGTTGACAGTAGAGTTGTTATTTAAATTTTTAATTACGAGTTTTATCAAATATGCCAGAATGTTTATGCTCAAATGAGATTTTTCTTTCAAAATAGCCATGTTGGGAGGGGAGAGATTTCCCCAGTGATGTTGCCTTTTCTTTGGCTCCTTCCAATAACAAAGCTGCTCTTAAAGGTTAAATCTTTGCCACTGTTGAGAATATTCTAAAAAGACATGGAAAGCAATTTCAAAAGAGGAGTTTTAAACAATGATAGCATTATTGCAATATAGTTATAGTCTTTTGAGATGAACTGCTTTCAGGGGCTAGTATTCAATGAATAATTATTTTGTATAAAAATATTTAATCTTTTATTATCATCTGAGTATACTTTTAATGTAAATCTCAAAATTTTTCTGTTGTTGTCTACTTACATATTTGCTTTGGCTTAAAGATAGCATAATGTCGTAGAAAGAACATTATACTTTGAGGAAGTTACTTGACCTTTCTAATCTCAGTTCCCTTTAAACGCGGGTAAAAAAACTTACTTCATAAAGGCATCTGAAGGTAGAAGTGAGATAATAAAACTAAGGTGTTTTCTAAATTGAAAAATATAAAGTACTTTACCACTGTCCATCCACCATGAGGATCTTAGGGATAGTAAAAGATGGCACAGGGCTTCTCCTCGCTCCAGAATCTTCTTGCAGCTACAACTAACATTCTTAATCTACATTGCTCACTGTTACCAAGGCAACACTACACTCCATTAAGTCTAACTGTTGCTTTGATAACTCTTAGAAGCAACGATATATGAACTTTGCATTCATTAATTTTCCAAACATTTTAGATGGCAAAAGTATAATTGATGTTCACTTAACAGGGGAAACCAGGATAGTGAAGATGATGGAACATGAACACAAGACAGATAAATGTGGAAGGAAGCTGGAGAGCAAGCAGTGAGCAAGAAACAACTGAACCATCAGGAAACAGAACATAATGTCAGGAGTGCTGGCCTTTGAACCACAGGTGGAATTTTAGGCAGTCAGGCAGATACAATCAGGGAGGCTGGCCTGGCAACTAGTAGCAGCTCAATAATTTTTTTTTAAACAAATAATGTATAGATAGGTAGAAGGATGAAGAGAACTGCCTCTGGTAACTCAGGTTCAGGGTAGAGTGATAGCAAGGACTCTTGGAGGGGAAGGGTGAAGTAGTTTTAAGACCCAGCCTTTAGGCCCTGGAAACTAATCACCCACCCCAGGCAGGATGGCATAAGTCTGAAAGCATCAATAAATATTCTTGTGATCAGCTGCAGAGAGCTAAAGAGAGCTGGAATGTGGGTCACTGGGTTGAGGCATAGCCATTTTCTCCTGAAATTTCCCTTGATTTGAGTAACAGAGACTATAAAGTGTGGCCCAGAGACCATTCCAGTTATCTAGGTGTTCAAAGAAAAAAAATACAGTTGTTTCCATGAGTGGCACATCTATTTTGTGCCAGGTAAGAACTAATCACTTTCGTGTATATCATCTCGCCTTACAAAACCTTAAGAGGCAGTTATTATTTCTATTTTTAAAATGCAAAAGTTGAGGCTACGTTAAATAATTCGTACAATGTCACTTCACTAAGAATGGGCAGAGGCCAAATTCAAGGTCTGTACTTTCCACTATCAGGTTGCTGCCCTAAAGTAAGATGTGGATTTGGCATTCTTTATATTTCTCTAACACATTCAAATTCAAAGGAAATGACAGATTTTGGTGACAATAACAGCTTACATGTCATAAGCATTGTCCACTATTCCATAATATCCACTATCCCATAATAAAACATTAACTTCTTTTTCTTAGTTACAATGCTTAAAAATTAAATTATCTTATTTTGAAACTCTATCAATAATTTGATTAAACAAGGCAATCTCCTCACATTACTTAATGAGTGAACATACCCTTGGTAGGAGACTGTTAGTCCTGCCACATCAGAATTTTCACAGCCCAATGCAAAAAGGGAAAGGAATAGGAGGTACCCAAGGACAGATGATCCCAAGTAGAGCTTTGCGGCTCCACACACACTGATTCTGAATTTTTTCATGACTATCCCCCCAGAGAATATTCCAAAGGCCACTGCAGGTATATTGATGAGCCCTGAGGAAAAAGAAAATTTTGTGAATCTCTAAAAGAAATGAGTACACTCACACAAACTTTCTAAGGGATTATACAAAATTATACAATAATTTCTGACTTATTATTAACTACTTGGCTAATTTAAGTTATAGAAACAGAGAAATATTTAATAATTAGTTAATAGTTACTCTCCTGTTTCAAGATGACTAAATTATGACATGATTTCAAAAAAGATTAGTAGCACATTTCACATATACTGCCAACGTGATTCTCCCTTTCAAGTTCCCTAGGATCTATAAGCTGTCCCTGAAGGGCCAGTGTGATGGCGAAGTTCCTGAACAGCATATGAGATGTGCTTCTTGCCTCCCAAAGCTTCTTTTCTTTCATCTTAGGTATTTTTGAGTCATTTAATGAGGTAGAAATTTCACATTGATTTCTTCATTGCATACTTTTTCCACTCACACCATAAAATGTGTCGCTCCTACTGTGTTGGTCAAAAAGTTCATTTGGTTTAAAGTAAAAATAAGACATTTTTCATTTTCACCAAGAACTTTATTGAACGACGTATTCAGTAACCAAACAAACTTTTTGGCCAACCCAATAAAATCTTTACCATCTAAATATTCCAACTGGAAACATTAGCTATAATTTAATCCTAGCACCTACAGTTTGTTTCAGTTTATTTTATATGATTTCTCTTGAATTTAATATTTATGTTTATCCAAATATCAGGAAAGCTACAAGATAGTTTATTATTGTATATTTTAGTATTATTAATTACTATTACTATTATTATTTCAGCACACTTGTTCAAGTTAAAGACCCTATTCTTTGTTACTATCCCAAACAAGAGTTATGAGGAATGTGTAAACTGTTTCGAGATGCTCAGCAGAATTACGATGTAAACTGGAAACTTTGATTCCCATACAGGTGCATGAAAGCCTTAGCCGTTAGGATGAAACAGTAATGAGCTATAGTAATAATAGTACTTCAGGATGTTCTTAAAGCTTTTTTCCCAGTGAAGTAAAAGTCTTGGTTATATCATGGACCCTCACAATATTACTCTAATGTTAGAAGAAATAAGTATTAAGATTTTTACTTTACAGAGAGAAAAAAATGCAAGAAAAATTTACATATTCATATAACCAGTTGGGTGCAGACAAAGAAGTAAAATTAGCCATCCTTCTTGGGCATAATAAGAGGGTTTTTTTTCCCCTCACAAATTAAGATAGTTTTCCATCACCTCACAGGTTTTTACTGTAACTTTACTTAATTCTAGAACACATCATAATACAATTCTAAATTTACTATGCTAGCTTAGCCACAAAAATAATAATGCTTTCTCTTATGATCATCTTTTCTCAAACAGTTCTCTTAATTTTTCCTTATTTGTCTGTGTAACATCTCCAAAAATTGAGGATGATAATCATTGTCAATGATAGTCAGTGTTGATGTATCTTGTCTACTACTTACTATCTTATTTAATCAAAAAATTTCAAGAAATTAAGCAAAAATAAAGAATTGCAATCTGTGTATTAAGAAGGAAAAGGAAAGATCATGTCCATGTAACTTCATAGTGATAGGAAAAGCCTAAATGAAAGATTCAGCTGTCTAATCAAATTTCTTTCAGTAGAAATTGGAATGGAAATTTTTTTAAAGCCCATACCCTTTAAAAACAAAACAAAACCATTTTATCACATACGTTCTAGTCCCTGACTTTGAAAAATTATTGTTGTTTATTTTTCTTTCATTTTATTTGCAAAATTAACACAAGAAAATGCTATTTCTAAACTTTAGAAAGAATGTGACCAACATATAAAAACATGTACAGTAAAATAAATTTTCATTGGATCAGTCGGCCCTTGAACACTTTAGGGAAATTTCTGTTTATTCTTTCCTCCACATCATATCAAATGCTTTCTCTGAAAGAAAGGAAATGTGTCTTTTTTGTGCCTTTCCCATATTTTATTACAGAAAGGGTCATTCTCCCATAATCCAAAGAAAAAAGCTGAAGGAGAAAAGAGGGGTAGGAAAGAAAAAGCGAAGAAAGGGAGAAAATATATTTGTTGAATGAGAGCTATGTGCATTTACAATCCATTTTATATGTCTTTTTTCATCTTTATTTTAACCCAGTGATGCATTTCTTTTCACCATTCTATGGAAAATCAAAACAAATGTTAGGGATGTTGAATAATTTACCCACTTCCCTTACTCTGCTGTATCCCATACTTAATAATTTAAAATTACAATGCACTCAGGAAAGTATCCTAGTTATAATGACGTGGAATTACTAAACATTTTTTACTTAGCTCTCACAAAAGTACTTGAATTATCTATAGATATGCCAGAAACTATGAGGAATTAGAGTTCCAGGCAACCTCTGATAGCTGGCTCAAAAAATTCTGATGATGAGTTTGTTTGGCTCTCAGAGTCCATTTCAGTATACAGAGTAGGGTCATGGATTAAAAGAAATCAATCAGCCACAATTCAAAAGATAATTATTAATCAGATTCTTCCTGACAGTTTTCCAAAAATAATTATGCCCAGTGAGGAAATACAACTCAGAAGCTCAGGGGAAATAATGTTATTCCTGGCTATATCATGCATGTATGTATGTATGATACATAGGCATGATATTGGGCAGGCCATTGAATCTCTCAGAATCTCACATTCTTTCATCTGTGCTAATTACTCTTAAAGATAATTTTACAGGTAAAACATATTTCATTTATTATCTACTTAATAAAGGAATGAGATTACATGTAATTTCATTTCTTTTCTAAGTAACTTCCCCCCCAAAGACCCTTAATTTTCCTTTATGAAATGAACTTTTCAACTGGAAAATTTTAAAGAACTTATTCATCATTCTAGTAGGAGCAATCAAAGGCCCCCAAATCTCTAAGTGTTATGCACATGTTGAATAATGAGAAATAAACATATACTTAAAGGTATGTTCTTCACTACAATTCATGGGGAGAAGATGGTCTCTTCATTTTGATAAATGAATGTTGACCTCCTTCACATAACACAAAAATACTTTGTATTATGTTAACATACTTTGAAAAAAATACTTTGAAATGGATTATAACCTAAATGTGAAAGTTAAAACAATCTACTAGGAGCAATATTTTTATTTTATTTTATTTTATTTTATTTTACATCTTTATTGGAGTATAATTGTTTTACAATGCTGTGTTAGTTTCTGCTTTATAACAAAGTGAATCAGTTATACAGATACATATGTTCCCATATCTCTTCCCTCTTGCGTCTCCCTCCCTCCTACCCTCCCTATCTCACCCCTCCAGGCAGTTACAAAGCACCGAGCCAGTCTCCCTGTGCTATGTGGCTGCTTCCCACTAGCTATCTACCTTATGTTTGGTAGTGTATATATGTCCATGCCTCTCTCTCGCTTTGTCACAGCTTACCCTTCCCCCTCCTCATATCCTGAAGCCCATTCTCTAGTAGGTCTGTGTCTTTATTCCTGTCATGGTATTTTGATAGGGATTGCGTTAAACTTATAGATTGCCTTGGGTAGGAAGGGCATTTTAGCAATATTAATTCTTCCAATCCAAGAGTGTGGGATATCTTTCCATTTTTTGTATCATCTTCAATTTCCTTCATCAATGTTTCATAGTTTTCAGAGTATAGGATTTTTACCGACCAGGAGCAATATTAAGAAAACATTTTCATAACCTTGGGGTTTGACAAAGATTTCTTAAAACAGGCTCAAAATACCACTAATGAAAGAGGAAAAGATTAAAATTGGACTTGATTAAAATTAAGAAGAGTGAAAAGGCAAATTGAAGTCTGTGAGAAAATATTTGCAAAACATATAGTCAATAAAGAACTTGTATCAAGAAAAAATACAGTACGCCTACAAACCAATTAGAAAAAGATTGACAATCCAATTAAAATGGGCAAACGACTCAAACAGAATTAACAAAATATAATGAAATGACCAACAAGCCTGGGAAAAAATGCTCAACATAGTTAGTCAGCAGATGAATGCAAATTAAGCCACAATACGATACCATCACACTCCGTAAGAATGGTTACAGTGAAAAAGACTGACAATACCAAACATTAGAAGGATATGGAGCAATTGGAGCATTCTTACACTTCTAATGGGAGTGAACATTTGCATGACTCTTTGATGAAATGTTTTGGCAATATCAGCCAGCTCGAAACATATTCCCTATGATCCAGCAATTCTACTCCGGGATATAGCCAAGACAAATGGGTGAATCTGCCTACCGAAATATGTGTGGAATGTTCACGCAGTGTTACTTATGATAGGCCAAAGCAGTAAACAACCCAAATGTCCATCAACAAGAAAACAAATAAACTGTGGTATATTTGTGTAATGGGATATTACACAGCAATGAGAAGAACAAACCACGACTACACGCAGTAACATGAATGAATCTTGTAGATTTCACTTCCACTGAGAAAAGCTAGTTACAAAAGAGTACATAACTTACTCCATTTATATAAAGTTCAAAAACAGGCAAGACTGATCGATAATGGTGGAGTTCAGAATAGTTATTAACTTGGAGAAGAGCATTGGGTAGGAGAAGTTTTGAGGGAGCCTGCTGGGGAACTGAATTGTGCTACGTGTTCTGGATAATGATCCACCGCACAGATAATACACATGTAAACATTTATCCAGCTGAGCTATACATTTAAGGTCTGTAGACCTAACTGTTGCTTATAAGTTATGTCTCTAAACACATAAGAAACGTTAAAATAAAAAGAATGTCAAAATTTCATTCCTCTTCTAGTCTTCGTAAAGTCAGTATAAAGCTTTGATTGGCATGGATGGGGTGTGGGGTTTTAAAAAAAACGCTAAAATATCAATATTTCTTCAGGTCAACCATTAAATAATAAAATTAAATTAATTGGAACCAATTAATGTTGAAAGTAAAATTCAACAGTGATTATAGCCTTCACATTTAGAATTTAGGGGAAGGACAGCAGTTCAAAGAGTCAATTAGAATTGCGTCTGCTAAGTGCCCATTATCCAGGTTTATTATAAGAAATTTATACATCCCAAAATATGCTCAGTTGTTTCCTCACACACACACACACACCCTGGTCTCTTTCAGAGATAGATGAATAGAGCAATTTTTAAAATATTTTATGAAGAAGAAATTATTTTAAGCCATTGGAGTCTCCTATCATAAAGGAACATGTCCAAAGGAATAGAATATGTTTTATACTTTGAAACAGTAGCATTAAATAACACTTTTGTGGACTAAAGGAGCTAATCCAGGTTTTAAAGTATCCAATTGCTTATAGGATGGTGGTTATATATTTGGAGATTCTGGTTCTTCTTCATTCATCATCTTTTTTTTTTTTTTTTTTTTTTTTGCCCTTGAATATGTCTCTTATTGACTGTCCTGCTGGGCTAGAAACACAGTCCTTTTAAGTAACCCAAATGCCAGGAATCAGAGAAGTCTTTCAACTCTGAGCAAACACAAACTTTGTTTTGCAATGCACACCTTTTAACCTGTCTGAATACTTACCTTTTGTAATCCTAGAAACTGTTCAGGTAAAATGGCCACTGTTATGAGGTTTCAGCTACACTTGAAAGACAAATATCCAGTACTAACAATCTCCTAATAAAATGCATATTTGGTCTATGTGATATTCTCGTGGTCATTCACACATAGTTCTGAACAATTTTTGCTACAAAGTCGTACCACAGACTATCTAAATATTTTACTCTGCTAGATTTTTTCGCTTACTTTTTGAAATGCCACAAGTTACCTTCAGTCTAAATATTGGAACAATTTCTCTTAAATTACTAAGGATTAACAAGACACAGCTGATATTTCCTATTGGAAAGCAGAAGGACAGAGAAGCATACCGATAACAAAGTTGGCCTTAGAGGATGACTGCCCATACTGTTGCTCAATGTACTTCGGTTTATAAGTCACCATGCCAAATAAGGAATTGAACTGAACGGTGCTTGCACACAAATATAAGAAGTACACTGGATTTCCAAAAAGACTCTTCAGTGATGGAAGAAAATCTATGAGACAAAAATAGCATGGAGTAATTAAAGACAGTGTCACACTTGGCAGAAGATACAGCCGTGGCATCAGGGCTTAGAGGCCGAGTCTCATTGTTATGGTTCTGAGGAGCATTTATAGCGTGGTGCACACACGCACTCTAGATATTAAGCCATTGGCACAAGTCAGGGCTGAGTTCCGGCCAGGCTCAGATCCAGACATAAGCACTCACTTCTACAGGCATAAAATCTAGATTATAAATTAGAGTGTCAGACAGGAACAGATTCCTCTGATGTGGGTAAAAGACACAAGGGATAAGAATACTCCCTCACCATTGAGCTGGGAGTCATGGACAGGACATTAAGAACTTGAGTTTTCTGGTCTCTCTCCTTCAAACTTGGGTCATAGGTGCAGAGAAGGGAATATGAAAGTTATCTCCAGTTAATTATTGTTAGAAATGAGCTTTGGCATTCTCCCTTCTTCTTTTACACAGCCAAACAGAAATGTGACGATTTTCTATAAATGTCAGTATTGCTGGGCCAGTTGAGGGGGACCAATCTTTCTCATGGCCACCCTTTTCCATGTGGAGGGTATTCGCTAGAACATGTCTGACCTTTGGCCGTATGCCACACTCCTTTGATCACTAGTGGAACACATGCACTGGAGCACATTTTCAAGTGGGTGGATGCCATCTGTTAAAAGGCCACAAGCCCTGAAGATTCACTCTTTTCTGTCCACCCAGGTGAATGTGAAACAGCCCTCTCAGGGAGGGGCAGTTGCAAGGTCTACACTGAGGAAGTGTAAAGGTGGGGACAGCAGCAAAGAAGGTTACCAAGACTCTGGGTCAAGTTCTTCAATCAGTTTCCCAGTAATAAAGCTGACTTTTTCATAATCTTCATCTCTGCTTCCTGTACAGTTTCTCAGTTTTTTCTGAACACATGAAGTGGAGAGAGGGGTATTATTTATAGATCGCCTATAAAGTTTCAACAGGAAAATGGAAAATGTTTCAAAATCAAGGAGAATCTGGCTCACCTCTTGCCATTTCCATGATTTTTGCTTTTTCTCCAAGAGGTGTTTGGTAGTCTGTGTGATCATCCGTAATAAACTTCGATTTCTCAGAGGAGGAATTGGAATCCTCTCTGCTCCGGGGTCTTGGTAGACTCTTTGGTAAATACCAGAAAGGCACAGCTGCCAGCAGACTTATGCTTCCTGCTATTAGATAGCCAAGCCACCAGGCACCCACCCACTGTGGATCCTTTGGGGTGATGGTTATATGATCTGAAAAAGAGAGAGGGTGGCCAAAGAGCATATACAGCAAAGCTAGTGTGTTGAAGGGTCCTCTTTTTTTAAAAAAAAAACATCCAAATGTTACCTCTATCACATCATAAAAATACCTAATAATTCATACATGATAACCTTTTCTAATCTGAACATTATTGTTATCTTGCTTTTTGAAGGAAAGAGGGTGTTTTCAGAGCATGATTATTTCTCCTTTTGTTTCTTTGATTAAAAGTATAGAGTCTGCATACTGGAAGGGGTCTCACTCTGCTCTGGGCTTCTGTCTGGACCCATGACAGGAAAAAAGCAACATGTGAGAAAGAATTATGAGGGCTTCAAACCTTCTGCCAGCTACCCCACATGAGTACCACTTTCATCTGATTTACATATTGAATGTTTGTCTAAGACTTTACTGGAAGAAAAAGTTACGCCCTATGCCCTCTGGCCCAAATCTAGTCTGAGCCACTCAGAATGTTATTTATTAAATGATAATTGAGACTACTTCAGAGCTATTCTAGGTCCAAAGCAAGATTTGTATATGTAATTAAAACATCAATATCTAATCATCATAAAATTTTATTTTTGATACTATTTCTTATTTGACTAAAAAGTAAGCATTGACAAAGTTTTTTAACCAAATCAAGCTTTTTTTTGCTGTATAAGAACCTATGAAACATATTATTATACTCTACCTCTACAACATTCTATGAGAATCCTTTGACAACTAGGCTCAATTGGAACTACGTTATACTCACTACAGTGTTTTAACTAGTTTACCACTGCATGTGCATTGCTTCCCTTTCACAATTTTTCTCTGTACCACTCATCACACCAACACTTTCTTATGTATATCAGTCTCCACGACCAGATTTTAAACTTCATGAAGTAAAGGAATGCAACTATTAGGTTGGCCAAAAAGTTCACTCTGGTTTTTCCATAACATCTTACAGAAAAAGCCGAGCGAACTTTTTGGCCAGCCCAATATCTTGTTCGCTGTGGTAGAACATCACTTGAGATAGAGTAGATGTGAAATAAATTTGGTAGTAATAATGAATAAATGAATAAATAAAATTTTCGGAATGTGTATTCCAGCTGATTTGATTAAAAAAGAACAACTAGCCCAAGAGTTTTGCATTCTTTTTTAACACACAATAATCATTTATAATACACATTAATGACAATGCAATTCCAGAATTTATAAAAATGAAACTTGTTTTCTCGTTTTTTAACTGCTTTCTAGGGTGTCTTTAAAAAAACCAGATGAATTTTATCTATGTCAAGGGACTACATCTTATATAAGGAAAGAAACAAATTAATAACTATGGAAAGATGAGGCCTCCATTTATTCCCTCCACAAGCATTCACCCAGAAGGAAAGTTAGTCTCACTATAATATGCCTTCTACTAAAAAAGACTCGTACATTAAATCAGGAAATTTTAGTTGCCAGAAGACTTTCAATCTTTGGCCTTTCTGACAAGTCCAGAAATATGTTATCAATTGATGCGACTGCAATAAATGTTGATTCACCTGAAACCAACAAGAGCCAACAAGTAACCACAGTTGTTAGTCTTAACTAAGCTGGAATGCCTTTGAACTGGGAAACCAGAAGTGGAAACTAATACATCCGAATAACAAACTATGGGTCATCCAGTTCTAATCACCACCTATTTTTCATATTCCATACACATACAATCATGTGTGATGATTGTATCAGTAATAAGTTTTCCATGGATTATTTCCACTTTATGAAAGACTACCATCCTGTCATTTTATAAAAAGGCAACTTGATATTTTCTATACTATTCCTATTAAAAAATTACAGTAACTAAATAAAGTAAATGAATAAATAGAAATAAACTCCCTTACCTAGATTTACAAAGCCAATGTCAACATACAGTTTGGCACATAATGAGCCTAACAGGAAGCCAAAGATTGGTCCTATAATTGCAACCGTCTGCACACACCCTGCACCAAAAAAAAAAAAAAAAAAAAAAATGCAATTTCTTTGCTCTTGTAAAGTAGTTTTTAAACAAGAAATGTGCATAAGATTCAGTTAGTCACTGAAAATGTTTCCTCAACTCTTCCCTTAAGTGTGCTCGATTTGTCAATTTTTCAGCCTCATTGAATCGGAAACCAAGTCCTCCTCAGTGTTGGAAGAAGGATGAACGTTTTTAAGGCATTAATTATCTCTTAGTAAGAAAGTAACACTAAGACTCTGAAGAAGTTAATTTCCCCAAATGGAGCAAATTTTACTCCCTAGGATTAGATTCCCCCTAGTGATAAAAATCAGAATTATACTATTTTGACAGTCTTTCAAAAACCTTTTATGGTCAGTTAAACATAAAACTTGTTTTGACATTAAAATTGATTTCTTCCATGTTAATGAAATGTGCTTGCATTCAGAGCTTCTGGGGGACCATCTGCAAGTGCAGTAACTATGCAGCCAGCAAAGGAGCTAGACTTGGGAGAGGGGAGAGGTGTCCTCTGGAACGCTCATGACCCACCTGGGCAGCTTTAACAGGCTGGTGGAGCAGATCTCCCAAATGACACCATTTCTAGTAACCAGAAATATTGCTCTTCCTTGAAAAATATCTCCCATCTGCCTTTCATTTCATCACTGAGCTTACACACATATCCCTGGGAGAGTGATTTAAATTAACTGGAGGAGTAAATAGCAGTTACCAGATCCTTTTCAGAATAGAAGAGAGGGCAAAGCAGAGTGAGCAGGCTCTGAGCTCCTGGACAGGACGGGGACACCCTGACGCCTGTGTGCATCTCTTGGCTGCAATCTTTCCTCTGGTCCCCAGAGTAATTGCCTAGCATGTGCCATGGGCTTCTGTTCCAATTCTAGGTCCTAATCTATGCTACGGTTTTCCATTAGAACTGGTGCCCTGTTTTTAACTACAGCATGCTTGGATATCATCAGAGACCTCTGGAGTTCTGTGTGAGTAGCCAGGGCAGAACCATACCATGGACCTACCTACAGCCCCCTCAATGAATTTAAATCTTGTCCTTCTGTCTCTGAGGGTGAGACTCTCAAAAAGTCAGAACCCCCAAAATCAAGACTAATGTATGAAACAGAACAAATTTAGCTTCCGAGACATAAGAGGCACTCGATAAATACTGCTTCCATTCGTTTACCTTTGGAGTTTGCTGTATTTTGGGTTTTGTGATTTTAGCTGCTGGTTTATCTGCTGGGGCCTGTCCAGACGTATGGTTGGCTCAGGCCTTGCTCTTGTCCTTCTTCTGTATCCATGAAGATACTTGCACAAGTCATACATCACAGCAGCTGAGCTCACAGATATTTACTTTTAATCTGATATTCTTTCCCTAATGCAATAGGTCCTTCTAACTGAAGTTCCTTCGCTATCCAAATCCTCAGTGTGGACTTCAGAAAAATGCGAACTGAATACAGGAGTTGGATATGAAGTATAAAACCTTCCACACCCTATTTAGTTGAGAATGAAGTTGAGAAAACCAGGTACCCTGTATCCCAAGAAGATGAATGAGGTGGACATTACCAATATAGAAAGCCGCATTGTCCTCATTAGCGAAATCATCAAGGTAGGCGATGCCTAGAGGCTGAATGGGAGTTTCTCCAATGCCACGAAGAAGGTTCCCCAGGAAAACATAAGCCCACATGGAGGAGCCGGCATCAATTTCACATTCTTGAAAGGAAAGCAAATGAGGTTGAAATTCAATCACTATCGAAGTTAAACATTTATTCAGCATGTCTGCAGGGTGTCCTAAAGTTGCATTAGAATGCAGAAGTGAAATTTGCCATAAACCTAATTTGATAGGAGTTTGAGCAAGATATTTTAGGCAGTGTAAATCCCCCAGAGAACAAGGAAATCTATTGCTTCTTGTTCCTGTCCCCTTATTTCTTATTTTCTTTCTTTTTATTTCATATTTATAATGAATTCTTTGAATTTCTGCACTCCAGTAACATTCAATATCCTGTCTGGGACAAAATACAAAAATTTGAACAAGGCTTTTCTCACCTTAATCTTCACACTTTTCTATTTTGCAACAGAAATCACTTGTAATTTTATTGCTGAACAAGTTTTATCTGAAATTCAAAATTTTATATGGTTGATACTTCAAATTTGAACATCATTGCCTACAGTTATAATTGTTTGATAGTGAATGGCCATGTTAAGGGCTCACGTTTCAGAAACAAATTCATATAAAAAGTTAAAATCTTATATGCCTCAGTTGTATAACTATTCCAACAAAAAGAACCTTTTGACAGTATTTTTAGAGGGAAATTCAAAGCTAACAATTTTAAAATGCTTTCATAAAAGTCATGTCTTAATATGAACATGTGAAGTAGAATAATTACTCCCATATAATAAATTAAATATACTTTGAAGAGTTTGGTGACTTTAATAAAAGCAATAATATTAACCACCTATAAAGAAATCACCACTTCTGGGTCAGCCATGTGGAATTCTGGACATGCTAACGAAATTCCCCAAATCCTCTCTTGTGTGGAAAGCAAGGCACTGGGCTAAGTGGTTTGCAGACATTTTCAAATTGAATTCTGCTAATAATCCTATGAGGCAGGAGATATCTTCTCCTCTAGTAACCTTGAAAGTGATTTTTGAAGGTAAAGTATGGGTTATGAAGAACTGGGATGAGCGCTTTTGTGAGTCAGATTCTGATAGAAAAGATTACTATGTAGTCATGTTGCTTTTAGTTCTGATTCTGCCTCTTCTAGAAATGTAGCCAAGTGACCAGGGATTTTTCACTTATCTTCTCTGGATTTCTATTCCACTCCCCAAAATATAATGGGGACTCCTTTTTAAAAATTGATTCCAGGGCTCCCCTGGTGGCGCAGTGGTTGAGAGTCCACCTGCCGATGCAGGGGACACAGGTTCGTGCCCCGGTCTGGGAAGATCTCACATGCCGCGGAGCGGCTGGGTCCGTGAGCCATGGCCGCTGAGCCTGCGCGTCCGGAGCCTGTGCTCCACAATGGGAGAGGCCTCAACAGTGAGAGGCCTGCGTACCACAAAAAAAAAAAAAAAAAATGGATTCCAATGTCAGTTCCAGCCCTGACATTTGTGGGGTTCTATGCTTGTTGGTAGAGGAGTCTTGTAGATAAGTGTAGACACCTTAGCTTTGTGCATTCCAGTACAGCGACTACAAGCCACATGTGGCTATTGAAATTTAAATTAATAAAAATTACATGAAATTAAAATTCCATTTCTCAGTCACACTGGCTATATTTCAAGTACTCAGTAGTCTTGTGCAACTAATAGCTATTGTACTGGACAGTATAGATACAGAACATTTCCATCATCACAGAAGTTCCTGTGGAGAGCTCTGTTCTAGAGTATTTGGGTGAAATGGGGTTTGTGCGCAAAGCATTTTTGAGAAGAGTCCTCTATTTACCCCACGAACCCCTTTAGGATAAGCCTTGTGTCCACTATGTCTAATATCCACATAAATCTATGACTTTAAGGGAGCAGGATCTCATCTAAAGGAAAGAAAAGGATGAGTTGTGAGTCTTAGACTCTGGACCTGCCTAATAACTCGTCTCTTTACATTAAAAAATTTTCATTCCCCACCCTGAACCCGATGCCTCTCTTTTTAACATTAAAGGCTTAAGTATTTCCTGACTAGTTGTATTGTCATTTATACCATGTCTCTCCCCTGACTGTCAGAACCAAGAACAAAATAAAATATCTTCAGTGACTCTACATTGTGTCAGGTGAAAGTCCAAATTCTTTAGCTCATCTCCTTGCCTCTTTTTATGGACCTGAATTAAACTCACTGTCCATTATATTCTTATATAAACAAGCCCTCTGTTCTCATCCATTGATTTTTATATGCCCTCCTGAATTTACCTATTACCTTCTTTCACATTTGCTTTTTCTTCTAGAATGCTTTCTTTTCATATAGCATGACAGGGTACATTTGTTTACATGTTTATGATCACCCCATTTTCACCCCTCATATTTCAATATTTCTTTTAATCTTTTGGCCCTTCCCTTCATTCAAACAGCCAGACTTCTCAGGTTCATTGACCAGGAAAAGGACATCTCAGAAGGAAGCATTAATGAGGATGTTAGGGGAGTGAAAAGGTTTTATGGTGTAGATAAAAGATATAGATGAGTAGCAGGTATATAAAGAAGGACTTCCACACTGCCTCTGTAGAAATGGATTCCCCAGCCTAGGGGCAGGGAGTAAGATGAGGGTGGCGGGGAGGAGGTGTTGAGCATATTTATGCTAAAAGGCTATGGAGACAGGATTTGAGCACCTGCCAGTGCAGCACCCCAGAGACATAGCAGACACCTGTGGGTAGATTCATGGACTCCATGAGTGAAGAGAACCTGTGCCACTGTGGCCAGGAAGAACTCAGGGAGGTAGCAAGATCCTGAAGATGAGATGGCTGCACAGTACAGCTAGGCATCCCTGCCCCTGCCTCTTCACAGGGTTTCCAATGCCTAGAGTAACACAGAAGAGATGGTTCCCATGCTCCCAAGGGTGGCCCACACATAGCCTTGCTTGCAGTATGGGTCAACCATGTGGAATTCTGGATATGCTAACGAAATTCCCCAAATCCTCTCGTGTGGAAAGCAGAATTATTTCCATGTTTCCATGATGGTCACTTTTGCATCAGAGAGAGCCACTGTGCTAAAAAGGACACGAACATGGACATAAGATGACCCCAAGATGACATGTATGAACAAACTCTGTGGCCAGAGGGATTTTAGATATTTAGGCTGACAGAGGACTACTGATAACACCAAGACCTCCCCTCCCACAATCTTCTCCTTTACTATAATGTAAAGCTCCCTGCAATGTAAGCGACCCCTGGGAACATGGATAGAGGCTAGGGACAAATTGACTGAGATTACGTTTTTGCCGTTCTGATGAAAAGGGGCTGAACGCAGAAATCAAGTTGAGTTTGGGGGGAAAATATATTTCTTTTATATCTGAGCGACGGGCTGAGGTTTGTACATGCTGAACTAGTTTTACCCTGTTTCACAGCCTGCCTTGTTTGGAACCACTGGAAGCTTTGCTCAGTCACCAGCAATTAATGCCCCATCTTTCCATAATATTTGATTGTCTGCGTATTTTCTTAGGATCTCATCTCTGCTTTATATTCTAGGAATTTTTATGGCACTGTAATACCTCAACTTAAGTAGTAAAGCTTTTGAGAGCAAAAAATCACATAGATACTTTTTGTTCATATTAAAGCACCTGTAACGTCTTTCAAAAGAGCTTGTTTAGTCAAGTAAAAAATAATCATCTTACCATTATTTATTTTGGATTGTGATTTTTCCATAACTGAGATTGGTAATGGACTGTTTGACCCCAGGAAACATGGAGAGATGCTGAAAGTGGAATTGGAGAAGGGAGAATACCTTTCATATCTGTACCTGTATAAAAAAAAGCATTTTCTTTACTACGAGCTCATTTAACATCATGCTAAAAATATTATATGTGTACTACTTGACTCAGTAGGGGACCTGGTTGAGTTTATAGCTCTTGCAGAATCTGAATCACTAAACCAAACCAGCATTTAGTTCACGGATATTACACCATATCTGAACCAATTACCCAGTGTCATGAAAGAAAATAAAAGAATGATTTAGAGAGGCTCATTTTAATATAAAATAATGACTGTAATCACCTACTCGATTGGTGAAAAAATATCCAACCTTTCATAAAATCATGATTATCTCTAAAAGCAACAATTTAACAATCATGGCCATTGGCACACTGTACTTAGAGTTGTAAATGGAGTAGAACACCTGAAATGTGGTTTATAGAGAACTGATAATGATACATGGGCTTTTGGAACCATTTTTCTAGATGGTATCCTTTTCCTCTTCAGTTTATTAATCTGGCTCTAAGTTATTTCTAATTTCACCCTTTCCTCTGTTTATGAGGTTACCATAGCAGCTGGATTGAAGAGCCAGTGCCGAATGGTAGGGTTGCGATCATTCTATCTACGGCCCCCCAGTGCCATACTCCCTCTCAAATTATCCTTGAGGAGCCAATTTCTTTGCCCTTCATGCACCCTTCAGAGTAGAGGTACATGATAAAAGGACATCACATCACCTTGATTCTCATTTTGTTCAGGCACTGTGTGACTAAAGGCTAATAATCATAGTGATATTTGAAATATCAATAGTAAAAACCTATTCAGCGTGATAGGGACAAGATGTATTGAGTTACTAATATATTCAGATTGATAAGTCAGTTACCTTATTATCAGTGTTGCATAACCTACACCTCAATGTGTCTATGAACCCCACTGGAAAAGTAAGAACATTTTTGTATGTATGTGAGTATTTAAGGGAAGAGGTTCATAGTTTCTGTCACTTTTATCAAAATGGGTCCTTGACCAAAATTGGTTAAGAACCACTTAATGAGGATAACTGTTTTTTAATTTCTAGCTACAGAGGAGAGCATTTAGTATTAAAATCATGGTAAATATAATTTTCTTTCTTTAATATAATTCCAGAGATACCAGAGACTATTATAATGCCTAAAGACTCTTTAAGATGACTGTCAATAGCAATTATGTAGTATTTTGAAAATTTTTAATTACTTGAGCTTTCAGTTTAATCTATCAAAAGGCAACTGCTGCACACATAATTATTTAGATTTTGAATAAATAGAATTTTATGTAAGTGCCACCTGTGTCACTAATTACTATCTATGACACTGAGAAAAATCAATTAACCTTTCCAAATTTCGTTTTCCTTAGTTGTAAAATGAGGATTATAGATATGGTCTGTGCCTATTTAGGTTCTATTGGATGAGACAAACAATTGAACAGGGGACCAATGGTATAAATGATTTTAAATCAAGGATATTAGTTCTGACCTGGCTTCCAACCCCGACTGACAATATGCGTGAAGTTCTACAGTAGCCTCCTAAATAGTCTCTCTGCTTTCACATTTGCCCCTCCGGAGTTATTTTCCCAATCTGTAGTCACTGTGTCCCTTTAAAAATATGGCAGGGGGCTTCCCTGGTGGCGCAGTGGTTGAGAGTCCGCCTGCCGATGCAGGGGACACGGGTTCGTGCCCCGGTCCGGGAAGATCCCATGTGCCGCGGAGCAACTAAGCCCGTGAGCCATGGCCGCTGAGCCTGCGCGTCCGGAGCCTGTGCTCCGCAATGGGAGACGCCACAACAGTGAGAGGCCCGCGTACCGTAAAAAAAAAAAAGAAAGTCAGATTGTGCCATTCTGCTCAAAACTCTCCTCTGTCTTCCCATCCCATTCTGAGGAGGTAAAGTCTTTGCAATGATCTGTGTCCTTACTACCCGAGGTGTGGTCTGCAGACCAGCAGCATCAGCTGACAGAGGACTACTGATAACACCAAGACCTCCCCTCCCACAATCTTCTCCTTTACTATAATGTAAAGCTCCCTGCAATGTAAGCAACCCCTGGGAACATGGATAGAGGTTAGGGACAAATTGACTGAGATTACGTTTTTGCCATTCTGATGAAAAGGGGCTGAACACAGAAATCAAGTTGAGTTTGGGGGAAAAATATATTTCTTTTATATCTGAGCAACAGACTGAGATTTGTACATGCTAATTTGTACAACCCCAGAGCTACTGAATCAGAATCTACATTTTACCAAGAGCCTCCGGTGATTCCAGTGTCCATCAGAGTTTGAGATACAACCTTGACGTCTCCTCTGTACCCCCTCACACTGTCCCCTTGCTCATCCCTGCAGTAGACCACATGCCTGACTCCCTCCTCCTGCAGGAATGTCCCATTCACTGTTCATCTAGCCTGGAATCTTCTTCCCCAGATGTCTGTATGGCTGTCTCCTCATCTCTTTCAGCCCTTCACAAAGGTCACCATCTCAGTGAGCCGTCCCCTGAAAACTGTACTTTAAACTGCAACGCTCTGCACTCTTATGTGTCTCCCTGGGTTATCTTTCTCTGTAGCACTTAACATTTCTGGCATATCTCATTATTTGTCTGTTTATTTATTATCTATCTCTTCCTAGTAAGATCCATGAGAGCAGAGATTTTTGTCACTATTCTATCCCCGTTACCTAGAAAAATGATCAATACATATTTATTAAATTCATGAGTTAGGTGCGTAAAATAGATAGCTAGTGGGAAGCAGCCACGTAGCACAGGGAGATCAGCTCGGTGCTTTGTGACCACCTAGAGGGGTGGTATAGGGAGGGTGGGAGAGAGGGAGATGCAAGAGGGAAGAGATATGGGGACATATGTATAACTGATTCACTTTGTTATAAAGCAGAAACTAACACACCATTGTAAAGCAATTATACTCCAATAAAGATGTTAAAAAAAATTCATGAGTTAGATGAACTAACACACATAAGGCTGAACACAGTCTGTTGGGGGTAGTCCCTCAATAATTGATATCTATAATTAATATTATGTTTAGTTGCACATTGAGGGTATGTCTGCTAGGCAGACAGAGTACACTCCTCATTGACAGAACAAAAATTACATGTTGGACAAGTACCCAGTTAGTGACTAATGCTGTGAAAGGTTGGAAAGAAGTTATTGTAGTAATCCTCAGTAGACAGCAAACTTCATGAAGGAAAGAACTGTATATGGGTTTTTTTTTTTGTTTTATTTCATTTTGTTTTTTTCCCCATTACCTGGCGCAGTGCCAGACAAATGGCAGACACTAAATAATAAATGAACAAATATATCTTTCAACATATAAAAGGTGGTTGATAAGAATCTGCGTTTGTTTGGCACCCTTTGTCAGCACTAGCCTGTCTGGCTTCTCTTAGCTATACTTCTCCTTCTGGTTTTCTTTATTAGTACGTTATATTTGTCATCAACTTGAAGTAACACTATTATTAATCTCAATGCAGCACCTTTGAGACAACTCATTGCTATCTCTGGTTGAAACCAGCTGGCTTAATTATCTGAGGAGGGTTGAAAACAACACACAACAAGAATGACACAACTCCTAGTTATGTCAGGAAACTTGGTAAGCATTTTACCTGTGTCATTCCATTTAATATTTGCAACAACATTACAAGCTAAGTATTATTTTTAATACCTGTAATACCTATTTTAAGGTATTATAAACTGAGGCCTAGGAAGGTTAGATGACATGCCCAAATTCATGTAGAAGAGCTACTGATGCACTGCAGAATGAGTTAGGTCAAGGGTCAAGGATTTATCTAGCCTCTGAACCTACTTTGAAATTTTAATATTTTTAGTAGTGGAACTCTTTTCCCCCACTCTGAGCGAACTGTTGCATGGAAGTTCAATGACTAGAACAGATAACACAGCTATGGATCAGTCAGGAGTTAGGTGGATTGGAGACCCTTTTCCTCAGCCTTCTCCTTTGTCTCCTCCTTACCCACTGGCCACATATAACACCTTTGCATAACCTCAGTGATCTAAGGAAACTTCTGCCCTGTGGAAAGGAGGCCAGATAGGTGTCCAAAGAGTAGGCAGAAGTCTTGAAGCCACACATCCCTCTTCATGTAAAGACAAACTGGCCAGAGAAACCACCCAAATAGGTAGGAAAGATCCCACACAGAGGATTCTGTGATCTTTACAGATTGGACACAGAAGTCAAAATCAAATTATATAAGTGACCTGGGAATCCAAGAAAACGTTTGGACCAGATCATTTCTAAGTCTCTCCAGATCTCAAATGTCATGGTATGATGGTCTAGAGTGGACAGTCATCAAAGAATTACTTGATATATAATTTCCTAAAACATTCTCTTGCTTTAAAACCTCTTGGTAGTCACTTGGCTCAGTAGACAATGGGCGACCACAGAGGAGAAGCAACATATATATGTGTGAAGAAGTCCTAATGCTGGTTTTAAGAATCCAGTTCTATAATTAGAAGACACCTAACCCCGAGAAGGTCACCAGACTCTCTAGGTCATGGTCCTTAGCTCTAAAATTTAAAAAAGATAAAATATGCTCTCCTGCCTCACAGGTTGTTGTAAAGGTGAAATGATACGACAAAATCTTTGGAAATACTAAAGTTGTATGCAAGAACTAACAAAAGTATCAACAGTAAACTTCAGGGTTAAAGAATACAAGCACCCCCACTTCCACTGAGAAAGTTCTATGAGATAATATTTGAACATCGTATAGTTATTTCAGTTGGTCATGTATCCCTAAGTCAATGATCTGCCAGTCAGTTGTACCATGATCCAGCATACTGTCTGTAGCATTCATTTATTACCCCTTTGACACTCATTTGACATTTACCACATAATTTATTACTTTCTCTTTACTTATATATTTTGCCTCCACATCTAAGTTAAAGCATTTGAAAGAAGGCATAATAGTGAAATTTTCCCTTTAAATTTTGTTGACATAAATACATAGTAGTATATTGAAAAAAATTTTTTACAGATTATTAAATCATAAGTGAAATTGTTAGCCTTTTGAAATTTTGCCCAAAGTGGATGTAATAAAAATAAGATATAAATTATCATGGTTTAATACAGGAGTTATTTTCTTAAATTTAAATAATTAATTGTAATCATCATGCAGTTGTTTGTTAAGGCAAGAAAAAGATGTTTGCTTTAGACTTACTGCTCCATGAAGAAATGAGGCATTGCAATGAGCAATGTTCCAACGCCCATGATTAGGCACCCTGCTCCAATTATTTTTGGCCTGTGAAGTTTGGCTCCAAAGTAGCTAACAAATGTTATAACTAAGAGATTTCCTTTGGGGAAAAGAATAAAATGTTCATAAGTTAGACAACTTAGAAAAAGTCATCAGCATAACTAAATGACTATAACTAAATGAATGAATGTCTATAGCAGGTTTGGCAATGTTTTGTTTTGACTAAACCATCTCCCACCATCTTCCCCATTATTTGTCTTTCTTTCCTTTAATCTGAGATGACTGGAACTATCTTCAGACTCATTATTTCAATCATCTCATCCTTTTATCAAAATATTGATATTTTTATAAACAACCCTTCTACCTTGTTTTCATCCACCTTAATTATGTGTCCATTTAAAGTGTTTTATCAGTAAATCAAATTGTAGAAGACTTCCTTTAGTTGTTCTCTTAAATTTTCCTTGGTGATTTTGAAGTAAACTGTATTACTCTTCATTTGTTCACATTTTCTATTAAAACTTCTATTGGTTTCCCATTCGCTCTTGAAACATACATCATATAGTATTGCTTTAGCTGATATTTCCGAAAGAAAAAACAAACACAACTGTACCTCACTTTAAATGAAATCAAATTATGAAATGCATATTTATATAATTTTTATAAAAATATAAGATTCAAAATACAAATAAAAATTACTCCACATAACTTCAGAAATACATCAATTATATAAACTCAATGTATGCTCGTAATACAAATTTTATAAAATAGAAAGTCTCCATAAATTATACCCATCTCTTTTTTAAAAAAATAAAGAATACATTTTTTTGAAGGTGGGACTTAAGCCTTTCTAAAATATCTCTAGTGAAGGATGTGATAAATTACTTTTAGTTGATGATGGTGTTAACTGATTAAACATCCTTTAAGGAAGATTTTCTAATGCCTTGCTGTGCACAAAAATTACTGGAAAGGAGTGGTGGGGGAAATGGAAACATTAAAAATGCAGAATCTTGACAGCTCTCAACAGTTTCTGATTTCATGGATTGGGGAGAGGGATGCAGGCCAAGAAATCTGCATTTTTAATACTAGTTCAAATGTGTTGACAGAGATGGTTCCTGGAACATGCTTTGATAAACATTGCTTAGGGTCTTAGATTTCAAGGAGCTTTAAAGTTTTAGCTATTTGCATTTGGAATATTTAGTTTTTAAGGACTGTGGTGTTAGATAAAGTAAAACTTAGCAATTCTCCAGCAATTGATTGTGATGGCTGTTGGGTGGCCTTGCTTTGACGTTCTCGATGTTTTCAATTTTCCAGAAAGAGTAGTTTCCTTACATCTGTAAGCAATCATCTAATGTACTACTGTTTATTCACATTGCCAGCTTTAGTCAAGTGCAAAAAGAGCAGCAATTTTTGTAACCTTGAGGGCAATAGCAATAGTGAAAAAAGCTTGCTCTAGGCTACAGTGGCTCCAGGCTTTATGGCTCCAGGAAGAATTAAGCTCTTTTGAATTTGCATATCAAAAAAACTTGAGTATGAAATTTCTCATTTGACATTTAAGTACTTAGTAGAAGAAATTTTGTACCATATTGATAATTATGTTTATAGTTTTGCTAATGTGTCACAGTAAATAAACCAAACTGAAGTGAAAGTTGACTTTCAGTTTATAGGTAATGTGTCCCCACCACCACCACCAGTATCTCCCTCCCCAACTCCCATACCACCAACATGTCACAGTAAAGGACTCATGTTTACAGGTTGTTTCTGTGTTACATTAGTGGGTGTGCCAAACACTACATAATACCATTTGAGCTTCTGTGATGTCTGTAGAAGTTTTTGCTTCCTTTATTTAGTATCTTTTCTGAGTTCTCAGAAGATACACTTAGGAGGAAATAAATAGTGATGTATAATCTTTAAAAAATCAAGTTGGATATCAATATTCTTTCACATCTACTATCACTAACTTCTGAAAAAGACAACAGGTCCAGAGAGGTTTACAAATACATTTTATCAAATTTTCAAGTACTAGATTTTCTCTCTTTCTCTCTTACTCTTTTTCTCTCTCTTTCTCTCCCCACACCCACACACAGTACTTCAGATAACAGAAAAGAAGGCTACCCAACTCCTGCTATAAGACCAATATACCCTTGCAATTCAAACTAGACAAGCACAATGAAAGAAGAGACCAAATGCAGTTTATTCTAGGAGTGCAAGGGTACCACCAAATAAGAAACAAATCTATTAATTAAAGCTCTATATTAAATAATGGAAGAGGAAAAATTCCATGGTTATCTTGAGAGATGTAAAACATTTAATATAATTAACCATTTATAATAAGAAAAAAATCTGAGCAAATTAACTTTTAAACTGTATCTATCAAAACTGCACAGCAGGGCTTCCCTGGTGGCGCAGTGGTTGAGAGTCCGCCTGCCGATGCAGGGGACGCGGGTTCGTGCCCCGGTCCAGGAAGATCCCACATGCCGCGGAGCGGCTGGGCCCGTGAGCCATGGCCGCTGAGCCTGCGCGTCCAGAGCCTGTGCTCCGTCCGTAACGGGAGAGGCCACAGCAGTGAGAGGCCCACGTACCGCAAAAAAACAAAACAAACAAACAAAAAAAACAACAAAAGAAAACTGCACAGCACAGATATTGTTTAATGGTGAAATTTTTAAAGTATTTTCATTAAGTTAAGATACAAGAGAAGGATGCCCACTGTCACTACTTCTATTGGACATAGTACTGAGCCCAATGCAATAAGGCAAGAACAAGAAATAATAAATCTAATAATTGGAAAGGATGATATACAGTTGTCTTCTGTTTCAGACAATATGATTGTTCAGGAAACTCTACAGCATCTGTAGACAATCAATTAAAATTAACATAAATTCAGCAAGACTGCTGTATAACATTAGATATTAATACTCTTCCAGTATTCCAGGAATTACTAAATAAGAAATGTAACAAAAATTCTTTTCACAATAGCAACAAAAACTTTAAATATGTAGGAATAAATCTAACAAAATATAAGTAGTATATTTATAGATTATAAATATAATACTGAAAGCTATATAAAAGAATAACTAAATTGAGATATATACCATGTTCTTGGATGGAAAGACTCATAACATAAAATTTCAGTTATCTGATTTGATATATAAATTCTATGCAATTTCAGTCAAACCAAAATTGGATGTTTCAGGAAACTATTCCAAGTAGAGCCAAGAAAAAATTTGATGGAAAAGTTGGAAATTTTCCTACCTAGTAACAGAGCTAATTATAAAACTATTAATCAAGAAGACAGTCTTGTATTGAGTCAGGGATCAACTTATGGACTTATGGAAAGATTTACACCTAAGTGATAAGTTAATATATGATAAAGAGGGTATTGCAAATAACTGGGTTAAGTATATATTGAACTAGTGCTGATTGGACAATTCGTTATAATAATATAAAGAGATTGCTACCTGACTTTGTATTAAAAAAAATTGTATTTTAAGGATATGCCTTTCTGGTCCAGCATGTAAGAAGCTAGAAGTATGCACTTTATCCTAACACCAAGTAAAAAGTTGAAAAATCAACAACTCTTCTTAGATCTGTCAGAAAGATGGGGTCATAGGGCAAACTGCTGTCCCCAAAATTGGAGAGACCAATAGGCAAATGCAGAGAATTGTGGCCAGCTGGAACAGAAATCCACAACAATAAATCTCCTTGGGAACAAGTGTTATGGTAAGAAAAACCTGAACTATAACTGACAGGAGGCTCAGCATCAGCAATTCTGAGAGAGAAAAACTCCAGAGGGACCCAGTGACTGAGGGCACACACTCTTTTGTGAGTTTTACTTCAGGAGCTCAATTAGGTTCTCACAGTGAATATTGGAGAATAAAACTTTTGTGCTTGCAGCATGGGGAGGGGAAAGGAAACCATTTTGAAATACACCAGAGCACTCTGTTTTTCTTAAGAAAGTCTGCTTTTAGGGGAAACTAGTAACCAGAGTCTAACCTGCTGGGGCATTATCAGAGCCCAACTGACCTGGGGGAAGGGAAATACCCAACTTCAGCTGTTCTAGCTATCCTGTCCCATCAATGAGGGATAGGGGGACTGAGAAGCACATCTAAAGTTCACAGTCCAGAGGCATAGGCTCACTAAGAGCCTGAGACCCATAGGACTATAGAATACTTTCTCTCCCTCACACAATACCATCATATTACTAAAGGCCTATTTATAGCAGTTCCTTTTACCCAGTACATCATTTCTGGCTATGAAGGAAAAAATTATAAGACATACTGAAAGTAAAAAGAAAACCTTTTTGAAGAGACAGCAAGAATCAGAACCAGACATGGCAGAGATTTTGGAGTTGTCTGATTAGAAATTTAAGACAACTATGATTAAGATGTCAAGAGGTCTAAGGGAAAAACTAAAGAGCATGCAAGAACAAATGGGCAATGTAAATCAGAGAGATGGAAAATCTGAGAAAGATCAAAAAAAAATGCTAGAGAACAATAACACGGGAAGAGAAATAAAGAATGCCTTTGATAGGCTTGTTGGTAGACTGGACACAGTTGAAGAAAGAATCTCTGAGCTTGAGGATATATCAATAGAAAACACCAAAACTTAAAAGCAAAGAGAAAAAGAGACTGGAAAAAAAAAAACCAGAACAGAATATCCAAGGACATGGAACTATAAGAGGCATAACGTACAGGTAATGGGAATTCCAGAAAGAGAAGCAAGAGTCAAAGGAATAGAAGAAATATTTAAAATAATGACGATTGAGAATTTCTACCAAATTAATATCACACACCAAACCACAGATCCAGGAAGCTAAGAGAACAATGAGCAGGATAAATGCCAAAAAATCTAAACTAGACATATAATTTTCAAACTACAGAAAATCAAATATAAGAGATAATTTATAAAAAAAGAAAACTCACCTTACGTATAGAGGAGGAAACTAAGAATTACATCTTATTTCTCTTCAGAAACCATGCAAACAAGAAAAGAGTGTAGAAAAAATTTTTGAAGCGTTGAGAGAAAAAACCCCCACCAACCTAAAGTTCTGTACCCTCTGAAGTTATCCTTCAAAAGCAAAGAAGAAATACTTTCTCAGACAAATATTGAGGAAATGTGTTTCCAGTAGACCTGCCTTTCATGAAATGTTAAAAGAAGCTCTTCAGAGAAAAAAAATAATAATAAAACTCAGAAACTCAGATCTACATAAAGAAAGGATGAGCATCAGAGAAGAAATAAGTGATGGTAAATTTAAAACTTATTTTTCTTATTCTTAATTGATCTAGCAGATAACAGTTTGTTCAAAATAATAGTATCAAAAATGTGTTCAATGATGTATTCTTATGTATGCATGTTTGCTTATGTATAAGTGAAATAAAATGAATAATAGCAGTGATACAAAGGATGGGAGGGAGGAATTCAAATTGAAAGACACAATCTGCCAACACTCACATAGGGAGATACAGTTAATCTGAATATACCTATATCTATTAAAGAAATTGAACCAATAATTAATATCCTTCTATAACAGAAAGTACCAGGTCCAAGTAGATTCACTGGTGAATTTTCCAAACAGTTAATGAAGAAATTATACTAATTCTCTACAATCTCTTTCAGAAGATAGAGAGGGAACAGTTCCTAATTCTACAAGTGCAACATTACCCTAATACAAAAACCAGAAAAAGCATTACAAGAAAAGAAAACAACAAACTAATATATCTCCTGAACATATGTGCAAAAATCCTCAACAACATATTAGCAAATCAAATCCAACAATATGGAGAAATAATTGTACATTAAGACCAAGCGGGATTTATCCCAGGTTTGCAGGGCTGGTTCACCATTAGAAAATCAATTAATGTAATCCATCATATCAACAGGCTAAAGAAGAAAAATCACATGATCATATCAATATATGCAGAAAAAGCATTTGACAAAACTCTACAACCAATCATGATTAAAAAAAAAGAAAAAAAAACTCCATAAACTTGGAAGAGAGAGGAATGTCCTCAACTTGATTAAAAAAAAAAAAAACTACCAAAAACTACAGCTAATATCATACTTAATGGTAAGAAATTCAAAGCTTTTCCACTAAGATCAGGCACAAGGCAAGGCTATCTCCTCTCACCATTGCTTTTCAATATTGTACGGGGAGTCCTACTTAATGCAACTGGACAAGAAAAGGAAATAAAGGTATACAGATTGGGAAGGAAGAAATAAAACTAGCTTTGTTCCCATAAGACATGACCATTTTTGTAGAAAATCTGAGAGAATTAACAAAAGAACTCCTGTAACTAATACATGATTATAGCAGGGTTGCAAGATACAGGGTTAATACACAGAAGTCAGTCACTTTCCTATATGTCAGCAGTGAAAAGCAGGAATTTAAAAACATGATACCATTTACATTAGCACCCCCTAAAATGAAATAAGTATAAATTTAACAAAATATGTACAAGATCTATATGAAGAGAACTATAAAACTCTGACTAAAGAAATCAAATAACTCAATAAATGGAGAGATATCTTATGTTCATGGATAGGAAGACTCAGTATTGTCAAGATGTCATTTCTTTCCTACTTGATCTATGCATTCAATGCAATCTTAATCAAAATCACAGCAAGTTATTTGTGGATAGTGACAAACTGATTCTAAAGTTTTTATGGACAAATAAAATACCCAGAATAGCCAACAAGATATTGCAGAAAAACAAGAGTTGGAAGACTTACACTACCCAATTTCAAGACATACTCTAAAGCCACAGTAATCAAGACAGTGTGACACTGGTGGAAGAATAGATAAATAGATACATGAACAGAACAGATAGCCCAGAAACAGACTACATAAATACAGTTAACTGGTCTTTGAGAAAGGAATAAAGGCAATACAATAGAGCAAAGGTAGTCTTTTCAATAAATGGTGCTGGAAGAACTTGACATCCACATGCAAAAAAACACAACAAAACTGAATCTAGACACAGACTTTACAGTCTTCACAAAAATAAACTCAAAATGGATCACAGACCTAAATGTAAAATGCAAAACTATAAAACTTCTAGAAGATAACATAAGAGAAAACCTAGAAGACTGTGGGTTTGGTGATGACTTTTTAGATGCAACACCAAAAGCCTAATCCATGAAAGAAAAAATTGATAAGCTGGACTTTATTAAAATTAAAAATTTCTGCTCTATGAAAGATGATGTTAAGAGACTTAAAAGACAAACCACATACCAAGAGAAAATATTTGCAAAAGCCATATCAGATAAAGGACTGTTATCCAAAATACACAAAGAACTCTTAAAACCCAACAATAAGAATACAAACAACCTGTTTAAAACATGGACCAAATACCTCGATGGACAAATCACCAAAGAAGGTACACAGATGGCAAATAAACACACAAAAAGATGTTCAGCATCGTATGTCATCAGGAAACTGCAAATTAAGAAACCATGAAACACCACTACATATCTATTAGAATGGCCAAAATCCAAAACATTAAATGCTGCTGAGGGTGTGGAGCAACAAGAACTCTCATTTATTGTTGAACTCTCATTCCAAATGGTACAGCCACTTTGGAAGACAATTTGGTGGTATCTTGCAAAACTAAACATATTCTTCCCATAAGACCCAGCAACTATGCTCCTTTGTATTTACCCAAAAGAGTTGAAAATTTATGTCCCCACAAAAATCTGCACACACAGATGTTTACAGTAGCTTTCTTTATAATTGCCCAAACTTGGAAGCAATCAAGAAGTTCACTAGATGAATAGATAAATAAACTAAGGTCCATTCAGAAATAGATTATTATTCAGTGCTAAAAAGAAATGAGTTATCCAGTCATGAAAAGACATGGAAGAACCTTAAATGCTTATTGCCATGTGAAAGAAGCCAATCTGAAAAGGCTACATACTGTATGATTCCAACTGTATAACATTCTGAAACAGGCAAAACTATGGAGACAGTAAAAAGATCAGTGGTTACCAAGGGGTAGGGGGTAGGGATGGATAAATAGGCAGAGCACAGAGGATTTTTAGGGCATTAAGAGTGCTCTGTATGATACTATAATAGTGGATACATGTCATTATACATTTGTTCAGTCCCACAGAGTATACAACACCAAGAGTGAGCCTTAACGTCAACTCTGGACTGTGGATGATAATGAGGTATCACTGTAGGTCATCAACTGTAATGAATGTACCACTGTGGTGAGGGATGTTCATAATGGGGGAGGCCGTGCATGTGCGGGGACGGGGTTTATGGGAAATCTTTGTACGTTCTGCTCACTTTTGCTGTGAACCCCAAACTGCCTTAAAAAACAAAGTGTATTGGGCTTCCCTGGTGGCACAGTGGTTGAGAATCTGCCTGCCAATGCAGGGGACACGGGTTCGAGCCCTGGTCTGGGAGGATCCCACGTGCCGCGGAGCGGCTAGGCCCGTGAACCACAACTACTGAGCCTGCGCATCTGGAGCCTGTGCTCGGCAATAGGAGAGGCCGCGATAGTGAGAGGCCCGCGCACCGCGATGAAGAGTGGCCCCCGCTTGCCGCAACTAGAGATAGCCCTCACACAGAAACGAAGACCCAACACAGCAAAAATAAATAAATTTATAAAAAAAAAAGTGTATCTAAAAACATCTATGTCAAGTTGACTAAATACTAAAATGTAAAAGGCAAAAGTTTTAAATATTTAGAAGAAAATACATGGAAAAATATTTGAAACAAAGAATTAATATCTGCAAATATTAGTAGGTCTTGATAAGAAAACATTTTATTTTCTTGGAAACTCTCTGTCATTTTTGGAGAAAGAGTCCTTGTTACAAGAAAATACTTTACTTGGGAAGAAATTGAGTATCCAGTAGGCAGATGTTAGATGATAATGCCAATTGATGTCAAAGGATAAATGAAATTGTTCTGCAAAAAATAGAAGAATTTAAAGCTAGAGACAGAGGGTGGGAATGGGTCCAGAGCTCTGGAAGGAGGAATATGAAGAGAGGCAAAAGGAGTAAATTAAAATTATGGTCAGGAAACCCACTTTTCTGGAAAACTAGGGATTGCAAATAACTAGAGCAAACCTGTGATATTTGGGATAAAGTTTTGCAATGGAAGTCAGAGGACTTTTATTGCATCTAATCCAATAAACAATTTCTATCCTTAGAATGGTCTGGAAGAATTAATATGAATTTAGACTCAGGGCCCTTTTTTTACTTCCTGTGCAACATTAGTACTCTCTATTAAATATAGACCCTCTCAAGTTTTGCATTGGGGTCTGGGAATCTAAGAAAAATTTGGACCAGATTCTTCCCAAGTCTCTTCAGCTACAAAATGTTTTTATACTATAATCTAGAGTGAGCAATAATCAATGAATCACTTCATATGTAATTTTCTGTCTGCTCATTTCTTCTTCTTTCTGTAAGTCTGATTTATTCTTTTGATCTGCACTCAGCTTCCTCTTCATACTTGTTTCTTCTCCTGATGCAGTGTTACCCTTACCTTGACTCTCCATGGACTTTCATTCCATTTAGGGTTGTAGGCAGGGCAGTCATCAAGGAATAAATCAACTCTCCAGGCGTCTCCAATTAGCTTACACAAGGTAGTCATATGATCAGGTGTTTTAGAAACTTGTTACACAAAGTGCAGCCCATTGATGAATAGCATCAACATCATATTGGAGCTTGTTAGATATGCAGGATCTTACTTCCCTTCTTACAGAATCAGTCTATGCATTTTAACACAATTGTCCAGGCATTTGCGTGAACGTTAATGTTTGACTAGCACTGAACCAAGAAATCTTTTTCTGGTAGAGTGATGAAAGATGGATTTGGGAAGTAAAAGCCTGAAGGTAAAAGGTTACCTATTCACTCTTTTAATTCTTTCTCTGATATTTAGGGTAAGAACTGATATATACAGTATGAACGTGTATGATCAGGCCACCCAAGATGGCTCCTCTTTTGCTCTATGTACATTCCCTGCTCAACCAGTGCCTGCTTCATCTACACGCTACTCACACTACCAACCTTCCTGTATATTTGCCCCTTCAGCTAGTGACTGTTCTAATTTTAGATCAGAACACCTCCACTAGGATAGCTTGTCAAAGCGGCAGTGAGGGGGCGTGCCACCTACTGGTTTCCCTGGGTAACCAATGAGCCAACCTGAAGTCAATTCCCCCTATAACTGGTAATCTCCCTCTCCTCCCTGGGAGAGAAGACTGCCGCCATGTCCTGCCTGCAGTCAGCCGCACACGGTGGCTTGTTGCTCCAGGACCTTGCTTCAGACGTGTAAGTTCCCCCTATCCGTTAAACCACTGATGTTTCTGTCGCTAACTCTGGGCTCTTTCTTCGGTCTTGAAGCTGGACAAGCACAGGGCTTGCTGGCCTGCGGGTGCAGCCCAACAGAACTAGAATAGTAATTGTTGAAGAGTTGAAATATATTCCTTCGCTCTTCTGAAGGTTTAAGTGAAGCTGAACCTGGAGCCATTAGAGATTTTACTATAGCATATATTTGAGTCTCAACAAGCAGGAAGGACCACAGAGACTATTAATTTTGTTTACTTCAAGAAGGAATCAGAGCCCCTTAGTTTATCAACTCAGGAAGCTAAGTGGGATTACACTCTTTAAAGTACTTCCAAAACTGACTAAAATCACTTGGTCTTTTCAAGTTCAAAGTGTACAGTCAATGGCTATAACCAAAGAACCCGGAGAGTAGAATTTTTATTGCCTGTTTTGCTGTCGTGTTCTTGTTAATAGAATCCCTTTATCCTCTTTCTAGGCCACTGGACAGAAATACCCCTTTTATAGTTTAACTTCTTCTTAAATCATTACAAGATATTTTTCTAGAGCTTCTTTGAAGCTCTAGAAAAGTTTGAATCACAGGGCTTCCAGGATATAAAACTCTTTTGTAAGGACATTTCCTGCATACTTTTAACTCAAAATACCAGCTGCATCTCACTCTCTCTCCTAGAGAAGTCTCACTCTGCTTGAAAACTTGTGTGAGTCATATAATAGTGAACACCTGGGGCAGGAAGTTAATTGCTGTTTGCTCGGAGAGAACAAATTGCCTATACTGTAGCACAAGGCCATGGCACACTCTGTCCAAATAAGATTTTACAGATAGAGTCTGATATTAGCAGACAGCAGAATGCAGTGAGGATGTCATTTAGTCGTGCCTAGAAACCTTGTACTTAAAAGTAAAGTCAGGGCCTCCCTGGTGGCGCAGTGGTTGAGAGTCCGCCTGCCGATGCAGGAGACACAGGTTCGTGCCCCGGTCCGGGAAGATCCCACATGCCGCGGAGCGGCTGGGCCCGTGAGCCATGGCCGCTGGGCCTGCGCGTCCGAAGCCTGTGCTCCGCAGCGGGAGAGGCCACAACAGTGAGAGGCCCGTGTACCGCAAAAAAAAAAAAAAAAAAAATAGTAAAGTCAGGCATCTGCAATACCTACCAATTTCAAAACTACCATCAATAACTCCCACCAGTGAAGAAGGGATATCAAACCTCCTCTCTATCTGAGTGATGGTGCTCTTCAGGTAGCCTTCTGCCAGTGCTTTGGCAAAGTAAACAAAAGACAGGGCACCCAAGAACACCTGAAAAATATGACAGGTCACACTTAGTCTAACTCCAGCCTGACATATGACTGGAAATTTACTAAACAGAGAGACAGAAACACAAACCACAAACCAGGTAACAAGCCTGTTACCACTGAAGATTTCATTCAAGCAAAGTAATAGGCTTCTTCCCACCTCAAGCTCATGTAGAGTTCTAAAAATTCAAATAGACTTCCATTCATAATGTATGTTGAATTCCACCCTTTCTCCTCCTCTCCCCCAAAGGGCATTCAAAGATGTCTTGGCTTTGAAAAGAAGATTCATTGCATGGGGAAGCAGAGAGAGGAAGGAGCCATTGAAAGGTAAGAAAATAAAACAAAAACCATCAACCAAATACTCAACATCTTATCACAGATCTAATACTCATTATTGTGTATTTCACAGCAATGGTTAATGTTCTAGCAGGGAACGTAACAGACTGAAAAAGTAGAACTACTATTCTTTGTGTTTAAGTTCATATTCAAGTTAAATTCATACTCAAATTCTTATTCAATGAAAAAAATATATTCTTTTTGATATCTGGCTTGTGTGTTTTGCTAGACCTGGGTCTGTGATGGAGTATCCATAAGGCAGATTATATGAAAAAAAAAGTATGTATTTGTTGAGTGAATATTTGATGCAAGGAAAGTATAGGAACTTGGAGTCACGTTGAGCACCATTTAAAAGGGAACCCTGTCCCTTACTCTGTGGCCAGGAAAGTCAAATTTTTCATTTATAGAATGGGAATAATATGGATGTTTCATAGATTAAATGTTACAACTGTGCATAGCATAACATCTGGTACATGGTAGATATTTAATGAATATCATTACCTCTCTCCTTTCTGTTTCGGAGGGGCATTCAAGTGAGCCAGGAAAGTAATATTTAGTAATTTAACCTACATAGTCAGGCAAAGATTGCTTTCACTGCCCAGCAAAGTGTGGTTTTCATAAATTGCATCTAAGGTCACTTTTTAAAGCGGAAAAAATTTCTCACCTCTAGCTATAGTGTGTAGAAAATAACTGGATCAAGAACTGAGAGCATGGACTTCACCAAATTCTCTTATCTCTTTAGTTAACCACTTATGGTTGTTTATCATTTAATTGTTTGTTACCTTTAGTTCACCACAGCAGGGTTGTTTCTCCTCTGAGGAGGGATATTCTGTTTTAAAGGAAGGCCTCCCAACAGGTTGCATTGAATTTTTGCTGAATAACTGGATATTTTCTTTGGATGAAGTGTCCATTATGAAAACATTCCTTGACTCTGATCTGTCAAAGTTGATTTTTAAAGTAAAAAAAAAAAAAAAAAAAATTAATTCAAACCCATGCAGTTGATTAGATAATGTTTTTATTTCACAATAGATCACAATTCTGTAGACATAACTTGATGTGAAGTTCCCTCATTTTACCACAGTAAGTTGGCAAAGTTTTTCAATTAAAATCGACCAGGATATCTGATTAAGCAATCCTGCTCTTGGGACTCTGTAGCCAGCATTCTTTCTCAATCCCTCCAGTTTAAGCCTCATTATAGCAAAGAATAAATTTAAATGTTGCCTTTGGAATAAATAACGAGGAAGAATTTTGCTAACTTTGTGGTCTTGCCAGCTTAAACTAGAAGCAAGCAGGAAAGGAAGAAGAGGAATTCAGCCATTTGAATATTGATTCATTAGAATTGAGTCTTTAAAGCCTTTAAATCTATTATCTTAGCAGAATAAACAGAAAAGATTGATGCCCCTGGTAGATGCCTATATCACACTGTGATTCTTATACATTTGTAGCATCCAAAGTAAGGCTTAAAATAAGGCAAAAAAAGAGGACCAGTCTGTGTATCATTTTAGCTTGACAAATAGGGAAGCAGCATGATTTATGCCTCAGGCTTAGATTTCATTCAGTCAAAAGTAGTCTTTGGCCTGCCTTAAAGTAAGAAAGATGCCTTCCTTCCTATGTCTAATTTCCCACCCTCCTTTGTCCTTACCAAGCCCTGGACAGGTTCACATAATCTGAACCTATTTTCTTTTTGTTCATATCAATATTTACATATCCTATGCACCCACTTCTTTAGGATTCCATATAGCTCAGTGCCTGCCTGATAAAGTAATCTAAGTGAAGGGATTTAAAAATAAAATAACTTCTGGATCACCCTAATGTTTACCAGATGATGCATTTGTACATTAATAGAGATCTTCTGTATTCTCATCACATTAACTGAAAAAATAACATCAGGGTAAAACTTAACGTACTGTGGTAGTTTAGAGTTATTCTATCTGTGTGTCTATTATCTTGACTTTATATAATGCATGTTCTGTGTTTACCCAACCTCATCTTTGGTAGTTTGAATTTATAGATAATGTCTCAAACTGAAAAATCAAGAAATAGCAGTATACACAATTTATTTTGAAATATGGAGCTAAATATCAGAAGAAAGACCTAAAAGATTTAAAAGTGGAGGGAGTGAGAAATGGGTTGAGAAGGGTAGGGCAAGGACCTGTTTTGTTTTTAAACTTGTTATTAGACTTTTAGATTATTCAATTTCATAAACATGCATAAATTTACTTTTTAAAAATGGACAAAGGAAAGTGAGGAAAACAAAAAATTTTAAAGCCAAAAAGCTAAACAAAGAGCAGAGAATCCTAAACAAGAGCAAAAGGCAAAGATACAGGAATACAATGTTAGTGAGATCTAAACACAGATGTTTAGGAGAATACAAAATAAAAATTAGGCAAAATATAGAGAAATAACTATAAAGTCTTGAAAAAATGGATAACTTTCTAGCAAATATAAATTACCTGTATTGATACAAACCAGGAGAGAAACATATCTAAGGAAGACATTAACAAAAATACTCTAAACCTATTCCCTAAATAAAAATAGTAAGGATAGATGATGTAACTGGAGTGCTTTATCAAGGAATACTCTTCAAGGAAAAATAGCAGATAATGGAAACAGATGCTAATAGTCTCCATTCATCGGACCAAGCCAGAATTATCTTGATAGCAAAATCTCATTAAGGCAACACAAAAAGGAAAACTGCAGAGCCAACCTAGAGATGCTAAAATCCTAAATAAAATACTAGCAAATACAAATTAATTAAAATTCCATAATTAAGATTTTTAAAAAATGTAACAATTGATTAATATTAGGAAGTTTGTTCACCTAAATCGTCGCATTAAAAATTCAAACTGTTGGGGCTTCCCTGGTGGTGCAGTGATTGGGAATCCACCTGCCAGTGCAGGGGACGTGGGTTCAGGCCCTGGTCTGGGAGGATCCCATGTGCCACGGAGCGGCTGGGCCCATGTGCCACAGCTGCCGAGCCCACGCTCTGGAGCCCGTGCTCTGCAACAGGAGAGGCCACTGTGGTGAGAGACCTGTGCACCGCAGCAAGGAGTGGCCCCCACTCGCTGCAAATGGAGAGAGCCAGTGCAGAGCAGTGAGGACCAAATGCAGCCACAAATAAATAAATAAAATAAATAAATTCAAATAAAATTCAAGATGTTACATATCTATATCAAAACATCACATTGTATACCTTAAATATATATAATTTTTATTGTCAATCACATTTCAATAAAGCTAGAAGAAATTCAAAATAATAAAATTTCAGTAGATGCAATACATCAGGTGATAAAAGTCAACAGCCATTCATGACTCAAAAAAAAAAAATCTAAGAAATTCAGTACATGGATATTCATACCAACAGCCAACTTCCTATATCCACTGAATCACTAAAACTAGTTTTCAGAAAAATATTTTGCCAGAACAGTGAAAGGGTATTTGGGAAGCAATGGATTAAATAGGTCTCTTTACTGCAAAAATACTGAGTACCTTTAATTAAAATCCTGGAGAGACACATTGCTTATTAAAAAAAAAAAATCAAAGCAACAAAATGACCCAAATGTCCAACAAATTATGGTATACTCACACAGTGAAATCTTTGAAACCATTAGAAATTAGTGTAAAGAAGTAAATATAGTCATATAGAAATATTTTTATTACAGAGTTGATTTTAAAAATACAAGACTTCAAAGCAATATACATAACACTCTATTTTATAATAGAAACACACATACATTCACAGGTATGTATACATAGAAGCAAAGCTTCAGAAAGTTTATAAAGAATAGGTTAACACATTATTTCTGGCTGGTGACACTGCAGACGATTTTTTAAAAATGTTTTGTGTACCCATATTTTCTAATTTTTCTATAATGAATGTACAATTCTTATACGAAAAAATATTTTAAATATAAAAGATATAGAAATATCAAGAAGCAAGAAATACATACCAGAAAGATTTTTAAAATACAAAATAACATCAAATTTACAGTGTAAAACGTAATTCTCTTCCACAAATTAAACTATGTAATACAAACTGGCCTACTGTTTTAGGAATTCAGATATATTATTTCTGTTCAGTCATAATATTAAACCCAGTGACCAGAAAAAGCAAATAAATTGTTTAATAATAAAATACACTGTCGGGGGGGTGGACCTTCAAGATGGCAGAGGAGACATGGAGATCACCTTCCTCCCCACAAATACATCAAAAGTACATCTACACGTGGAACAACTCCTACAGAACACCTACTGAATGCTGGCAGAAGACCTCAGACTTCCCAAAGGCAAGAAACTCCCCATGTACCTGGTTAGGGCAAAAGGAAAGAGAAAAAACAGAGACAAAAGAATAGAGATAGGACATGCACGTCTGGGAGGGAGCTGTGAAGGAGGAAAAGGTTCCACACACTAGGAAGCCCCTTCACTGGTGGAGACAGGGGGTGGCAGGGAGGGTGGGGGGGAGGAACCTTCGGAGCCACAGAGGAGAGCGCAGCCACGGTTGCAGAGGACAAGGCAGAGAGATTCACGCACAGAGGATCAATGCCGACCAGCACTCACCAGCCCGAGAGGCTTGTCTGTTCACCCGCCATGGGAGCTGGAAGCTGAGGCTCGGGCTTCGGATGTCAGATCCCAGGGAGAGGACTGGGGTTGGCTGAGTGAACACAGCCTGAAGGGGGCTAGTGCACCACAGCTAGCCAGGAGGGAGTCCTGGAAAAAGTCTAGAACTGCCTAAGAGGCTAAAGACCATTGTTTCAGGGTGCACAAGGAGAGGGGATTCAGAGCACTGCCTAAACGAGCTCCAGAGACGGGCGCAAGCCATGGCTATCAGCGTGGACACCAGACATGGGCATAAAATGCTAAAGCTGCTGCTGCGGCCACCAAGAAGCCTGTGTGCGTGCACAGGTCACTATCCACACCTCCCCTCCCGGGAGCCTGTGCAGCCCGCCACTGCCAGGGTCCTGTGATCCTGGTACAACTTTCCCGGGAGAACACATGGTGCATCTTATGCTGTTGCAACGTCACGCTGGCCTCTGCCGCCGCAGACTCGCCCTGCATTCAGTACCCCTTTCCCCCTCTCCCCCCACCCCAGCCTGAGTGAGCCAGAGTCCCCTAAGCAGCTGCTCCTTTAACCCCGTCCTGTCTGAGTGGAGAACAGATGCCCTCAGGCAACTTACATGCAGAGGCAGGGCCAAATCCAAAGCTGAACCCCAGGAGCTGTGCGAACAAAGAAGAGAAAGGGAAATCTCTCCCAGCAGCCTCAGGAGCAGCAGATTAAATCTCCACAATCGACTTGATGTACCCTGCATCTCTAGAATAACTGCATAGACAAAAAATCATCCCAAAATTGAGGTGATGGACTTTAGGAGCACCTGTAGACTTGGGGTTTGCTTTCTGCATCTAATTTGTTTCTGGTTTTATGTTTATCTTAGTTTAGTATTTAGAACTTATTATCATTGGTAGATTTGTTTGTTGATTTGGTTGCTCTCTTCCTCTTTCTTTTTAATTACTTTTTTACTTTTTTATTTTAATAACTTTATATATTTTATTTATTTTTCTTCTTTCTTTTTCTTTTTTCTCCCTTTTCTTCTGAGCTGTGTGGCTGACAGGGTCTTGGTGCTCTGGCCAGGTGTCCGGCCTGAGCCTCTGAGGTGGGAGAGCCGAGTTCAGGACATTGGTCCAACAGATACCTCCCGGCCCCATGTAATATCAATCAGCAAGAGCTCTCCTAGAGATCTCTGTCTCAACGCTAAGACCCAGCTCCACTCAGCAACCAGCAAGCTCCAGTGCTGGACACCCCATGCCAAAAACTAGCAAGACAGGAACACAACCCCACCCATTAGCAGAGAGGCTGCCTAAAATCATAATAAGTTCACAGACACCCCAAAACACACCACTGGACATGGTCCTGCCCGCCAGAAAGACAAGATCCAGCCTCATACACCAGAACACAGGCACTAGTCCCCTCCACCAGGAGGCCTACACAACCCACTGAACCAACTTTAGCCACTGGGGACAGACACCAAAAACAACGGGAACTACGAACCTGCAGCCTGCAAAAAGGAGACCCCAAACACAGTAAGTTAAGCAAAATGAGAAGACAGAAAAACACACAGCAGATGAAGGAGCAAGGTAAAAACCCACCAGACCAAACAAATGAAGAGGAAATAGGCAGTCTACCTGAAAAAGAATTCAGAGTAATGATAGTAAAGATATCCAAAATCTTGGAAATAGAATGGAGAAAATACAAGAAACATTTAACAAGGACCTAGAAGAACTAAAGAGCAAACAATGATGAACAACATAATAAATGAAATTAAAACTTCTCTAGAAGGAATCAATAGCAGAATAACTGAGGCAGAAGAACAGGTAAGTGACCTGGAAGATAAAATAGTGGAAATAACTACTGCAGAAGAGAATAAAGGAAAAAGAATGAAAAGAATTGAGGACAGTCTCAGCCTTCTCACACTCTTCCAAAATATAGCAGAGAGAGGAACACTCCCAAACTCATTCTACGAGGCCACCATCACCCTGATACCAAAACCAGACAAAGATGTCCCAAAGAAAGAAAACTACAGGCCAATATCACTGATGAACATAGATGCAAAAATTTTCAACAAAATACTAGCAAACAGAATCCAACAGCACATTAAAAGGATCATACACCATGATCAAGTGAGGTTTATCCCAAGAATGCAAGGACTCTTCAATATATGCAAATCAATCAATGTGATACACCATATTAACAAACTGAAGGGTAAAAACCATATGATAATCTCAATAGATGCAGAAAAAGCTTTTGACAAAATTCAACATCCATTTATGATAAAAACCCTCCAGAAAATAGGCATAGAGGGAACTTACCTCAACATAATAAAGGCCATATATGACAAACCCACAGCCAACATCATTCTCAATGGTGAAAAACTGAAACCTTTTCCACTAAGTTCAGGAATAAGGCAAGGTTGCTCACTCTCACCACTATTATTCAACATAGTTTTGGAAGTTTTAGCCACAGCAATCAAAGAATAAAAAGAAATAAAAGGAGTCCAAATTGGAAAAGAAGAAGTAAAGCTGTCACTGTTTGCAGATGGCATGATACTATACATAGAGAATCCTAAAGATGGTACCAGAAAACTACTAGGACTAATCAATGAATTTGGTAAAGTAGCAGGATACAAAATTAATACATGGAAATCTCTTGCATTCCTGTATACTAATGATGAACAATCTGAAAGAGAAATTAAGGAAACACTCCCATTTATCATTGCAACAAAAAGAATAAAATACCTAGGAATAAACCTACCTAGGGAGACAGAAGACCTGTATGCAGAAAATTATAAGACACTGATGAAAGAAATTAAAGATGATACAAACAGATGGAGAGATATACCATGTTCTTGGATTGGAAGAATCAACATTGTGAAAATGACTATACTACCCAAAGCAATCTGCAGTTTCAATGCAATCCCTATCAAACTACCAATGGCATTTTTCACAGAACTAGAACAAAAGATTTCACAATTTGTATGGAAACACAAAAGACCCCGAATAGCCAAAGCAACCTTGAGAACGAAAAACGGAGCTGGAGGAATCAGACTCCCTAACTTCAGACTATACTACAAAGTTACAGTAATCAAGACAGTATGGTACTGGCACAGAAACAGAAATATAGATCAATGGAACAGGTTAGAAAGCACCTAGATAAACCCATGCACATATGGTCACCTTATCTTTGATAAAGGAGGCAAGAACATACAGTGGAGAAAAGACAGCCTCTTCAATAAGTGGTGCTATGAAAACTGGACAGCTACATGTAAAAGAATGAAATTACAACACTCCCTAACACTATACACTAAAACTCAAAATGGATTAAACGCTTAAATGTAAGGCCAGACAGTATAAAACTCTTAGAGGAAAACATAGGCAGGACACTGTATCACATAAATCACAGCAAGATCCTTTTTGACCCACCTCCTAGAGAAATGGAAATAAAAGCAAAAATAAGCAAATGGGACCTAATGAAACTTAAAAGCTTCTGCACAGCAAAGGAAACCATAAACAAGATGAAAAGACAACCCTCAGAATGGGAGAAAATATTTGCAAATGAAGCAACTGACAAAGAATTAATCTCCAAAATATACAAGCAGCTCATGCAGCTCAATATCAAAAAAACAAAAAACCCAATCCAAAACTGGGTAGAAGACCTAAATAGACATTTCTCCAAAGAATATATACAGATTGCCAACAAACACATGAAAGGATGCTCAACATCCCTAATCATTAGATAAATGCAAACAAAACTACAATGAGGTATCACCTCACTCCAGTCAGAATGGCCATCATCAAAAAATCTACAAACCATAAATGTTGGAGAGGGTGTGGAGAAAAGGGAACCCTCTTGCACTGTTGGTGGGAATGTAAATTGATACAGCCACTATGGAGAATGGTATGGAGGTTCCTTAAAAGACTAAAAATAGAACTACCATATGGCCCAGCAATCCCACTACTGGGCATATACCCTGAGAAAACCATAATTCAAAAAGAGTCACGTACCAAAATGTTCATTGCAGCTCTATTTACAATAGCCCAGAGATGGAAACAACCTAAGTGTCCATCATCAGATGAATGGATAAAGAAGATGTGGCACATATATACAATGGAATATTACTCAGCCATAAAAAGAAACGAAATTGAGTTATTTGTAGCAAGGTGGATGGACCTGGAGACTGTCATACAGAGTGAAGTAAGTCAGAAAGAGAAAAACAAATACCGTATGTTAACACATATATACAGAATCTAAGGGGAAAGAAATGGTTCTGAAGAACCTAGGGGCAGGACAGGAACAAATTCGGAGATGTAGAGAATGGACTTGAGGACAGGGGGAGGGGGATGGGTAAGCTAGCATGAAGTGAGAGAGTGGCATGGCCATAATATACACTACCAACTGTAAAATAGATAGCTAGTGGGAAGCAGCCACATAGCACAGGGAGATCAGCTCGGTGCTTTGTGACCACCTAGAGGGGTGGGATAGGGAGGGTGGGAGGAGACGCAAGAGGGAGGGGATATATTTATATATATATATATTTTATATATATATATAAAACAAAGCTGATTCACTTTGTTATACAGCAGAACTAACACACCATTGTAAAGCAATTATACTCCAATAAAGATGTTTTTAAAAATTAAATAAAATAAATAGGTTTTGTTTAAAAAAAGTCTCTCTTTGACTGCAGTAGGAAGAGTGGATTAAGATAACTTGGAGTTCCTTAAGGACCCTCTCTGAATTGAAAAAGAAAATAAAAATATATGTATATTGATGATTGTTCTTTAATAAATGCAACACTATTTTAAAAATAAAATACACTATCAGTTATACTAAAAATATCTTAAAAAATTCAAAGGGTCATATCTAGGATGCTAATGCTAAAGAGGGAAATAAATGTTGAAAATAATATTAAAAACTTGGGACATCAAAACACAACGTCTTCTTATATTTACAGGTATTGTCACAAAAATCACTCTAACTCAAATCCAGAAGTGATAATCAAAACAAGAGATCACCTAGCTGATGTTGTGTTAGGGCGAAATAACATCCAGATTAAAATACTGACACTACATTGTTTTACTGAAAATACAGTTTCATCTTGATGGCTAATTTGCATATCCTCTCAAGTATAGTATGTTTCAAGGAGGCTAGGCTACGTTTTTGAGCACTGAGCTATTCATCCATCTGTGAAAAGAAGGGGAAAGGCGACGCTCAGTGACATGAATGGAGAGATCCTCCGGGCTTGCTGACGCTCGCGCGCTCCCTCTCTCTCTCTCTCTCTCTCTCTCTCGCTCTCGCTCTCGCTCTCGCTCTCGCTCTCGCTCTCGCTCTCGCTCTCGCTCTCGCTCTCTCTCGCTCTCGCTCTCTCTCTCTCTCTCTCCCCCCCCCCACCCTCCATTAGCAATTGCAGAAGTAGAGTGAGCGCAGTTATTTAGCAGGATTTGCATTTGTCGAATCCTTACTTGTTCTCCCACCACTTGAACAGATTTCCATAAAGTTTTCCTCCAACACCCTGGGTTGGAGTATTACTTACTCTGGAGGCCAGAGAAAAATCAGCCAGTTTCTCTTCATTTCAGTTCCAAAAAATGGAATTCTCTGTTCACAGGGGTTTGGAAGGCAGCCCTCCAGTCTTTAAAGAGTACAGGTGCACTAGGAAGGTTGTAGTTGGATCGTGCAAATAGCATGACCTCCATGCCCTGATCCCATAACAGACTCCATCCAGCAGTCAGCCTCCACAGACCCCAAAGAGAAAGTCAGAAAGGTAGCCACTCCCATCACTGTCTTGTCTTGGTCATCTTGCATGAGGAAAACCTCTGCACTAGCTTGTCTTGTGGACATCAGGATCTCTCCCTTCAGGAGGGAAAATAACCTCATGGTACTTTCTAAGGAGTTTGTGTTGTTAGGAAGCTGATTGCCTCACTGCAAGTAATTGTGTCAGATGCAGATTTAATAAGTACTGTTTATGTGCTAGATGATTTATATACTTTGTGCTAATCCTTAAAACAACTCAACAAGGTTGGCATTATAATTCTCATTTTACAGAAAATCATATGACTCAGAGCAGTGAAGTGACTTGTCCAAAACAACCCATCAAACAAGCATCAGAATCACAATTTGAACCCAGGTCTGAGTTTATCTGACTTTAACCAGTATCCTCTCCCATTTCCACCATCCTTACAAGGGCCCCTACAAGTTTCATGAGAAGTGTTATGGATAAGACACGTGCAGTGCAGAACATAAGGGTTCTTTGACTTCTCTCCTGTGAGACTCTGATGTGATCATCACAAAATACGAAAGCAGAGAACCAGATCTTACCTGGAGGTGGAGATCAGACAGCCAGTTCCTCTCAGTGTGCCCAGCAAGAGGCTGGACCACACTCCACAGACTGAAAGAGGAAGCAGGTGGATCCTACCGCAGCTTTGAGCAGTTTTATCAGGTGGGGAGAGCCTGGTTGGACACAGAGCAGATCAGGGGAAAGAAAAGATGTAGGGCATGGTCTCACCCTTGGCCAATCTCTTCTCTTTTCTCTTTCCTCCTGGCCTCTTTTCTCTGGCAGTCTGCAGGGAACAGGCCACGCTGGCAAAGCCACTGACGTGCATCTCAGCTCCCGGGGCACAGAAAGAGCTGATGCCTTTGAGCCATTTCTTTGCAATTTGCTGCAAGTTTAAGGCCGCACGTGATAAGGCTTTCTTTATGGGAGAGAGTGAAAAAAGAAAAGACCACTTGTGATCTTACTTGCTGATTCCCAGAAAACACAACTCTGCAGGGGGCAGAGGGTAAGGGAACAGAAGCAGGAGGAGGGACGGAAGTTTGTAACAAAGATCTCCCCTTCTCCTTCCAAGAAGTTTTTAAGCCAGCCTCTCCTTGAGGACATCACTGGAATTCTTTAAAAAAAAAAAAAAAAAAAAAAGCTCATGGACTAAAATCTCTGTATGGTTTCTTTTCCCATTGGGATTCTTTCTAGAATCTGCCGGGACCACAGATCTGGTGAGGACCAAGGCTCTGCAGAGTTCTTTCCAGAGAGGATTAATTCTCAAAGAGACATGATCAGTTGCTTACACCCACAATTTCTGTGAATCTTAAAAGTAGAAAAAGAAAGAAAATCATTGAAATTTTGGCATTCAGTTCATTCTACATAAATTCTAAGAAAAGAGAACTCCTTGCACTAACACATTCTACAATTCTAATAAATTCTTTTTTCGAGACTACTATTTTAGAGGATTTTGAGCAGTACTAGCTTGCATGTGGTTTATACTAATAAATGAATTTGCTTCCAGACTCATCCAAGGTCCACCATTTTCTTACATGGCTGTGACTATGGCCTGGTCACTTTACAGTCTCAAGTTCTTCGTTGGTGCGCAGAATTTTATTAAAAAAAAAAAATTCACCAGGTGGTTTAAGAATTATATTATGTACTCAAACATACATTTTGAATAACAAAGTACTAAATGACAAAGTTATCATCATTACACATATAATTTCAGATCACATAATGGTCAGGATCATTAATTAATAGTCAAATATTATTATAATACATTTTACTATAAAAGAAAAAAGAAAGATACAAGGAAAATAAAGAAATCTTTTAATGAAGCAACTGTGTATCTGGAGTCTAAAAGACCAAATACTTTATTTTAGCCATCAGCCAACCTTTGCCATCAGAAATAGTGAGCAGGGCTTCCCTGGTGGCGCAGTGGTTGAGAGTCTGCCTGATGATGCAGGGGACACGGGTTCGTGACCCGGTCCGGGAGGATCCCGCGTGCTGCGGAGCGGCTGGGCCCGTGAGCCATGGCCGCTGAGCCTGCGCGTCCGGAGCCTGTGCTCCGCAACAGGAGAGGCCACAACAGTGAGAGGCCCGCGTACTGTGAAAAAAAAAAAAGAAAAAAAAAAAATAGTGAGCAAACATCATAACAGGTCTTAGACTTTTCAATGTGTCTGACAGGTGGCCATTGGTGCATTGAAGGGGAGACACTGTTTACCAGCCATACAGCACAAAAGGCCTACTTTTTCTCAACACGGCATGCAATTTTACCCCGAGAGTGTAATTTGGTCTATTCCTAACTTGCTCAAATTCACTCTGCAACATGATTCCTTTTCTGACCTCTTCAGTCCACGGTTCATGTTTCTATTTTGAATGCACATCATACTTATTTTATACATGATATTCAGAGTTTCTCATAAACAGCCTTGCACTGGATTATATCCTACTTTCATACTATAGACCAGGGTTCAGCAAACTTCCTGTAAAAGGTCAAATAATAAATAGCTTAGGTTTTGCAGGCCCATCGATGTCACAGTCACTCAACTCTGCCACTGTGGTGTGAAATCAACCATAAATGAGTTAACCATGAATGAATGAATTTTCTAGGGTTGTGTAACAAAGTACCACAAACTGGCTGGCTTAAAACAACAGAACTTTATTATCTCAGTTCTGGAGGGGAGAAGTCCAAAATCCAAGTGTGGGCAGAGCCGTGCTCCCTCTGAAGCCTGCAGAGAATCCTTCCTTGGCTCTTCTACCTTCTGGCGTTCGCTGCCAATTGTTGGCATTCCTTGGCTTATAGGTTCATCACTTCAGTCTCTGCCTCCATTGCCACATGGTCATCTTCTCCTTGTGTGCCTCTGTCTTCTCCTGTTCTTAAAAGGAAGCCAGTCTTATTGAATTAGGGTCTACTGTAAGGACCTCATCTTAACTTGATTACATCTGCAAAGTCTTTGGTTCCAAATAAGGGCACATCCATTGATACAGGGACCTAGGATTTCAGTATATGCTTTTGGGGGGATACAATTCAACCCATAGCACTCATTCTCATTTGCTTCCTTATCTGAGGTGAGGATCACACAATCATTTTATTTATTTATTTTTTTTTATTGAAGCATAGTTATTTGGTTATATGTATAGTTATTTGGTTATATATATAACCAAATAACTATAGCTATATATGTGTGTGTGTATATATATATATACACAGACACATATTTTTTGGATTCTTTCCATTATAGTTTATTAAAATATATTGAATATAATTCCCTGTGCTGTACAGTAAATCCTTATTGTTTATCTATTTTATATATGGTAGTGTGTATCTATTAATCCCATGTTCCCAGTTTATCCCTTCCCCCTTCCCCCTTTGGTAACCATAAGTTTGTTTCCTATGCCTGTGTGTCTGTTTCGTTTTGTAAATAAGTTTACTTGTACTATTTTTTAGATTCCACATATAAGTGATATCATATAATATTTGTCTTTCTCTGTCTGACTTACTTCACTTAGTATGATCTCTAGGCCCACCCATGTTGCTGCAAATGACATTATTTTGTTCTTTTTTATGGCTGAGTAGTATTCCATTGTATATATGTACCACATCTTTATCCATTCATCTGTCGATGGACAATTTAGGTTGTTTCCATGTCTTGGCTATTGTAAATCGTGCTGCTATGAACATAGGGGTGCATGTATCTTTTCTAATTATAGTTTTGTCTGGATATATGCCCAGGAGTGGGATCACTGGGTCATATGGTAACTCTATTTTTAGTTTTTTAAGGAACCCCCATACTGTTCTCCACAGTGGCTATACGAATTTACATTCCCACCAGGAATGTAGGAAGGTTCCTTTTTCTCCACACCCTCTCCAGCATTTATTTGTAGACCTTTTGGAGGTGACCATTCTGACCAGTATGAGGTGATAGCTCATTGTAGTCTTGATTGCATTTCTCTAATAATTAATGATGTTGAGCATTCTTTCATGTGTCTGTTGGCCATCTGTATGTGTTTTTTGGAGACTGTTTACATCTTCTACCCATTCTTTAATTGGGTTGTTTGGTTTTTTTTGATACTGAGCTGTATGAGCTCTTTGTACATTTTGGAAATTAATCTCTCATTGGTCTCATTGTTTGCAAATATTTTCTCCCATTCTATGGGTTGCCTTTTCATTTTGTTTATGGTTTCCTTTGCTGTGCAAAAGATTTTAAGTTTAATTAGGTACCATTTGTTTATTTTTGTTTTTTTGGACATTACTCTAGGAGATGGATCCAAAAAGATATTGCTGTGATTTATGTCAAAGAGTGTTCTGCCTGTTTTCCTCTAGGAGTTTTATAGTATCTGGTCTAACACTTAGGTCTTTATTCTATTTTGAGTTTATTTTGGGGTATCGTCTTAGAGAATGTTCTAACTTTATTCTTTTATATGTAGCTGTCCAGTTTTCCAGCACCACCTGTTGAAGAGACTATCTTTTCTCCATTGTATATTCTTGTCTCCTTCGTCATAGATTAGTTGACCATAGGTGCATGGGTTTACTTCTGGATTTCCTATCCTGTTCCATTGATCTATATGTCTGTTTTTGTGCCAGTACCATACTGTTCTGATGACTGTAGCTTTGTAGTATAGTCTGAAGTCAAGGTGCCTGATTCTGCCAGCTCCATTTTTCTTTTTCTCAAGATTGCTTTGGCTATTCAGCGTCTTTTGTGTTTCCATACAATTTAAAACTTTTTGTTCTAGTTTTGTAAAAAATACCATTGGTAATTTGGTAGGGATTGCATTGAATCTGTAGATTCAAAGCACAGGCTTTTAGGTTCTACACTACACTCTCCAGACCTGCCTTTTTCCTTCACAAAGCTACATTGGCCTATCTATGAGAGAGTGTCAATGTCTAGCAACTGGGGTTCTCACTTATTTTAAAGATCTATTTAAAAAGTGCATTGATATTGAGCTTATCTTTCCCTTCTTAAAGTCCCATATCTTTGCAAAATCTTTTCTCACTACTTCATTACACACAAACCTTTCCCTTCTTACGCACTTTCTGTAATTACCACATACTGCCATTTAAAAGAGAGAAGACATTTTTTGTTGGGGTACAGTTGACTTACAGTGTTGTATTGGTTTCAGGTGTACAGCAGAGTGAGTCAGTTATTTGTTTACACATATATATTCTTTTTCAGATTCCTTTCCACTATAGGTTATTATAAGATATTGAACTCCCTGTGTTATACAGTAAATCCTGTTGTTTATCTATTTTATATTAATATGTAGTAGTGTGTATCTGTTAATCCCAAACTCTGAATTTATCCCTCCCTGCTCCCTTCCCCTTTGGAAACCCTAAGAGAGAAGAGATTTAAAATTCATCAAGTGCTTACCTAGGTATCAGGTACTGTATGGCCATATAAACAATCATTGTAGTAATTGTAACAACAAAAAAATTTCTGCTGTACAGCGAAGTGATTCAGTTATATATGTATATATATATTTTTTTTCTTTTTCACATTCTTTTCCATTATGGTTTATCACAGGATATTGAATATAGTTTCCTGTGCTATATACACAGGATCTTTGTAGGATCTTGTTGTTTATCCATTCTATGCATAATAGATTACATCTGCAAATCCCAAACTCCCAATCCATCCCTCTCCCACGTCCCCCCCTCCCTTTGGCAACCACAAGTCTGTTCTCTATGTCTGTGAGTCTGTTTCATAGATAAGTGCATTTGTGTCATATTTTAGATTCCACATCTAAGTGTTATTGTATTTGTCTTTCTCTTTCTGACTTACTTCACTTAATATGATAATCTCTGGGTCCAACCATTCTGCTGCAAATGGCATTATTTTGTTCTTTTATATGGCTGAGTAGTATTCCACTGTATATATGTACCATATTTTTATCCATTCATGTCGATGGACATTTAGGTTGTTTCCGTCTCTTGGCTATTGTAAATAGTGTTGCTATGAACATAAGGGTGCATGTACCTTTTCAAATTATAATTTTGTCTGGATATATGCCCAGGAGTGGGATTGCTGTATCATATGCTAACTCTATTTTTAGTTTTTTGAGACATGCATATTGTTTTCCATAGTGGCTGCCCCAATTTACACTCCCACCAACAGCGTAGGAAGGTTCCCTTTTCTCCAAACCCTCTCAAGCGTTTGTTTTTCATCTTCAATTTTTTTCATCAGTGAATTACAGTTTACAGAGTACAGGTCTTTTGCCTCCTGAGGTAGGCTTATTCCTAATTATTTTATTCTTTTTATTTTGATGGTAAATGGGATTTTTTCCTTAATTTCTCTTTCTGATCTTTTGTTGTTAGTGTATAGGAATGCAAGGGATTTCTGTGCATTAATTTTGTATCCTGCAAATTTACCAAATTCATTGATTAGTTCTAGTAGTTTTCTTGTGGTGACTTTAGGATTTTCTATGTAGAGTATTATGTCATCTGCAAATGGTGACTGTTTTACTTGTTCTTTTCCAATGTCTATTCCTTTTCTTTCTTCTTCTACGATTGCTATGGCTAGGACTTGCAAAACTGTGTTGAATAAAAGTGGTGAGAGTGGACATCCTTGTCTTGTTCCTGATCTTAGAAGAAATACTTTCAGCTTTACACTCTTGAGTTGATGTTGGCTGTGTTTTTGTCATTTATGGCCTTTTGAGGTATGTTCCCTCTATGCCAACTTTCTGAAGAGTTTTTATCATAAATGGATGTTAAATTTTTGAAACGCTTTGTCTGCATCCATTGAGATGATCATATGGTTTTTATTCTTCAGTTTGTTAATGTGGTGTATCACATTGATTGATCTCCAGATATTGAAGAATCCTTGCATATTATCATGGCATATAATCCCACTTGATGATGGCATATGATCTGTTTAATGTATTGTTGGATTTGGTTTGCTAGTATTTTGTTGAGGAATTTTGCTTCTATGTTCATCAGAGATATTGGCCTGTAGTTTTCTTTTTTTGTGGTATTTTTCTATGGTTTTGGTATCAGGGTGATGGTGGCCTCATAGAATGAGTTCTGAAGTTTTCCTTCCTTTGCAGTTTTTTGGAGTAGTTTCAGAATAATAGGTGTTACTCTTCTATACATGTTTGGTAGAATTTACCTATATAGTCTCTGATCCTAGACTTCTGTTTTTTGGGAGTTTTAAAATCACAGATTCAATTTCAGTGCTTGTAATTGGTCTGTTTATATTTTCTATTTCGTCCTGGTTCAGTCTTGGGAGATTACATCTTTCTAAGAATTTTCCATTTCTTCTAGGTTGTCCTTTTTTTTTTTTTTTAAAAGAAGATGTTGGGGGTAGGAGTTTATTAATTTATTTATTTTGCTGTGTTGGGTCTTCGTTTCTGTGCGAGGGCTTTCTCTAGTTGTGGCAAGTGGGGGCCACTCTTCATCGCGCTGCGTGGGCCTCTCACTATCGTGGCCTCTCGTTGCGGAGCACAGGCTCCAGATGCGCAGGCTCAGTAGTTGTGGCTCACGGGCCTAGTTGCTCCATGGCATGTGGGATCTTCCCAGACCAGGGCTTGAACCTGTGTCCCCTGCATTAGCAGGCTGACTCTCAACCACTGTGCCACCAGGGAAGCCCTAGGTTGTCCATTTTATTGGTGTATATTTGCTTGTAGTAGTCTCTTATGATCCTTCATATTTCTTTAGTGTTGATTTTAAATTCTCATTTTTCATTTCTGAATTTAGTGTTTTGGGCCCTCTCCCTTCTTTTCTTGATGAATCTGGCTAAAGGTTTATCAATTACATTTATCTTTTCAAAGAACTAGCTTTTAGTTTCATTGATCTTTTCTATTATTTTATTAGTCTCTATTTCATTTATTTCTACTCTCATCTTTATGATTTCTTTCCTTCTACTGACTTTGGGTTTGGTTTGTTCTTCTTTCTCTCTAGTTGCTTTAGGTGTAAGATTAGGTTGCTTTTTGGATTTTTCGTTTCCTGTGGCAATCTGGTATTGCTAAAAACTTCCCTCTTAGAACTGCTTTTGCTGCATCCCATAGGTTTTGGATCATTGTGTTTTCATTTTCATTTGTCTCTAGGTATTTTTTTTATTTCCTGTTTGGTTTCTTCAGTGATCCTTTGTTTAGTAGCATATATTGTTTAGCCTCCACGTGTTTGTTTGGGTGTTTTGCAGTTTTTTTTCTTGTAGTTGATTTCTAGCCTCATAGCATTGTGGGAGGAAAAGATGCTTGATATAATTTCAGTTTTCTTAAATTTGCCAGGGCTTACTTTGCAGCCCAGCATGTAATCTATCCTAGAGAATATTCCACATGCACATGAAAAGAATGTGTATTCTGCTGCTTTCAGATTGAATGCTCTATATCAAGTACCTCTGGTCTAATGGTCATTTAAGGCCTGTATTTCCTTACTGATTTTTTGTCTGAATGATCTGTCCACTGATAAAAGTGAGGTGTTGAAGTCCCCCAATAATATTGTGTTACTGTCAATTTCTCCTTTTATGTCTATTAACATTTGCCTTATATATTGAAGTGCTCCTGTATTGGGTACATATACATTTACAATTGTTATATCTTCTTCTTGGATTGAGCTCTTGATCATTATATAGTGTCCTTCTTTGTCTCTTGTCACAGTCTTTATTTTAAAGTCTATATTGTGTGTCCTATGAGTATTGCTACTCCAGCTTTCTTTTGATTTCCATTTGCATGGAATAACTTTTTCCATCCCCTCACTTTCAGTCTGTACATGTCCCTAGATATGAAGTGAGTCCTTGTAGACAGCATATATATGGGTCTTGTTTTTGTATCCATTCAGCCAGTCTGTCTTTTTTTCTCCCTTGGGGGGGAGTGATTTTATTTTATTTAAGAAAAAAATTTTAAATTGAAGTATAGTTGATTTACAGTGTTGTGTTAATCTTTGCTGTACAGCAAAGTGATTCAGTTACATATATATATTCTTTTTTATATTCTTTTCCATTATGTTTTATCACAAGATATTGACTATAGTTCCCTGTACAGTAGGAACTTTTTTGTTTATCCATTCAATCTATGTCTTTTGGGTGGAGCATTTAATCTGTTTAAGGTAGTTATCGATATGTATGTTTTTATTCCCATTTTTTAAATTGTTTCAGATTTGTTTCTGTAGGTCTTTTTTTTTCCTTTCCTCTTTTGTTCTCATTTCTTGTGATTTGTTGACAATGTTTAATGTTATGTTTGTATTCCTTTTTCTTTTTTGTGTGTATATCTGTTTTAGATTTTGGTTTGCTGTTACCATGAGGTTTTTATGTAGCAGTCCACATATATATGTATATGTATATGTATATGTATACACACACATTATTGTTTGAAGTTGCTGATCTTTTAATTTCAAATGCATTTTAAATACCCAGCATTAGTACTCTCCTCTTCTCACAGTAACTGATTTTGATATCATATTTTACATCTAGTTGTTTTGCATATCCCTTAACTGCTTATTGAGTATACAGATGATTTCATTACTTTTGTCTTTTGATCTTCCTATTAGTTTTGTGTGGATGATTTCCTACCTTTACTGTATGTTTGTCTTTACTGGTGAGCTTTCCTCTTTTGTAATATTCTTGTTTCTAGTTGTGACCTTTTCTCTTCCTCCTAGAGAAGTTCCTTTAACATTTTTTGTAAAGCTGGTTTGGTGGTTGAAATCTTTAAGCTTTTGCTTATCTGTAAGGCTTTTGATGTCTCCATCAAATCTGAATGCGTGCCTTGCTGGGCAGAACATTCTTGGTTGTAGGTTTTTCCTTTTCATCGCTTTAAATATATTGTGCCACTCCCTCCTGGCCTGCAGAGTTTCTGCTGAAAAATCAGTAGATAGCCTTATGGGAGTTCCCATGTATATTATTTGTTGCTTTTCCCTTGTTGCTTTTAATATTTTCTCTTTACCTTTACTTTTTGTCAACCTGATTACTATGTGTCTTGACATGTTCCTCTTTGGGTTAATCCTGTATGGGACTCTGCACTTCCTTGATATGGGTGACTCTTTCCTTTCCCATGTTAGGGAGATTTGGGGCTATTATCTCTTCAAATATTTTCTCAGGCCCTTTTCTCTCTCTTCTCCTTCTGGGACCCCTATTATGCAAATGTTAGTGTGTTTGATGTTGTCGCAGAGGTCTCTCAAACTGTCCACATTTCTTTTCATTCTGTTTTCTGTTCTGCAGTACTGATTTCCACCAATCCGTCTTCCAGCTCACTGATACATTCTTTTGCCTCATTTATTCTGCTGTTTACTCCTTCTAGTGTATTTTTCATTTCAGTTATTGTATTGTTCAACTCTGGTTGTTCTTTATATTTTCTAACTCTTTGTTAAAGATTTCTTGTAATTTCTCACTCTGTGCATCCATTGTTTTCCAGAGTTCTTGAATCCTCTTTGTGTTCATTACTCTGAACTCTGTCTTGGGAATACTGCCTATCTCCACTTCATTTAGTTGTTCTTTTGGGGGTTTTATCTTGTTCCTTTTCTGGAACTTATCCCTCTGCCATTTCATTTTGTCTAAATTTCTATTTGTATTTTTATGTATGTGGTAAGTTAGTCATTTTCTTGACCTTGGAGAAGTGGTCCTCTGTAGGGGATGTCCTGTATACCCCAGAATTATACTCCCCTCTCATCACTCAAGGGCCAGGGACCAGCTGGTCCCAGGGTAGGTTCTGACCTGTGTTCGCAGACTCAGTTCTGCAGGCTGCTTAATCATAGTTTTCTTGCTTCTGTTTCTGCCGCCCTAGTGGGTGAGGCTGTTCTACAGCCTTGTGCAAGCTTCCTGGTGGGAGGGGCCTGTGTTTTCCCACTACTGTGTGGAACTGGGTCTTGACCCTCTGGTGGGCAGGGCTGGGTCAAGAGGCATGTCTAGAGGCAGCCATGGGTTCAAGAAGTCTTTAGGCAGCCTGTCTGCTGATGAGCTGTGCTATGTTCCCACCCTGATGGTTGTTTGGCCTCTCAGCACTGGAGCCTACAGGCTGTTGGTGGGGCCAAGTCTTGGTGCTAATGACACAAGCAAGATATCAGCCCCCAGTGAGAGTCCATGCGGATGAACATTCCCCTATACCTCTGCCACCAGTGTCCATGTCCCCAGGGTGAGTCACAGCTGCCCCCTCCTTCCCAAGAGACCATCCAAGACCAGCATGTAGGTCTGGCCCAGTTCCTATAAAGTCACTGCTTTTGCTCTAAGTCTCAGTGTGTGTGAGACCTTGTGTGCGCCCTCCAAGAGTGGAGTCTCTGTTTCCCCCAGTCCTGTGGAGTTCCTGCAGTCAAGCCCCACTGGCCTTCAAAGCCAAATGCTCTGGGAGTACTTCCTCCCCATGCCAGACACCCAGACTATGGAGCCTGATGTAAGGCTCAGAACTCTCACCCCTGTGGAAGAACTTCTGGGATGTATCGGGTAGGCCAAAAGGTTCATTCGGTCTTTTCCATAAGATGGATTTAGCAGCACTTAGTTGTCTTTAACTTCATTTGAAACAATTTTTTTTTAGATTGTATGTGACAGCTGTCATACAAGCATGCATTTTAAAAAAGACTTATCAAAATTGGCATAGTTTTTGGGCTTCCCTGGTGGTGCAGTGGTTGAGAGTCCGCCTGCCGATGCAAGAGATATGGGTTCGTGCCCCGGTCCGGGAGGATCCCACGTGCCGCATAGCAGCTAGGCCCGTGAGCCATGGCCGCTGAGCCTGCGCGTCCGGAGCCTGTGCTCCGCAACGAGAGAGGCCAGGACAGTGAGAGGCCCGCGTACCAAAACAAAAAACAAACAAAAAAAATTGGTGTATTTTTGTGTAGCCATTTTAATATTGAAGATAGAGGAAAAAAAGCAACATTTTTGGCATACTATGCTTTATTATTTTAAGACAGGTAAAACGTAATTGAAGCACACAAAAAGATCTGTGCAGTGCATGGAGAAGATCAAACTTGTCAAAAGTGGTTTGCGAAGTTTCGTGCCAGGGATTTCTTGCTGGATGTTGCTCCATGATCTGGTAGACCAATTGAAGTTGATAGTGATCAAATCAAAACAATAATTGAGAACGATCAACGTTATACCACGTGGGAGATAGCCAATATACTCAAAATATCCAAATCAAGTCATTGAAAATCATTTACACCAGCATGGTTATATGAATCGCTTTGATGTTTGGGTTCCACATAAGTTAAGCCAAAAAAACCTTCTTGACCATATTTCCGCATGCAATTCTCTACTGAAACATAATGAAATACTCCGTTTTTAAATCAAATTGTGAAGGGCGATAAAAAGTGGATATTGTACGACAATGGGAATGGAAGAGGTCATGCGGCAAGCAAAATGAACCATGACCAACCACACCAAAGGCCAGTCTTCATCCAAAGAAGTTGATGTGTATATGATGGGATTGGAAGGGAGTCCGCTATTATGAGCTACTTCCGGAAAACCAAACAATTAATTCCAACAAGTACTGCTTCCAATTAGACCAACTGAAAGTTGTACTTAACGAAAAGCGTCCAGAAATAGTCAACAGGAAACGCACAATCTTCCATCAGGATAATGTAAGACCGCATGTTTCTTTGATGACCAGGCAAAAACTGTTCCAGCTTGGCTGGGAAGTGCTGATTCATCCACTGTATTCACCAGACATTGCATCCTTGGATCTCCATTTATTTCAGTCTTCACAAAATTCTCTTAATGGAAAAAATTTCAATTCCCTGGAAGACTATAAAAGGCACCTGGAACAGTTCTTTTCTCAAAAAGATAAAAAGTTTTGGGAAGATGGAATTATGAAGTTGCCTGAAAAATGGCAGAAGGTAGTGGAACAAAAGGGTGAATACATTGTTCAATAAGGTCTTGGTGGTAATAAAAAATGTCTTTTATTTTTACTTAAAAAAACCAAAGGCACTTTTTGGCCCACCCAATAATAATTCCCCAGTTCTTGGATTGCCCACTTTGGGAGGGGGGATGGATTTGATTATATCATGAGTGTTCCCCTCCACAACGGTCTCATTGTGGTTTCTTCTTTATGCCTTTGGATGTAGAATATCTTTTTTGGTAGGTTCCATTTTTTTTTTTATCATTGACTGTTCAGCAGTTAGTTGTGTTTTTGGTGTGCTTGTAAAAGGAAGTGAGCTCAAGGTCCTTCTACTTCACCATCTAGTCTCCGATCTCTACTTGTAAACTTTTAGATGATAGCCATTCTGATCAATGTGAGGTGATATCACATTGTTGTTTTGCATTTCTCTAATAAATAGTGATATGGAGCATCTTTTCATGTGCTTATTAGCCATCTGTATGTCTTCTTTGGAAAAATGTCTATTCAGGTCTTCTGCCCATTTATTGATTGAGTTGTTCGGCTTTTTTTTTTTTTTTGATATTGAGTTGTATGAGCTGTTTATACATTTCATATATTAACCCCTTGTCAGCCATATCACTTGTAAATAGTTTCTCCCATTCTGTAGGTGTTGTTTTTTCATTTTGTTGATGGTTTCCTTTGCTGTACAAACGTTTTTAAGTTTAATTAAGTCCCACTTGCTTTTTCTTTTTTCTTTTCTTTTGTTTCCACTGCCTAAGGAGACAGATCCAAAAAAAAGATTGCTACAATTTATGTCAAAGCGTGTTCTGCCTATGTTCTCTTCTAGGAGTTTTGTGGTTTCTGGTCTTACGGTTAAGTCTTTAATTCATCTTGAGTTTATTTTTTTGTATGGTGTGGGGAAATGTTCTATTCTCACTTTTTCACATGTAGCTGTCCAGTTTTCCCAGCACGAGATTTTGAAGAGACTGTTTTCCCTCCATTGTATATTCTTGCCTCCTTTGTCATAGATTAATTAATCATAGGCATGCGGGTTTATTTCTGTTCTCTCTATTCTGTTCCATCGATCTAGGTGTCTTTTTTTTTTTATTGTGGTAGTACAATGCTAATTTGATTGTAACTTTGTAGTATATTTTGATGTCTGGGAGGGTGATATCTCCAGTTTTATTCTTTTTTTCTCAAGACTGCTTTGGCAAATCAGGATCTTTTGTGGTTCCATATGAATTTTAGGATGATTTGTTCTAGTTTTGTGAAAAATGTTATTGTTTTTTAAAATAGAATTGCATTAAATCTGTAGTTTGCTTTGGATAGTACGGAAATTTTAACAATATTCTTCCAAGCCAAGAGCACAGGGTATCTTTCCATTTCTTTGTATCATCTTCAATTTCCTTTGCCAGTATTTTATAGTTTTCAGAGTAGAGGTCTTTCACCTACCTGGTTAAGTTTATTTCTAGGTATTTTATTCATTTTGATGCAGTTTTAAATGGGATGTGTTTTTTTTACTTTCTCTTTCTGATAGTTCATTATTAGTGTATAGAAAAGCAACAGATTTCTCTATATTCGTCTTGTATCCTGCAACTTTACTGAATTCATTTCTTAGTTCTAATAGTTTTGGGGTGGAGACTTAAGTGTTTTCTATATAAAATATCATGTCATATGCCAAAAGTGACAGTTTTACTACTTCCATTCTATTTTGGATGACTTATTTGTTTTTCTTGCCTGATAGTTGTGGTAGGACTTCCAATACTATGGTAAACAGATATATGTTAAACAGACATGGCAAGACTGGGCATTCTTGTCTGGTTCCTAATTTTAGAGGAAAGACTTTCAGTTTTTCACTGTTCAGTATGATGTTAGCTGTTGGTTTGTCATAAATGGCCTTTAGTCTATTGAGATATGTTCCCTCTATACCCACTTTGATGGGAGCTTTGATCATAAATGGGTGCTGAATTTTGTCAAATGCTGTTTCTTCATCTGTTGAGATGATCATGTGATTTTTAAATTCTATTTTATACTTTTTAATTAAAAACTTTTTTCTTATAGAAATTTTAAATGTTACTTTTCATTTACAGTTATCAAAAAATATTTGTTATAGTCCCTGTTTTGTACAGTACATCCTTGAGCCTATCTTACACCCAATAATTTGTACCTCCTACTCCCACATTCCTATATTGCCACCCCAGCCTTCACACTGGTAACTACTAGTTTGTTCTCTACGTGTGTGAATCTGCTTCTTTTTTGTTATATTCACTAGTTTGTTCTACTTCTTAGATTCCACATACAGGTGCTATCATACAGCATTTGTCTTTCTTTATCTGACATATTTCACTTAGCATAAGACCCTCCAAGTTAGTATTTTCATTATATATTTAGGTGTTCCTGTGTTGGGTGAATTTGTGTTAACAAGTGTAATATCCTCTTTTGTATTGATCTCTTTATCATTATATAATACTCTTCTCTGTCTTTTGTTATAGCTTTTCTTTTAATGACTATTTTGACGTGAGTATTGCTATTCCCACTTTCTTGTCATTTCCATTTGCATGGAATATCTTTTCCATACCCTCACTTTCAGTGTGCATCTTTAGCTCTGAAGTGAATCTCTTGTAGGCAGTGTATAGATAGTTCTTGTTTGTTTGTTCGTTTGTTTTTCATTTTGTTTTGTTTTATCCAGTCACCTTATGTCTTTTGATTGTAGCTTTTAGTCCATTGACATTTAAGGTAATTATTGATAATTATGTACTTATTGTCATGTTATTACTTGTTTTCCAGTTGTTTTTGTAGTTCTTCTCTGTTCATTTTTTCTTCATGTTGTTTCTTCTCTTGTGGTTTGATGATTTTCTTTAGTTGTGTGCTTCTGTTCCTTTCTTTCCAGTTTTTGTGTATGTGTTGTAGGTTTTTGATTTGTGGTTACCATGGGGTTCATATATTTTGACCTATAACTATATCTGTTTGTTTTAAACTGGTAGTCGAGTTCAAGTACATTCTAAAGATCTACAGTTTTTAGTCCCCACCACCTCATAGTGTGTTTTTGATGTTACATTTTACATCTTCATGTTTATTCATTAATTGTTTATTGTAATTACAATTGTTTTACAATTTTTTGTTTTACTCTTCATACTGGCTTATTTAAGTGGTTGATCCTCAGTCCTTACTATATATTTGCTCTCCTAGTTGGATTTTCCCTTTTCTATAAATTCTTCTTTTTCACTTAGAGAAGACCCCTTAATATGTCTTTTAGGGTAGGTTTAGTGTTGATGAACCCTTTTAATTTTTGCTTGTCTGAGAAGTCCTTTATCTCTCCTTCTATTCTAAATGATAATCTTGCTGTGTAGGGTATCCTACATTTCAGGGTTTTCCCTTTTAGCACTTTGAATATATCATGTTACTCCCTTCCGGCCTTCAATGTTTCTACAGAGAAATGGGCTGATAGCTTATGGGAATTCCCTTGTATAAGACTCCGTTTTTCTCTTGTCACCTTTAGAATAATCTTTTTATCTTTAACTTTTGCCATTTTAATTATGATATATCTTGGTGTGGGTCTGTTTGGGGGACATAATGTTTTGGATCCTCTGTGCTTCCTATACCCAGATATTTGTTTTTCAAATACATTTTAGATCCCTCCCCCCTTCTCAATCTGGGACCTCTACAATGCCGATATTTGTACACTTAATATTATCCCATAGATCTCTTAACTTTCTTCCATTAAAAGAATTTTTTTTTGCTGTTCTGTTTGGATGATTTCCATTATTCTATCTTCCAGATCACTTATGTGTTCTTTTGCGTCACTTAGTCTGCTATTCATTCCTTCTAGGGTGTTTTTTTTACTTTAATTAAAATTTTTTTAATTGAAGTATAGTTGACTTGCAGTATTAGTTTCAGGTGTACAACACAGTGATTCAATATTTTTGTACATTACACACAAAGTTATTATAAAACATTGACTGTATTCCCTATGATGTACATTACATCCCTGGGACTTATTTATTTTATAACTGCTAGTTTGTACCTCTTAATTCCCTTCACCCTTCTCCCTCTGGCAGCCACTACGTTGTTCTCTTTACCTGTGAGTCTGTTTCTGCTTTGTTATATTTTTTCGTTTGTTTTGTTTTATAGGTTTCACATATAAGTGAGAACATACAGTATTTGTCTTTCTCTGTCTGACTTAACTTCACCTAGCATAATACCATCCAGGTCCATCCATGTTATCGCAAATGGCAAGATTTCATTCTTTTTCTATGGCTGACTAATATTCCAGTGTGTGTGTGTGTGTGTGTGTGTGTGCATGTGTGTGTGTTTATCTGTATCCATTCATCTGTTGGTGGGCACTTAGGTTGCTTCTGTATCTTGGCTATTGTAAATAATGCTGCTATGAATATCGGGGTCCATATATATCTTCATTTTCTTCAGATAAATAACCAGTGGGTGGAATTTCAGGACTGTATGGTAGTTCAATTGTTAATTTTTTGAGTAACCTCCATATTGTTTTCCATAGTGGCTGCACCAGTTTACATTCTCATGAACAGTGCATGAGAGCCCCCTTTTCTTCACATCCTTGCCAACACTTATTTCTTCTCCTTTTGATCATGGCCATTCAGACAGGTGTGCGGTGATATCTCATTGTGGTTTTGATTTGCATTTCTCTGATGGTTAATGATGTTGAGCATTTTTTCTATGCCTTTTGGCCATCTGTATGTCTTCTTTGAAAAATGCCTATTTGGGGCCTCTGCCCATTTCTTTCTTTCTTTCTTTCTTTTTTACTGAAGTATAGTTGATTTACAATGTTGTGCTAATTTCTGCCATACAGCAAAGTGACTCAGTTTTACACATATATATTGGTACATTCTTTTCTTGTATTCTTTTCTATTATGGTTTATCCCAGGAGATTGGATATACTTGCCTGTGCTATATAGTGGGACCTTGTTGTTTATCCATTCTAAATGCAATAATTTCTATCTACTAACCCCAAACTCCCAGTACATCCATCTCCCTCCTCTCCTCCCCCTTGGCAACCACAAGTCTGTTCCCTATACCTGTGAGTCTGTTTCTGTTTTGTAGATAGGTTCATTTGTGCCATGTTTTAGTTAGATTCCACATATAAGTGATATCCTATGGTATTTGTCTTTCTCTTTCTGACTTACTTCACTTAGTATGATAATCTCTGGGTCCATTTATGTTGCTGCAAATGGCATTGTTTTATTCTTTTTTATGACTGAGTAGTATCCCATTGTATATATGTACCACATCTTCTTTATCCATTCATCTGTCAATGGGCATTTAGATTGTTTCCATATCTTGGCTATTGTGAATAGTGTTACTATGAACATGGGGGGGTGCATGTATCTTTTTGAATTAGAGTTTTGTCCATGTATACGCCAGGAGTGGGATTGCTGGATCATATGGTAGTTCTACTTTTAGTTTTCTGACAAACCTCAATACTGTTTTCCATAGTGGCTAAATCAACTTACATTCCCACCAAGAGTGTAGGAAGGTTCCCATTTCTCCACACCCTCTCCAGCATTTGTTATTTGTAGACTTTTTAATGATGGCCATTCGGACCCATGTGAGGTGGTACCTCATTGTAGTTTTGATTTGCATTTCTCTAATAATTAGTGACGTTGAGCATCTTTTCATGTGCCTGCTGGCCATCTGTATGTCTTCTTTCGAGAAATGTCTATTAAGTTCTTCTGCCCATTTTTTTGTTGTTTTTTTATTGTTGAGTTGTATGTGCTCTTTTATGTTTTAGAGATTAAGCCCTTGTTGGTCGCATCATTTGCAAATATTTTCTCCCAGTCTGTACTTTGCCTTTTCATTTTGTTTATGGTTTCCTTTGCTGTACAGAAGCTTGTAAGTTTGATTAGATTCCATTTGTTTATTTCTGCTTTTATTTCCCCTGCCTTGGGAGACTGACCTAAGAAAACATTGGTATGATTTATGTCAGAAAATGTTTTGCCTATGCTCTTTTGTAAGTTTTACAGTATCATGTCTTATGTTTAAGTCTTTAAGCAATTTTAACTTTATTTTTTGTGCATTGTGTCAGGGTGTGTTCTAACTTCATTGATTTATATGCAGCTGTCCAACTTTCCCAGCACCACTTGCTGAACAGACTGTCTTATTCCCATTTTATATTCTTGCCTCCGTTGTCGAAGATTAATTGACTGTAGGTGTGTGGGTTTATTTCTGGGCTTTCTATTCTGTTCCATTAATCCATATGTCTGCTTTTGTACCAATTCCATACTGTTTTGATTACTGTAGCTTTGTAGTATTTTCTGAGGTCTTGGGAGAGTAATGCCTCCTGCTTTGTCTTTTTCCTCAGGTTGCCTTGGCAATTCTGGATCTTTTATGGTTCCTTATAAATTTTTGGATTATTTGTTCTAGTTCTGTGAAAAATATCATGGGTAATTTGATAGGGATCACATTAAATCTGTAGATTGCTTTGGGTAGTATTGCAATTTTAACAGTATTAATTCTTTCAATCCAAGAACATGGGATATCTTTCCATTTCTTTGAATCCTCTTTAATTTCCTTATTAATGTTTTATAGTTCTAATGTTTCCTTTATTAATGTTTTATAGTTTTATTAATGTTTCACCTTCTTGGTCAGATTTACTCCTAGGTTGTTTTTTTCTTTTATTTATTTTTTTGGTGCAATTAAAAATTTTTTTTTTTTTACATTCCCTTTCTGATATTTCATTGTACGTTTAAAGAAATGCAATCGATTTCTGAATGTTAATCTTGTATCCTGCTACTTTGCTGAATTCATTTATTAGATCTAGTAGTTTTTGTGTGGAGTCCTTAGGGTTTCCTTTATATAGTATTATGGTTATCTGCATATAGTGACAGTTTTAACTCTTCCCTTCCAATTTGGATACATTTTATTTCTTTTTCTTGTCTGGTTGCTGTTACTGTCAATACTATGTTGAATAGAAGTGGTGAGAGTGGGCATCCTTGTCTTTCCACATTTTAGCAAGAAGGCTTTCAGCTTTTCACTGTTAAGTATTATGACTGTGTGTTTATTATAAATGGCTTTTATTATGTTGAGATATGTTCCCTCTATACCCACTTTGGTAAGAGTTTCTTTCATGAATAGATGTTGAATCTTGTCAAATGCTAAATCTATTGAGATGATCATGTGCTTTTTTACCTTTCTTTTGTTAATGTAGTGTATTACATTGATTTGCATATGTTGAACCACCCTTGTGAACTTGGGATGAATCCCACTTGATCGTCACGTGTGATCTTTTTTATGTGTTGTTGGATTTGGTTTGCTAATATTTTGTTGAGAATTTTTGCATCTATACTTATCAAAGATATTGGCCTGTAATTTTCTTTTTTGGTGGTATCTTTGTCTGGTTTTGATATCAGGTTGATGGTGGCTTCATAGAATGTCCTTTGGAGTGCTCCCTCCTCTTCAGTCTTTTGGAAGAGTTTGAGAAGAATCAGTATAAGTTCTTCTTTTTATGTTTGGTAGAATTCACTTGTGAAGCCATCTAGTCTTGGATTTTGTTTGTAGGGAGTTTTGGGGGTTTTATTTTTGTTGTTTGGGTTTTTTTTTTTTTTCCAGATTCTATTTCACTTCTAGTGATCAGTGTGTTCAAATAATCTATTTCTCCTTGATTCAATTTTGTTGGGTGATATGTTTCTAGAAAATTGTCCATTTCTTCTAGGTTGTCAAATTTGTTGGCATATAATTGTTCATAGTATTATGGTTTTTTATTTCTGCAGTATCTGTTGAGATTTCTCCTTTTTCATTTCTTTTTTTTTTTTTTAACATCTTTATTGGGGTATAATTGCTTTACAATGGTGTGTTAGTTTCTGCTCTATAACAAAGTGAATCAGTTATACATATACATATGTTCCCATATCTCTTCCCTCTTGGGTCTCCCTCCCTCCCACCCTCCCTATCCCACCCCTCTAGGTGGTCACAAAGCACCGAGCTGATCTCCCTGTGCTATGTGGCTGCTTCCCACTAGCTATCTACCTTACGTTTGGTAGTGTATATATGTCCATGCCTCTCTCTCGCTTTGTCACAGCTCACCCTTCCCCTTCCCATATCTTCAAGTCCGTTCTCTAGTAGGTCTGTGTCTTTATTCCTGTCTTACCCCTAGGTTCTTCATGACATTTTTTTCCCCTTAAATTCCATATATATGTGTTAGCATACGGTATTTGTCTTTCTCTTTCTGACTTACTTCACTCTGTATGACAGACTCTAGGTCTATCCACCTCATTCTCATTTTTCATTTCTTATTTTGTTTATTTGGGCCCTCTCTCTTTTCTTCTTGGTAAGCCTGGCCAGAAGTTTGTCAATTTTGTTTACACTTTCAAAGAACCAGCTCTTGGTTTTATCGATTTTTTTCTTTTTTTTAAATCTCTATTTTATTTATTTTCTCCCTGATCTTTATTAGTTCTTACCTTCTGTTGATTTTAAGTATCATTTGTTCTTTTTCTAATTCTTTTAGGTGGTAGGTTAGGTTGTTTATTTGAGATTTTTCTTGGTTTTTTTTTTTTTTTTTTTTTTTTGAGGAAGGCCTGTATTGTTATGAACTTCCCTCTAAGAACTGCTTTTGCTGCATACCATAGATTTTGTATGGTTGTGTTTTCAGTGTTGTTTGTCTCAAGGTATGTTTTAATTTGGTCTTTGATTCCCTTGTTGGTTTTGTTAGTAGCATGTTGTTTAGTCTCCATGTAATCATTTTTTTCTCATCTCTTTTCCTGTGGTTGATTTCTAGTTTCATGACATTACAGTCAGAGAAGGTGCTTGAAATAATTTCTATACTCTTAAATTTGTTGAGGTTAGTTTTGTGGTCTAGTATGTGGTCAGTCCTAGAGAATGTTCCATGTGCACCAGAAAAGAATATGTATTCTGTTTTTTTGTTTTGTTTTTTACATGTAATGTCCTGAAAATATAAGTTAAGTCGAACTGTTCTATTGTATGATTTAGGATCTCTGTTGCCTCATTGATTTTCTGTCTAGAAGATCTGTCCATTGATGTGATTGGGGTGTTAAAGTCTCCTACTGTCATTTTATTCCTTTATATCTTTTAGTATTTGTTTTATGTATTTGTGTGCTCCTATATTGGGTGCATATATGTTGATAGGTATAATATCCTCTTCTTGTATTAATCCTTTTATCATTGTACAGTGTCCTTCTTTATCTTTCCTTATGGCCTTTGTTTTAAAGTCTATTTTGTCTGATATGAGTATTGCAACTCCCGCTTTCTTGTCATTTCTGTTTGCATGAAATATCTTTTTCTATCCCCTCACTTTCAATCTATTGTGTCATTTGCCCTAAAGTGGGTTTCTTGTAGGCAGCATATTGTAGGCTCTTGCTTTTTTTATCCAGCCTGCCAGCCTATATCTTTTGATTGGAGCACTCAGTCCATTGACATTTAAGGTAATTATTGATACATATGTATTTGTTGCCATTTTAAACCTTATTTTCCAGTTGATTCTATGTTTCTTCTTTGTTTTTTTTTCTTTTTGTAGTTTGACGATTTCCATTTATTTTATGCTTGTGTCCTCTCTTTTTGGTTTTTGTGAATTTATTGTATGTTTTTAATTTGTGGTTGCACTGTTTTTCAAGTACGTTAACTCCTTCTTATATCTGCTTGCTTTAGACTGATAATCATATAGGCTCAAACGCATTCTTAAAAAAAAAAAAAGAATCTACATTTTCGTACTCTCTTTCCCCACATTTTATGGTTTTGGTATCCTATTTTACATCCTCATGTTTATCCTTTTGCTGTTCCTTTTGTTTATCATTGCTTTCACAAATAGTTTATTTTTCTTCTTTTTGATCTGTATCCTGGCTTATTTATGTGATTTATTTTCCAATTATCGTTTACTCTTTCCTATAGATTTGTGCTTCTTTTCTATTTAGAGAAGTTCTTTCAATACTTCTTTTAGGATGGGTTTAGTATTGCTGTATTCTTTTAGTTTTTGCTTGTCTGAGAAATTCTTTCTCTCTCTTTCTATTCTAAATGATAATCTTGCTGGGTAGAATATCCTAGGTTGCAAATTTTTCCCTCTCAGAATTTTGAATATATCATGCTACTCCCTTCTGGCCTGCAACGTTTCTGTAGAGGAATCAGCTGATAGCCTTATAGGGGTTTAACGGTAATTATTTGTTTTCTCTTGCTGCCTTTGAATCCTCCCTTTGTTCTTAACTTTTACCATTTTAATTATAATACATAAGTCTGTTTGGGTTCATCTTGTTTGGAACCCATTGTGCTTCCTGTACCTGGATGTCTGTTTCCTTCTTTAGGTTTGGGAAGTTTTCAGCAATAATTTCTTCAAATACATTTTTTACCCCCTTTTCTCTTGTTCTTCTGGAACCCCTATGATGCTCAGATCGGCATGCTTTATATTATCCCATAGGTCTCTTATATTGTTTTCATTTTTTTCATTTGGCTTTCTGTCTGCTGTTTGGATTGGGTAATTTCCATTATTCTGTCTTCCAGATAACTTATTCCTACCTCTGCATTATTCATTCTGTTCATTGCCTTTAGCTCAGCTTTCAACTTGGCAAATGAACTTTCTAAGTTTTCTTGGCTCCTCCTTATAATTTCTATTTTCTTTTTCCAGTAATCTGCGTTTCTGTCCATAGCCTTTCTTAATTCCATCTGTATTTTCATTACCTCCTTTTAGAACCTGGTGTCTTCTAGACTGAAGAGGTCTGTTTCATTGTTTATTCCTTCATGAGAATACTCTTGGTTCTTTAACTGGGAATGATCCTCTGCTTCCTCATTTTGCTTATATTTCTCTTACTCTGTGAGTTTAGGAGAAACGATTATCTGCTGTAGTCTTAGAGGGCTATTTATACACAGGATTGTTCCTGCATAACTTGTGTGGGTTTAATATTTTTTTGGTGTGAGAGCTGTTTTTGGCTTGGGTGCTTGCAGTCTCTTAACTCAGCGTAGGTGCATGGCCCATGCATGTTCCCAGGAAGGCGGGGGGAGCAGCTGGCACCCGGTCATGGGACCCTCGGTGGTGGCGGCAGCACTAGGCCCCATGTACTTTCAGGGAGCTGGGGGCAGTGGTTGGTGCCCAGTCGTGGGACCTGTGGTAATGGGGGCAGCAGACCATGCACACTCCTAGGAAGTTGGCAGCAGTGACTGGCGCCTGGTTGTGGGACCGTTGGCAGTGGCAGCTGTTCCTAGTCCGAGAAGGCAGTGGCAGCTTGTGTTCACCCCTGGAGTTCATGTAGGAAGTGCCCTGCCACCTGAGAGCACACATGGAGAAAGAAGCTCCCATGGTGATCCCGCCCCTCTCCTTGCTTGCTCCCAACAATGGCACCTTGCCTCCCTGGCAGGCCCAGGCTTCTTCCCATACTTCCTCAGTTAGGGTGCACCACACCCTAGCCCCCGCAAGCTGTCTCCACACAGCCAACCCCAGTCCTCTCCCCAGTGTCTCACCTCTGAAGCCTGAGCCTCAGCACCCAGCCCCTGCCCACTCCAGCAGATGAGCATCTCAGGCTGGGGAGTGCTGAGCAGTAGCACTGACCATCTGTGCAGGTCTCTCTATGATTTGCCCTCTACATATGCTTTTTGTGTCTCCTCTGAGGCTCGGAAACTCCCCCTCTGCCTAGCTGATCTCCGCACCAGTGGGGAACTTCCCAGTGTGTGGAAACCTTTCCTCTTTCACATCTTCCTCCCAGGGGCACAGGTCCCATCCTGATTTCTCTCTCTCTCTCTCTTTTTTTTTCTTTTTTCTCTTGTCCTACCCAGTTATGTGGAGATTTTCTTGTCCTTTTGGAGCCCTGATGTTCATTAGATGTTCTGTGAGACTCATTACACATGTAGAAGTATTTCTCATGTATTTGTGGGAGAAGGTGAGCTCCATATCCTATTCATCTGCCATCTGATCCAGTCTCCCTTCTAGTGTGTTTTATATTTCATCTGTTGAATTCTCCATTTCTTATTGGACCTTTTTTATATTTTCTAGTTCCCTGTTAAAATGGTCAGTGTGGTGGAGCAGCTGCAGCCAGACATCTGGACTGCTTCTGGGGTCATGCAGAGTAAGCACAACAGTAGCCACCACCCAGTTCCCCTGGGTTCCACCCTGGGTAGGCGCTGTGTCTCACAGTCAACTCTTTTCCCTGGGCCTGGCTACCCCAGATCCAGTGCCACCCTGTGATGTCTTTTCCTTGGGCTTGATGTCCCCAGATACAGTGCCACCCTGCGATGTAAAGTGAGCAGAGCCAGAACGTTTACTTGGCTCAGGTTGGGGCACGAGGCTAGGTGATTGTGGGAAACCCAGCAGCCACTAGAGCAGAACTGTCTCTGCCGTGTGGTCTAGCTAGCATGCATGTGCTCTTCCTGAGCATAGTCCAGGCATTACACAGTCCTTCTGTTTGTCTCAGTGGTCCTCCAACCAGCCAAGGGGACTTATCTCCCTCGTGTCGAATCCCAGGACTGTGGTGCCCAATCTGTGGCTCTATCTACTCACTCCCCAGGGTGGGCGTCTGCCTATGTAATCTCCTTTTTTATCTGAGTTCCCTCCCAGGGGCACAGGTCCTGACCTGATTGCTTTTCTTCCCTTCCTATCCAATTACGTGTGTATCTTTCTTACAGTCTTGGTTGTACAGGAGTCCTTCTGCCAGTTTCCAGTTAGTTTTCAGTGAGAATTGTTCCTGTAGATGTATTTTTAATTTGTTCGTGGGGGGAGATGAGCTCCATATCCTCTTATGCTGCCACCTTGATCCCACCTCCAAACATAATACCTTTTAATAACCCAATCACTTGTTTTCCTGAATGACTTCTCTTCTCAAACTTTCAATATTTCTTTCCCAACTTTCATTGTCAGCTGACCTTGACTAGGGAAGTCACTGATGAAACAGAAAAAAATCAGGAGAGAAATATTGCAACCTGTCTCACCACATTTACTCTCCACCTATATTTGCATTCATATTATCTGTCTTCCCTTCTGTTCCTGTGGATGCTCCATGTTTCTAAGACCAAGCCTTCATCTATACTCCTCATTTAATTCCTCTTCTCTAATTCTTTTCCCACCAACTCAAATTAGTTTTTTTGCTTCCACCATTCCACCACAACTGCTTTCATCAATAGCATCAAATGCTTCACATGAATAAATCCAGTGATCAATTTCCAGACCTCATTTTAATTGATCAATTAGCAGAATTGTATACCATTGATTGTGCCCTTCTCTTTGATCCATTTTCTTCACATGGTTTTCAGAACACCACACTCCCTTAGTCTTCCTCCTGCCTCAGTGGTCCTTTCCTCTTAGTCTTCACTGCTGGGGTGCCCCACAGTTCAGTCCTTGAAGTATCTTCTCTGCTGTATCTACATTTACCCCTTTAGTAACCCCATGCAGCCTCACGGCTTAAAGTACCATGTATAATATAAGATAAATGAAGTTAAGAAAAAACTTTATTGCCCTAAATTTCAGTTAGGAGTGTTCAGCCTGAAAACTCTGGACAGAAAATATCTAGAAGCAATGATCAACCAAGTAGCAATAAGTACACCTAGCTCTGAATTGGGGTCTATAAATACCACAAAAAAAGGAACCATGGTTTTTTGATATGTGACTGTTACTAAGTCTGGGGACATAAGGTGGACCCAGAATATCTTGTCATACTGAAAAGCAAGGAGGCCTTGGAGACTAGATTGTGCCCAAAGGACTCAGGAGCCAATGTGAACAAGCTCCTGCTAGTCAAATATAGGAAAATTTGAGTGTCAGTAAGATAATAACTGTAAGAGTTGAATTATATAGGATGTTTAAATTAATGAATTCATAACAACACTACAAAAAAGTCACATGGATGCTTGTAAGGCACCACTTTAATACATTTAAAACTGGTACTTAGGGGGAAAATTGCATTGATCCTGCCTTTCCTATTCAATGTTTATTAGAATTATTGAAGTATAAGGACAAATCTCTCTATAGAAGCATTCCAAATAATAAACAAAAAAGGGGGATGAGAGAATTATAATTTTCAAACCCTAAGGAATTAATGAATGCTCATAAGTGATGAATAATATTGCAAAAAAGAAGCAGCTATTTTGAACATCTTTACGAAAGTTAGAAACTTGAAATATCACCTTTGAAAGAGCCCTCCTCCCTAATTCCAAGCAAAACTAATCTTATCAAGTATCAGTTTAGACCTAAATACCACTTCATAAGAAATACAAGGAAGAGAATAACATGTTAAATTACACTATGAAAATACAGTCAGCAGAATCCAAAATGGAGAATCTCAGTAGGACAAACAACTCATTTTTTTCCCATCCAAAAGGTGCAAGGGAAAATGGAGATGGGCCTGATTTAAAAATGGGCCAAAGACCTTAACAGATACCTCACCAAAGGAGATATATGGATGGCAAATAAGCATATGAAAAGATGCTCCACATGATTTATCATCAAGGAAATGCAAGTTAAAATGACAATAATATACCACTACACACCTATTAGAATGGCCCAAACGCAGAACACTGACAACAACAAATGTTGACAAGGATGCGGAGGCACAGGGACTCACATTCATTGCTGGTAGGAATGCAAAATGATACAGACACTTTGGAAGAGAGTTTGATGATTTCTTATAAAACTAAAGATACTCGTCCCACATGACCCAGCAATCACACTTCTTGGTATTTACCCAAAGGAGTTGAAAAACTTAATGTCCACTCAAAACCTGCACACAGATGTTTATAGTAGCTTTATTCATAATTGCCAAAACTTGGAAGCAGTCATCATGTTCTTCAGTAGGAAAATGGGTAACCTGTTGTCCATCCAGACAGTGGAATATTATTTAGTGTTAAAAAGACATAGAAGAATTTTAAATGCATATTACTAAGTGAAAGAAACCAATTCAAAAAGGCTACATACTATATGATTCCCACTATGTGACATTCTGGATAAGTCAAAAATATGATGACAGTAAAAAGATTAGTGGTTGCTAAGGGTTAGGGGTGGAGGGGAAGGATGAATAGGCAGGGCACAGATTATTTTTAAGATACTGAACATACTCTATCTGATACCATAATGATGGATACATGCCATATATCATATAATCAGAAAACTATGTGAGGTTTTTTGCTAATGATATGACCCAAAACTTCAGTCCTGAAGGGTCAGTGTTCTTCATGGTCCTGCCTTTATTGGGTTGCTCTAGTTTTCTACTACATTTACTGTTTGACACAGAAGTACTAAAAGTCTCCATGGAGAATCCTTTGGGCTCCAAATACAATCTTGCCACTACTTTGTAGCAGAAATCTTATTTCAACTTAATAAATTGGGATCAATCAGTTCCTCTCCTGTTGACTCAGTGAGAGAACAAAATGGCCATGTGGTAGCATCAATTCCAGGTAATGGAAATATCATGTCCTCTGGTCAGAGTATCCCTCATTTGGAAACTACTTCCTCTCAACAAGCAAAACCAAAATTTTAAGACATGGGGAGAAAAATAAGTTGGTTATTGGGTATAATAAGGAGATAATTCCTGCTTCCACCTTTTAATTCAAATACCTATGTATTCTGGTATAGGATAAACAGCAGCATATACCGTTAGATGGTCAAGAGCATATACTGCATTATATCATACCACATCCCAACAGCTTATTTTCTTTCTTTTTTAAAGTTTATTTTCTTGAAGTGTAATTGATTTACAATGTTGTGTTAATTTCTGCTGTACAGCAAAATGATTCAGTTATACATATATGTATACGTTCTTTTTCACCTTCTTTTCCATTATGGTTTATCATAGGATATTGAATATAGTTCCCTGTGCTATATAGTAGGACCTTGTTGTTTATCCGTTCTATATATAATAGTTTGCATCTGCTAATCCCAAACTCCCAATCCATCCCTCCACCTATGCCCATCCCCTTGGCAATGACAAGTTTCTTCTTTATGTCTGTGAGTCTGTTTCTATTTTGTAGATCACTTCATGTGTATCATATTTTAGATTCCACATATAAGTGATATCATATGGTATTTGTCTTTTTCTTTCTGACTTACTTCACTTGGTATGATAATCTCTAGGTCCAACCATGTTGCTGCAAATGGCATTAGTTCATTATTTTTTATGGCTGAGTAATGTTCCATTATATATACGTACCACACCTTCTTTATCCATTCCTCTGTCGATGGGCATTTAGGTTGTTTCCATGTCTTGGCTACTGTGAATAGTGCTGCTGTGAACATAGGGGTGCATGTTTATTTTTAAATTATAGCTTTGTCTGGATATATGCACAGGAGTAGGATTGCCAGATCATAGGCAACTCTGTTTTTAGTTTTTGAAGGAACCTCCATATTGTTCCATAGTGGCTGCACCAATTTACATTGTAGGAGGGTTCCTGTTTCTCAACACCCTCTCCAGCATTTGTTATTTGTGGACTTTTTAATGATGGCCATTTGGACCCCTGTGAGGTGGTACCTCATTGTAGTTTTGATTTGCATTTCTCTAATAATTAGTGATGTTGAGCATCTTTTCATGTGCTTACTGGCCATCTGTATATCTTCTTTGGAGAAATGTCTATTAAGTTCTTCTGACTATTTTTCAATTGGGTTTTTTGTTTTGTTGTTGAGTTGTATGTGCTGTTTGTATCTTGGAGATTCAGCCCTTGTCGGTCACATCATTTGCAAATATTTTCTCCCATTCTGGTTGTCTTTTCATTTTGCTTATGGTCTCCTTTGCTGTGCAAAACTTTTGAGTTTAATTCGGTCCCATTTGTTTATTTTTGTTTTTATTTCTCTTGCCTTGGGAGACTGACCTAAGAAAACATTGGTATGGTTTATGTCAGAGAATGTTTTGCCTATGTTCTTCTCTTCTAGTTTTATGGTGTCATGCCTTATTATTTAAGTCTTTAAGTCATTTTGAGTTTATTTTTATGTATGGTGTGAGGGTGTGTTCTAACTTTATTGATTTACATGAAGCTGTCCAACTTTCCCAGCACCACTTGCTGAAGAGACTGTCATTTCTCCATTGTATATTCTTGCCTGCTTTGTTGAAGATTAATTGACTGTAGGTGTGTGGGTTTATTTCTGGAGTCTCTTTTCTGTTCCATTGATCTGTATGCCTGTTTTTGTGCCAATACCACACTGTTTTGATTACTTTAGCTTTGTAGTATTGTCTAAAGTTTGGGAGGGTTATGCCTCCTGCCTTGTTCTTTTTCCTTAGGATTGCTTTGGCAATTCTGGATCTTTTATGGGTCCATGTAGATTTTTGGATTATTTGTTCTAGTGCTGTGAAAAATTTGATAGGAATCACATTAAATCTGTACATTGCTTTGGGTAGAATGGCCATTTTAACAATATTAATTCTTCCAGTCCAAGAGCATGGGATATCTTTCCATTTCTTTGAATTAACATCAATTTCCTTTATTAATGTTTTATAGTTCTCAGCATATAAGTCTTACATCTCCTTGGTCAAGTGTATTCCTAAGTATTTTATTGATTTTGATGTGATCTTAAAAGGAATATTTTTATACTCCCTTTCTGATATTTCATTGTTAGTATAAAGAAATGCAACCTATTTCTGTATGTTAATCTTGTATCCTGCTACCTTGCTGAATTCGTTTATCAGTTCTAGCAATATTTGTGTGGAGTCTTTAGGGTTTTCTATATATAGTATCATGTCATCTTCATATAATGACAATTTTACCTTTTCTCTTCCAATTTGGATAATTTTTATTTTTTCTAGTCTGATTGCTCTGGCTAGGACTGTCAATTCTATGTTGAATATAAGTGGTGAGAGTGGGCAACATTGCCTTGTTCCTGATTTTAGTAAGAAGGCTTTCAGCCTTTCACTGTTGAGTACTACATTGGCTGTGGGTTTGTCATAAATAGCTTTTATTATATTGAGATATGTTCCCTCAATACCCACTTTGGGAAGAGTTTTTATCATGAAGGGAGGTTGAATTTTATCAAATCCTTTTTCTGAATCTATTGAGATGATCATGTGGTTTTTTCTTTTGTTGTTTTGGTGTATGACATTGATTGATTTGTATGTTGAACCATCTTTCTGACCCTGGGATGAATCCAACTTGGTCATCGTGTATGATCTTTTTCATGTGTTGTTGGATTTGGTTTGCTCATATTTTGTTGAGAATATTTGCATCTATATTCATCAAAGATATTGGCCTGTAATTTTCTTTTTTTTTTTTTTGTGGTATCTTTGTCTGGTTTTAGTATCAGGGTGATGGTGGCTTCATAGAATGTCTTTTGGAGTGCTCCCTCTGCTTCAATCTTTCGGAAGAGTTTGAGAAGAATTGGTATAAGTTCTTTGTATGGTTTGTAGAATTCACCCGTGAAGCCAAAAGTCCTGGACTTTTTTTTAGGGAGTGTTTTTATTTCAGATTCTATTTCATTTCTAGTGATTGGTCTGTTCAAATTATCTGTTTCTTCTTGATTCAGTTTTGGTGGACTGTATGTTTCTAGAAACTTGTCCATTTCTTCTAAGTTGTTGAATTTGTTGGCATATAATTGTTCATAGAATTCTCTTAAGGTTTTTTGTATTTCCACACTATTATTTCTCCTTTTTCATTTCTTATTTTGTTTATTTGGGTCCTCTCTCTTTTCTTCTTGGTGAGCCTGGCCAGAGGTTTTTCAGTTTTGTTTACACTTTCAAAGAACTAGTTCTTGGTTTTATTGATTTTTTTCTATTGTTTATCTCTATGCTATTTATTTCCTCTCTGATATTTATTATTTCCTTCCTTCTGCTGACTTTAGGTTTTGTTTGTTCTTCTTTTTCTAATTCTTTTAGGTAGTAGATTAGGTTGTTTATTTGAGGTTTTTCTTTCTTTTTGTTTTTTTTTTTGAGGAAGGCCTGTATTGTTATGAACTTCCCTCTGCTTTTGATGCATCCCATAGATTTTGTATGGTTGTATGCTCATTTCATTTGTCTCAAGTTATGTTTTAATTTCCTCTTTGATTTCATCATTGACCCATTGTTATTTTTAGTAGCATATTGTTTACTCTCCATGTATTCATGTTATTCTCATTTCTTTTTCTGTGGCTGCCTTCTAGTTTCATGCCACTGTGGTCAGAAAAGATGCTTGAAATAATTTCTATACTCTTAAATTTGTTAAGGCTTATTTTGTGCCCCAGTGTATGGTCAGTCCTGGAGAGTGTTCCACGTGCACTTGAAAAGAATGTTTTTTTCTGGTTTTTTTGGATGTAATGTCTTGAAAATCAGTTAAGTCTAACTGTCCTATTGTATCATTTAGGATCTCTGTTGCCTTACTGATATTCTGTCTAGGAGATCTGTCCATTAGTGTGAGTAGGGTGTTAAAGTCTCCTACTATTATTGTATTCCCTTCAATTTCTCCCTTTATATCTGTTGTTTTATGTATTTGAGTGCTCCTATATTGGGTGCATATATGTTGACGGGTGTAATATCCTCTTCTTGTATTGATCCTTTTATCATTATATAGTGTCCTTTATCTTTCTTTATGGCCTTTGTTTTAAAGTATACTTTGATATGAGTATTGCGAGCTGCTTTCCTGTCATTTCCATTTGCATGAGATATCATTTTTCATACCATCACTTTCAATCTATATGTGTCCTTTGCCCTAAAGTGGGTCTCTTGTAGGCAGCATATTGTAGGCTCTTGTTTTTATATCCAGTCTGGCACTCTGTCTTTTTTTTATATATATACAGCAGGTTCTTATTAGTTATCTATTTTAAACATATTAGTGTATATATGTCAGTCCCAGTCTCCCAATTCATCCCACCACCCCCTGCTGCTTTCCCGCCGTGGTGTCCATTCATTTGTTCTCTACACCTGTGTCTCTATTTTTGCCCTGAAAACCAGTTCATCTGTACCACTCTTCTAGATTCCACATATATGCGTTAATATACAATATTTGTTTTTCTTTTTCTGACTTACTTCACTCTGTATGACAGTCTCTATGTCCATCCACATCTCTAAAAATATTCCAATTTTGTTCCTTTTTATGGCTGAGTAATATTCCATTGTATATATGTGAAACATCCTCTTTATCCATTCATCTGTCGATGGGCATTTAGTTTGCTTCCATGACCTGGCTATTGTAAATAGTGCTGCAATGAACATTGAGGTGCATGTGTCTTTTTGAATTACGGTTTTCTCTGGGTATATGCCCAGTAGTGGGATTCCTGGGTCATATGGTAATTGTATTTGAGGTTTTTAAGGAACCTCCATACTGTTCTCCATAGTGGCTGTATCAATTTACATTCCCACCAACAGTGCAAGAGGGTTCCGTTATCTCCACACCCTCTCCATCATTTGTTGTTTGTAGATTTTCTGATGATGCCCATTCTAACTGGTATGAGGTGATACCTCATTGTAGTTTTGATTTGCATTTCTCTAATAATTAGTGATGTTGAGCAGCTTTTCTTCTACTTCTTGGCCATCTGTATGTCTTCTTTGGAGAAATGTCTATTTAGGTCTTGTGCCCATTTTTGGATTGGGTTGTTTGTTTTCTTAATATTGAGCCTCATAAGCTGTTTATATATTTTGGAGATTAATCCTTTGTCCATTGACTCGTTTGCAAATATTTTCTCCCATTCTCAGGGTTGTCTTTTTGTCTTGTTTATGGTTTCCGTTGCTGTGAATAGGCTTTGAAGTTTCAATAGGTCCCTTTTGTTTATTTTTATTTCCATTACTCTAGGAGGTGAATCAAAAAAGATCTTGCTGTGATTTATGTCAAAGAGTGTTCTTCCTATGCTTTCTTCTAAGACTTTTATAGTGTCTGGTCTTACATTTAGGTCTCTAATCCATTCTGAGTTTATTTTTGTGTATGGTGTTAGGGAGTGTTCTAATTTCATTCTTTTACATGTAGCTGTCCAGTTTTCCCAGCACCACTTATTGAACAGACTGTCTTTTCTCTATGGTATATCCTTGCCTCCTTTGTCATAGATTAGTTGACCATAGGTGCGTGGGTTTATCTCTGGGCTTTCTGCCTTGCTCCATTGATCTATGTTTCTGTTTTTGTGCCAGTACCATATTGTCTTGATTACTGTAGCTTTGTAGTATAGTGTGAAGTCAGGGAGTCTGATTCCTCCAGCTCTGTTTTTTTCCCTCAAGACTGCTTTGGCTATTCGGGGTCTTTTGTGTCTCCATACAAATTTTAACATTTTTCGTTCTAGTACTGTAAAAAATGCCATTGGTAATTTGATAGGGATTGCATCGAATCTGCAGATTGCTTTAGGTAGTCTAGTCATTTTCACAATATTGATTCTTCCAATCCAAGAACGTGGAATATCTCTCCATCTGTTGGTATCATCTTTAATTTCTTTCATCAGTGTGTTATAATTTTCTGCATACAGGTCTTTTGTCTCTGTAGGTAGGTTTATTCCTAGGTATTTTATTCTTTTCATTGCAGTGGTAAATGGGAGTGTTTCCTTAATTTCTCTTTCAGATTTTTCATCATTAGTGTATAGGAATGCAAGAGATTTCTGTACATTAATTTTGTATTCTTCAATTTTACCAAATTCATTGATTAGCTCTAGTAGTTTTCTGGTGGCATCTTTAGGATTCTCTATGTATAGTATCATGTCATCTGCAAACAGTGACAGTTTTACTTCTTCTTTTCCAATTTGTATTCCTTTTATTTCTTTTTCTTCTCTGATTGCCATGGCTACGATTTCCAAAACTATGTTGAATAATAGTGGTGAGAGTGGACATCCTTGTCTTGTACATGATCTTAGAGGAAATGCTTTCAGTTTTTCTCCATTGAGAATGATGTTTGCTGTGGGTTTGTCATATATGGCCTTTATTATGTTGAGGTAGGCTCCCTCTATGCCCACTTTCTGTAGACTTTTTATCATAAATGGGTGTTGAATTTTGTCAAAAGCTTTTTCTTCATCTATTGAGATGATCATATGGTCTTTATTCTTCAGTTTGTTAATATGGTGTATCACATTTATTGATTTGCATATATTGAAGAATCCTTGCATCCCTGGGATAAATCCCACTTGATCATGGTGTATGATCCTTTTAATGTGTTGTTGGATTCTGTTTGCTAGTATTTTGTTGAGGATTTTTGCATGTATATGCATCAGTGATATTGGTCTTTAATTTTCTTTTTTTGTAGTATCTCTGTCTGGTTTTGGTATCAGGGTGATGGTGGCCTCATAGAATGAGTTTGGGAGTGTTCCTTCCTCTGCAGTATTTTGGAAGAGTTTGAGAAGGATGGGTGTTAGCTCTTCTCTAAATGTTTGGTAGAATTCACCTGTGAAGCCATCTGGTCCTGGACTTTTGTTTGTTGGAAGATTTTTAATCACAGTTTCAATTTCATTACTTGTGATGGTCTGTTCATGTTTTCTATTTCTTCCTGGTTCAGTCTTGGAGGGTTATACCTTTCTAAGAATTTGTCTGTTTCTTCCAGGTTGTCCATTTTATTGGCATAGAGTTGTTTGTAGTAGTCTCTTAGGGTGCTTTGTATTTCTGTGGTGTCTGCTGTAACTTCTCCTTTTTCATTTCTAATTTTATTGATTTGAGTCCTCTCCCTCTTTTTCTTGATGAGTCTGGCTAATGGTTTATCAATTTTATCTCCTCAAAGAACCAGCTTTTAGTTTTATTGATCTTTGCTATTGTTTTCTTTGTCTCTGTTTCATTTATATCTGCTCTTATCTTTATGATTTCTTTCCTTCTGCTAACTTTGGGTTTTGTTTGTTCTTCTTTCTCTAGTTCCTTTAGGTGTAACGTTAGATTGTTTATTTGAGATTTTTCTTGTTTCTTGAGGTACGATTGTATTGCTATAAACTTCCCTCTTAGAACTGCTTTTGATGCATCCCATAGGTTTTGGATCGTCTTGTTTTTGTTGTCATTTGTCTCTAGGTATTTTTTGATTTCCTCTTTGATCTTTAGTGATCTCTTCGTTATTTAGTAATGTATTGTTTAGCCTCCATGTGTTTGTGTTTTTTATATTTTTTTCCCTGTAATTCATTTCTAATCTCATAGCATTTTGGTCAGAAAAGATGCTTGATTTGATTTCAATTTTCTTAAATTTACTGAGGATTGATTTGTGACCCAAGGTGTGATCTATATCCTAGAGAATGTTCCGTGCGCACTTGAGAAGTGTAATCTCTTTTTGGATGGAATGTCCTATAAATATCAATTAAATCTGTCTGGTCTATTGTGTCATTTAAAGCTTGTTTCCTTATTTATTTTCATTTTGGATGGTCTGACCATTGGTGTAAGTGAGGTGTTAAAGCCCCCCACTATTATTGTGTTACTGTCGATTTTCTCTTTTATAGCTGTTAGCAGTTGCCTTATGTATTGAGATGCTCCTATGTTGGGTGCGTATATATATATTTATAATTGTTATATCTTCTTCTTGGATTGATCCCTTGATCATTATGTAGTGTCCTTCCTTGTCTCTTGTAACATTCTTTATTTTGAAGTCTATTTTTATCTGATATGAGTATTGCTACTCCAACTTTCTTTTGATTTCCATTTGCATGGAATATCTTTTTCCATCGCCTCACTTTCAGTCTATATGTGTCCCTAGGTCTGAAGTGGGTCTCCTGTAGACAGCATATATATGGGTCTTGTTTTTGTATCCATTCAGCAAATCTGTATCTTTTAGTTGGAGCACTTAATCCATTCATGTTTAAGGTAATTATCGATATGTATGTTCCTATGACCATTTTCTTAATTGTTTGTTTTTGTAGGTCCTTTTCTTCTTTTGTGTTTCCCACTTAGAGAAGTTCCTTTAGCATTTGTTGTAGAGCTGCTTTGGTGGTGCTGACTTCTCTTAGCTTTTGTTTGTCTGTAAAGCTTTTGACTTCTCCATCAAATCTGAATGAGATCCTTGTCAGGTAGAGTAATCTTGGTTGTAGTGTCTTCTCTTTCATCACTTTAAGTATATCATGCCACTTCCTTCTGGCTTGTAGAGTTTCTGCTGATAAATCAGCTGTTAATCTTATGGGAGTTTCTTTGTATGTTATTTTTCGTTTTTCCCTTGCTGCTTTCAATAATTTTTCTTTGTCTTTAATTTTTGCCAATTTGATTACCATGTGTCTCAGCATGTTTCTCCTTGGGTTTATCCTGCCTGGGACTCTCTGTGCTTCCTGGACTTGGGTGGCTATTTCCTTTCCCATGTTAGGGAAGTTTTCTACTATAATGTCTTCAGATATTTTCTCGGGTCCTTTCTCTCTCTCTTCTCCTTCTGGGACCCCCTATAATGCGAATGTTGTTGCGTTTAATGTTGTCCCAGAGGTCTCTTATGCTATCTTCATTTCTTTTCATTCTTTTTTCTTTATTATGTTCTGCAGCAGTGAATTCCACCATTCTGTCTTGCAGGTCACTTATCCGTTCTTCTGCCTCAGTTATTCTGCTGTTGATTCCTCCTAGTGTAGTTTTCATTTCAGTTATTGTATTGTTTATCTCTGTTTGCTTGTTCTTTAATTCTTCTAGGTCTTTGTTAAACATTTCTTGCATCTTCTCCATCTTTGCCTCCATTCTTTTTCCAAGGTCCTGGATCATCTTCACTATCATTATTGTGAAATCTTTTTCTGGAAGGTTGCCTATCTCCACTTCCTTTAGTTGTTTTTCTGCAGTTTTATCTTGTTCCTTCATCTGGTACATAGCCCTCTGCCTTTTCATCTTGTCTGTATTTCTGTGAATGTGGCTTTTGTTCCACAGGCTTCAGGACTGTAGTTCTTGCTTCTGCTGTCTGCCCTCTGGTGGATGAGGCTAGCTAAGAGGCTTGTGCAAGTTTCCTGATGGGGCAGACTGGTGGTGGGTAGAGCTGGGTGTTGCTCTGGTGGGCAGAGCTCAGTAAAACTTTATTCCGCTTGACTGCTGATGGGTGGGGCTGGGTTCCCTCCCTGTTGGTTGTTTGGCCTGAGGCAACCCAACAGTGGAGCCTACCTAGGCTCTTTGGTGGTGCTAATTGCAGACTCTGGGAGGGCTCATGCCAAGGAGCACTTCCCAGAACCTCCGCTGCCAGCATCCCTGTCCCCATGGTGAGCCACAGCCACCCCCCACCTCTGCAGGAGACCCTCCAACACTAGCAGGTAGGTCTGGTTCAGTCTCCCCTGGGGTCACTGCTCCTTCCCCTGGGTCCCAATGTGCACACTACTTTGTGTGTGCCCTCCAAGAGTGGAGTCTCTGTTTCCCCCAGTCCTGTCGAAGTCCTGCAATCAAATCCCACTAGCCTTCAAATTCTGATTCTCTAGGAATTGCTCCTCCCATTGCCAGACCCCCAGGTTGGGAAGCCTGATGTGGGGCTCAGAACCTTCACTCCAGTGAGTGGACTTCTGTGATATAAGTGTTCTCCAGTGTGTGAGTCACCCACCCAGCAGTTATGGGATTTGATTTTACTGTGATTGCACCCGTCTTACCATCTCATTGTGGCTTCTCCTTTGTCTTTGGATGGGGGGTATCTTTTTTGGTGAGTTCCAGTGTCTTCCTGTCAATGAATGTCCAGTAGCTAGTTGTGATTCTGGTGTTCTCACAAGAGGGAGTGAGAGCACGTCCTCCTACTCTGCCATCTTGGTTCAGGGCCCTGTATACTCGCTTATTTAGATGATTTACTTCCCAATTGTCATTACTTATTCCTATAGATTTTTGCTTCTTTTCTGTTTAGAAAAAGTCCTTTCACTATTTCTTTTAGGATAAGTTTAGTATTGCTGTATTCTTTTAGTTTTTGCTTGTCTCAGAAACTCTTTATCTCTCTTTCTATTCTAAGTGATAATCTTGTTGGGTAGAATATCCTGGGTTGCAAATTTTTCCCTTTCAGAACTTTGAATATATCTTGCCACTCCATTCTAGCCTGCAATGTTTCTGTAGAGGAATCAGCGATACCCTTATAGCGGTTCACTCATAATTAACTCTGTTTTTCTCTTGCTGCCTTTGAATCCTCACTTTGTCTTTAACTTTTGCCATTTTAATTATAATATGTCTTGGTGTAGGTCTGTTTGGGTTCATCTTGTTTGGGACCCTCTGTGCTTCCTGTACCTGGATATCTCTTTCCTTCTTTAGATTCGGTTTCAGCAATAATTTCTTCAAATGCATTTTTGATCCCCTTTTCTCTTTCTTGTCCTTCAGGAATCCCTATGATGCTCAGGTCGGCATGCTTTATATTATCCCATAGGTCTCTTATATTGCTTTCATTTTTTTCATTTGGCTTTCTGTCTGCTGTCTGCTTGGGTGATTTCCATTATCCTATCTTCCAGACCACTTATTCATTTTTCTGCCTTATTCAGTCTGCTTTTTATTACCTTTAGCTCAGCTTTCATCTCAGTAAATGAATTTTCTAATTTTTCTTGGCCTCTCTTTATAGTTTCTTGTTCCTATTTACAGTAATCTGCATTTTAATCGATATCCTTTCTTAATTCCCTCAGTATTTTCATTATCTCCTTTTTGAACCTGGTGTCTATTAGACTGAAGTGTTCTGTTTTATTGTTTGCTTTTTCAGGGGAATTCACTTAATCTTTAAATTTGGAGCGGTTTCTCTGCTTCTTCATTTTACTTATATTTCTCTTACTCTATATATTTAGGAGAAAAAAATTATCTACTGTGTTCTTGGAGAGCTGTTTTTATGTGGATGCATCCCTGTGTAGACTGTGTGGGTTTAATATCTTTGGTGCAAGGGCTGTTTTTAATGTGGATGCCTTCCACCTCTTTTCTCCATGTGTGCTGGCCATTATCCCCTTGATAGGAGGTGTGACTTGTGTTGTGGTGATCAGAGCCTGCACTGGCTGTTGTGCAAGAACTCCTCTTTGCTCTGTGATTGTCACAACCCTTTTGGGAGCAGGTCTCCTCCTTAGTTGCTGGAGTAGAAGTCTCCAGATCCATTTCTGAACTGCAGTGTGAGGTAGGCGAGATATTGGAGCACTCCCACTGGGAGAGGAGCCACTGAGTATTCCTCCACCAGAGCTGTCCAGCAGGATATGAGCTCTGTGGTGTCTCTCTTTCACTCATTGTGTGGGCTCACAAAGTTTACTGTTTTGGGCACCACCTTCAGCCCCGCCTCAACCATGGGAAGGCTGGCAATCGGCCCTAATATGCCTGAGGCATTTTTTTCACAAAGCCACCAGCATACATCCATAGGCTCAGATCCACTGAAGTCAGCTACCAGGAGCACAGTAGTCATACACCTGGACCTGCTGTGGGAGCAATGGGGAGGCCGCCTAGACCCTGGCCCAGCCCAGCCTCCATGTACACATACCCACAGAGCCCACAGCTTCTAAGGTCAGACCCATCCCAGCCAGGGAGCACCCATTGTTCACTGAGATGTCCTGCAGGTGCTGAGTTTACAAAGCCATTTGGTGGTGGCATGAATCCACATATCTCACAGCCACAGGGAGAGGGCTCATATTTCAGCCCTGCTTCCTGAGTTGCTTGGCTCCTGGTGATCAGCTCTGATTTTAGTCCTGCCTCTGCATGTGGTCAACCCACTGGCGCTTGTTCGCTCTCAGAACTCGTAGAAGGGGTGCTGAGCCAGATGAGAGTGCTTGGCAAAAGGGGCCGCTGTGGCGGGCCCTGCCCTTCCTTTTGCTTGCATGTGCATTAATAATGGGGTTTCAGTGGTGGCACCATGCCCACTATGAGGATGCAAAGAGTTAGACTGCAATGCTGGGCCCTACCCCTCCCTTTGCACACTCCTTAACAATGGCGCTTAGCTTCTATGGCAGGCTCAGGCTTCTTCTGTGTACACCCCCGGTTGCGGTGGTACTCCACTCTAGCCCCTTCAGGCTGTCTCTGCACAGCCAACCCCAGTCCTGTCCCTGGGTCTTTCCTCTAAGGCCTGAGTTTCAGCATCCAGCCCCTGCCCATACCAGTGGATGCACTGGCTTGGGAGTGCAGGGTGGTGACACGGACTGTCTGTGGAGGTCTCTCTCTGTTCTGCCTGCCACAAACAAGTTGATGTGCTCTCCTCCGAGCCTGTGAGGCTCCCTTTCTTTCCCAGCTCATCTCCACACCTGTGAGGGGGCTTCTAAGAGTGCAGGAACCTTTCCTCTTTCACAGCTCCCTCCCAGGGGTGCAGGTCCTGCTTCTTTTTTTTTTCCCCTTTCGTCCTACCCAGTTACGTGGAGATCTTTCTTGCACTTTTAGGCGTCTGAGATCTTCTGCCAGCCTTCAGTAGGTATTCTGTGAGAATTGTCCCACATGTAGATGTATTGTTGATGTATTTGTGGGAGGAGGTCAGCTCCAGGTCCTTCTATCCCACCATCTTGATTGGAACACCCAACAGCTTATTTTCAATAGGTTGTTGCAACATTCTCAAGACTGGGCCTTTCCTGCTTTCCCCATTGCCACTGCTGACTTTTTAAAACTGACCTGCCTGTTTCATTGTGGACATGAGCTTTCTTGATGTGGAACAGCTGTGTAGTCCATATGCCTTCATTATCTTTACTGTGTTCCTCATTCTTTTCATGATTTGTGGAAGGTTAAATTATAGCCACCAAAGTTGTCTACCCCCAATCCCCAAGAAACTGTAAATATGTTAAATTACATGGCAAAAGAGACTTTTCAGATGTAGTTCATGTTAAAGACCTTAATATAGGGAGAGAATCTTGGATCATTTGGGTCCAGTATAATCACATGAGTCCTTAAAAGCAGAGAACTTTCAAAAGCTAGGGACAGAGAGGATGCAGCAGCAGCTGAAGTTAGAAAGTCTCAGGGTGTAAGAATGAATCACATGCCATCGCTGGTTTGAAGATGGGGTGGGGGCTGGGTGAGAGGAGAAATGCCTGGAGGAGTGAGGTGACCTTAAGAAGCTGAGAGAGGTTCCCAGAGGACAGCCAGCAAAGGATTGGGACGTTAGCTCTGTCATTGGAAGGAACTCTATTCTGCCAACAAGCTGAATGATTCTAGAGACTTCAGAAAAGAGGTCAGGCTGGCAAACACTTGATTTCAGTCTTGTGAGAGACCCAAAGCAGAGAGTCCAGCCAAGCCCATCTGGACTTCTGACTGACAGAGTTGTGAGCTAATAAATTTGCCTTATTTTAAGTTACCACGGTTGTGGTAACTTATTCTGGCAGAAATAGAAAACTAATGCATAATCTTTATCTGCCTTGAAGTCCCTGAAGACCAGAGCCCAAGCCTTCAATGAATTCACCTTTGGCATCTGGTGGGGAAGAGCCAGTCAGTTTGACAATGGAGGAAGGAGCAATCCCCATTTCCTGAGTATAACTACAAAGTATGAAGCAATACGCCCCTCCCCCATCCAGTTCTGTCTGGTCCCAGTAGCCCAGAGGATCCCAGACAGCACAGGCCACTTAACAGTTCTTCACATCTGTCAGATTTCAGCAGAAGTGGACCTGGGTTTCCTCTCTTAAGCCAGCAATGATGTAAGAAAGAATGATCTGGACATGGAGTGGTTCCAGGACTAAAAGAAGCAAGACTGTTGCTTAAAACTATCCTAACAGGCAGAAAGTTCTCTAATCATTTAAGAACTGATTACATTTTTTCTTTTCATTGGTCAGGGTGTGGTACCCATTTCCTAAGCTCCACCTCATGTGGTTCAGTGGGCATAGGGGTGATCTGTAGGATTGGACCAAGTATGGATTAGTGTGACCAAGGACACGCTAATCGGATCTCTGAGGCTATTTCAGACAATGGCCTTGGCCATCCCTTTCCTCTGGCCTGGATCTCAGGCTCCATTAGAGCTTACCAATCATCACCTCTTACCCCATCATGTAAATTAACTTTTCCTTACCTAAGGCCAGTTTGACAGTACCTAAACACAGGAAGGAGATGAAAGTTCAGACTGGACCTAGTTATGGTCTCCCTTCCACTGAGGACCAGAGCATCACCATAAGAGGAAAGCCCTGGGAGAGGGATAGAATCCAGAATTCAAAAAGACATAGTCAGTCTTGCTCTGTTGTGCTGCATGTAGTTGGAAGAATTTGTGTATGCACAAAGGGAGAAAGAAAATGTATTTATAGAGTGTGAAAATCCCCTACTAATTTGATTTGCCTAAGATATAGAAATATAAATGATTAATGGCTGGTTCCTTTGATGGGGACGTGGTTTGAGGCCTGAGTGAAGGGAACTTTGAATATAACAGGCTTAGACATTAGAATTTTGTTTCATAGGTAATCGGGAAGTCAATGTGTGTAGATTGAAGAATTGACTCCTTGGGAACTTTGGGTAGAAATTGCATTTTGCTTTTGTTTGTTTCAGAGAACTATATTTGAGTGTTTTCAAACCATTCAAAATTTTGTAAAGCTTTTTATATATGTAGACCAAAAACAATTCTGAGTCGGTACAACCAAATATCCTGTATATTGGGCATTCACAGACAAACTTGATAGGATAAATTGTAGCATTCATAGTATAAATGGCAGCACTGTGTGTTTCACAGGACCCTGAAGCTGACTATTAGAAATCTGGTTATCTTGGTTTTGGTGCTAACTATTCTATTAGAGAAAGGGCACAGCTTAGCTGCAGAAAGTTAGATGAAGATTAATGCAGCTAAGAATTCATCAGAGACAGGGAGAGGGATGTGACCATGGGAATAGAAGTCTCCAGGAGTTCTTCGAAATTGTAGGAGGGTCAATGGATGTGTCATTACAGTGTAGGCTGGGTACAGGCTACTGCATTTGGATATGAGAAGAAGGGATGCCTTCAAAAGTGGATGGAGGACTTGGGTTGTACAAATGACTACATCAAACATGATACCACAGAATTATATTTATATTATACATTGTTTTCACATTGTAACATCCACATTGATCATATGTGACACAATTCTACTAACTTTGAGTATATATTTACTATAACATATATATATATATATATATATATATATATATATATATGTAAAACCAAGAGGCACTTCCAGTAATTCTGGCCAAAAAGGAGCATCATTTATAGTGTCTAAGCTAAAAAATAATAAAAATAAATACAACTTATCTAATATTTTTCTGTACAGATTCTACTTTATACAAAATATTTATCAGCCATTAACTGAGTCACAACAAATATTTGTGATAGGATGATACAAAGTATTGCTACATATATTAAGTGCAAGATACAGGTGAGAGGACATTTATTTCAACTGCGAAATGATCACTTAAGTCCAACGCCTCACTCTTTTGTTTCTAAAAGTTGATAAATTTGGAAAGTTATTAACAAACATATTCAGGTTTGTTGAGAGTGATGAGAATTACATTGTTAAAAATTACCATGTACAAATGACATCCCTTACACTGTTACTTTGGCAGTTATTTGAAAATATTGCTTTATAGGAATACTAAATTAATCCAATACTCTGGTTTACAAATAATACAGAGACAAATATTTGGGATATGCTAATCTGAACTTTCCAATGAAAATTTTTGTCAGGAGGAGGTAATGACTGATCAGAACAACTGCCCCATCAGGAATCAGAACATATTTTAACACCAAAAACCAAATCAAATTAACCAAACCATCCAAAACCTCAAACACTCTGAATTCAAATTAAAGTTCTTTCAGTTGCATATCCTAATATTATTATAGGAAGCCAGGGAGAGTCTCGTTTTCATTATTTTGCATTGAGAGTTTCAGAATGTCTATAAAAGCACCAATTTTCATTTTGTGATTCGTATGATAAAAAAATCTATAGGAAGAAAATCAGGGGGTAGTTGGATTCAGTGATATTTATTTCCAGTGCCTGTCAACTAACAAACTGTTCTTGTTGAAACAAAAATGGTATGCGTTCTTCTGTGAGAATGTATTAGGAATGAACTGATATTCACAAATGGAAAAAAAACCCCACCATTTAAGCAAATATAATATGGCAAAAATCCTATGCACATGTTTTACAGAGTATTAAATAGTGATTTTTTTAAACTAATAAACAAATTTATACTTAAAGTCAAGCCATTGAAACACACTGACAGGTGATTGAGATATATATATATATATATATATATATATATATATATATATATATATCAGGGCTGTTATTTAAAGATAGCAATACTATAGTAGTGGATTATGCTTATACATAGCTAAAATGAAATATCTGGTATAATATGGGTTTTTGAGTCATAAAAATAACCAGTTAATTTTAAAAAGAAATGTGAGGGACATTCTATCAACCAACAGCTGATATACACAAAGAAAACATCTTTAAACAATTACTTTTAATTTCACATTAAACCATCTGAATAATTTGCTAGTATATAGAAAGTAAAATTACTAGAATAAAAAAAAAATCCTTCCCTTCAAAAAGTATTCAAGCAGCAGTTTCCAAGCGCTAGGGGCTAGTTCACATTCCAAAATGTGTAAGTGCTGATTGTAATGAAGGAAGTCAAGATTGAAATATGGATCCATTAAGTCCCTTTACTCGAGAATAACTGAGAACTAAGTTGGTTTGCCACAGAAAAGATGAAGAGGTGTCCTGGGATGATCCTTTAAGTTTTATGTAGTGTTCACTCCCAATCCACAGCTCTGCTTTTTTTTTTTTTTTTTTGCTTTTTAGTACCATGGGCTGCACAATGAAACTAGGTGTGGTGAGTTAAAACTTGAGGTGAAAGGCATCTTGCTCCTTATTATAGCAGAAGAGAATTTGTGATGATTTTTCCTTTACTAATTTTGAGTTAGAGAAGGAAAATTGGAGATAAGTCATACTTTTCTCCTGTAAGTTTGACTTTTTCTTTTTGTTTTGTTTTAAAGAGGAAAGAATTCCCTGCTATAGTGTCTGTTTCACTTGAGATAGGTGAAATACTATTTAAATTACTTTTCTATTTGTGAATCTCAAATTTCAACCTACCATTTGATCATCTTAGCAGACGAATGTAGTGCATGTGGTTTATTGATCGGTCAGTGCTTCCTTTGTGAAAGTCAAGATTAATAAGATTTAATTTTTCTTAGTAGTGAAAGTATTTGGGTTCTTAACTGTGTTAGAGTTTAGTAAAATATGATCTTCATTAGTAAACCATTTATTTTAAAACAACCTAAACCGTGACAAATCGCTGGATTTGTCATTCCTCTTTCTTGGGATAATTCAGACTCTAATTTACACCCTAAATCTAATTAAATTATGGGGACTAAATTTATTTTTATCTATTTCATATATTATTGGACTCTTCATAAAATATTTTCCTCCCTGAAGCATGCAGAGAATTAGATAAATAATTAAATATTACTTTTTACAGTTTTCTGTTACATAATAGATCTGATTATATCAAAATGTTTAGCATCTCTATACCACGAAACATCATTTTGTGGGTTTCAATTGATTAAAAAATTTTAACAAATAATCAAATTTATTTGATTATTTTTTTTGCTTTGCTTCAAATAATCAAATTTAATATTCTTGGTAGTACTTACATATGATGATTTAATATTATTCTTCTTGAAGCATTTTTGTTTGAATTATTTGCGTGATTAAAGAATCCCTTCTTGATGTAAAACAATGAGGAAATCTGTCTGAACATGAACATGTTCAGTGTTTCTTATCAATAAGAAGGCGGCTTGCCTTTTCTTCTTTGCTCCACAACTCCTCAAGGAAGCAGAAATCCATGATACCAATGCCTGTCAATGTAATCAACCTTAAAAGTATGATATGGAGGAAAAACTAGCTGCCTTTTTAGATGGGGAATTTGGATTCATAAGAGCCTTAAGCACATGTCAAAAGCCAGTTCTGTTTTCCATCTATACACCATTCCTTATAGTCTTATCTGTACTAAAACAATCTATACCAGATCAGTATTTTTGAATCGGATATTGAGTTCCACCAACTAAATAATGGCTTAATCTTCAGTTTTGTGTCTTCCAACATATTTAGCAACAAAATGCTCAATTATTTTTTGTCACTATTGTTAACCTGCTATTAGAATGATTTTGTAGTGTGAACGTAAAGATCATAGTACCTAAAACTGGTACATTTTCCTCTGATTAGAAAAGCTAAGCATAGTTTAATTCTGGAATGTTCTTTACCTAAAATGGTGAATTGGTCTCCTAATCTTAAAGTTCCATTTTGTTGGACAGATTAGAAAAATGGACTGACAGACAGTATCATCAAGGTCATAGTTTTACTTCATAGAGAAATCACCAGAGAAATGAATTACTTAGAACTGGTTATAAAGTATTTTGCTGCTTGATAGGAGAGAAGGCAATTGAAAGGAACTCAGTTTGGTTTCAGAGTATATAGATATTTTAGTGCTCAAATACCTGGAGTTGAGCCATTAGCGTTTGAAAATTTGTTCCTTTTTTCCACACCCATTAGCTTATAATTATATGGAGAATTTGATTTACTGTAGGTTATGAAAGTTTACAGAACTCTGTTTTACTGGAGCCTTCTGCCCGTTTGCAAAGGCAGTTTATTTCCAAAATTGCATATAAACCAGGAAAAGTATTAAGTGGGAATCAGACTTAGGATGGAAGAGAAGGACAATAAGACCCTTATTGTGGCTTTCAGTATTATTTTAGAAAAACTGAATGACAGGGACAGTGGAGATCCCCATACTGATATGGAAGCACCAAAAATACCTACTAAAGCAGAATAGAAATGATAATTTGATTCTTTACTTCTCATTAGTTAGGAGTTGTTCATCACACAAATAGTTCACTTTTGTAAAGCAGTCGTTTCAAGCTTTAGACTTTATTTACAATGATAATTTTCATATCTTTATTACTTAGAAAATAATTTATGTTTTTCCATCATTTTAACAAAAAATAGGCCTGAGTCTCATGCCTTTTGCACAGCTTTTACCTTCAAAGAAAGTTCTCTGGGAAAGTGACAGGGGACATCAGGACATTGCAAATCAAGAGAGGCAGGGGTGTGAGGAAATTGCAATACGTATTATACATGTAATATGAAGTCCGCTTGACATACCGTCGTCTTTAGTTTTACTGAGATTGCAATGGTTAGGATTTGTTCTGGAATTCCATCAAAACGGAACAGACATAATTTCGTGTTCTGTGTTTAGAAAGTGGGTATTTTCTTAAACATAATATGAGGAAATTCCTTCACTTCTCAGGTGAAGACCGATGTAGATAAATCCCTGTACAGAGCTACTGTCTTCATCTTTGACTAAGAGCAAAACCAGGTCTTATATAAATGACAAAAATAACTTACAGTTTTAAAATATGCTGAAGTGGTGTTTTCACCAAGGAAACAATATTCTCAAGGTTGGCTTAGATCGATAACCAGAAAGACGTTCTATCGGCATGCTGGAAATGCCATCGATGACATTCTTAGTATACCTGGTCTTTTCCTTAACAGAAAGCAACCACTAGCATCAAGGCCACCAAATTCCAACTTTTCCTACCATTAGCTTCATGGCTGTCCATACAATTCTTTTCCCTAAATGGGCTAGACATTCCTTCATTTGAAAGACCTGAGTTTATCTAATGGCACCTATAATTAGGCTCATATAAAAATGTAGTGAATTGCAACAAATACACTGGCACTACAGGAAGCAAGCTCTGGAGTTGGAAGTGAACACAGTAATACTGCTGTCACCAAGGACGGGGAGACCACCACTAGCAGAAAACATCTTTTCATGTCCCTCGGCATCCTGTGGGATGTACTGGGTGTGTATGAAAGTCAAGCGCTTGAAGAATCGCCGTTCCTTTTCTTGAACTGACTTTAGCTTTAATACACTGGCAATATATCTTTCTTTGAAGGAAAAAAATGATTAATCTGCCTAGACTGGTGAGCACAGTTCTGGAATGAAGAGGTTCTTACTGCTTTGGCCATGATTATTTCATGTACTTGAAAACAGAACAAAACAAAAACCAGCTAGTGTGCTTAGACCTCTACTCTGGCAGCCAGGCGGGCCCCTACTTGGGGTCATGGAGCGTTGAGGAAGCCACCAATATATGGTTATGAATGTATAACTACTCTGTCGCCATTTAACTTGCTCCATACCTAGATTTTTCCTGGACTTACATTTATTTTAGAGACATATGGCATTTGGAGCAGGGGGAAAGATTAGTTTTGTTAAGTAATTAGATACAAGAGGTATGTGAGTATAAATGCTTTTTTCCCCCCTTCTGTTATTTGCCATGGAAGGAAAATAAATTCACTGGGGAAATGTATTTGACTCACAGTAAGTTTTGCAAACATAGAGACACACAGGGAATACTAAAAAAATGGAAAACAACTCCGTAAGTCCTAAATAATGAAGACCTGATGTTAACTCAAAAAAAACCAACAAATTATTCTCATTATTTAGGTAGAATCTGCATCTGTTTGATCCTTTTCATATTTTCCTACTTTTTGGGAAATTTGCCTTGAAACTATGTTTATTTTGGATTGTATTATCTTTGCCTTATTTAAAAAATGCCATGGATTATTGTATAATCATTGCTTTGGAAGGGAAGAATATCCATTTATGAGAAATGAAGGCATTTTTAATGTAAACACTCTTTTCTATGATTTGAGAGGAAATAAAAAGTAGAAATCACAAGCAAGATTTACTTGAAGCTAAGGGTGTTTAGATGATGAGCAGGCCAGGATATAGTATCAAAGGAAATGTTACAAGCAAAAAGTGTTGGGAAGAAAGGGACACCAATTATAAACATTTCTCATTGTTTAAGAAAGTCTTTCGCTTGGGAGATGTGGATCCAGAAGTTACCCAAAAGTTAGCCAGAGTTGCTAGTGAAAAAACGTTCTTTGCAGCATCCTCATTTAATTGGCATAAAATAACTGTATCCGGTTATCATTTAAATTAGAACAAACAGGTAGATGAGTGGGTGTTCACAGACCTCCATGCAAATGAACCATCCATCTCTTACTGGGCTTGGAGAGAGCTACAATGTATAAAAATGGTGATTAAAATAGAACTTTATAAAAATGTTTCCCTTTTCCCTTTAAAAAAAAGAGTTGACTATCTACAGAAACAAAAACAAATCTTTATATTTACATCAAGATAACTATTCATGACAAATATAATAATATGAAATAAAATATTGAAAGTGAGTATCAACTTTTTAAATAGAGGTTTGGCTCACAGCATAAACAAGTGTAGATAAACAAACGAAAAAAAAAAAGACTGTCAATGATAGGCCCAGTCCCCCCAAATCCCTCAAGTCTTCCCTGCCAAAAGAAACATGACAGTGGGCCAGATTACAGCTAGAAGTCACCCCATCACACCGTGAGTGCAGCAGCACAATAGGGTTGTCCGTGCAACCTTTGCCACCCAAAAGCCAATCTTCACCAGGTGCCAAGAATCAGGCTTTCACTATGTCAATAAACACCAAACCCTAGGTTGAAATTTTCCCCTTCATCTCTCACTCACTCACTAGCTATCCCAGAGTGGGTTTCTGCTTGCCTTCCTTTCTTTTTTTTCTTTTTCTACTGCACATTTTGCAGCAAATTAAGACATAGGCGATCCCCATTACGAGCCATTTCTCAGGCCTTCTCTGGCGACCTTTTAGAACTGTAACCTGATGAAAAGACCTGACTTCAGCTCCTTCTGAGGTGTTTCTGTTTAAAGAATTCCATCCCCTTCCGTGGTGATTTGATTTTAGGTGAGTGACAGACAGACAGACAGACAAACAGCTCCTATACATTCATTCAGCGACTAGACTGGAAAATGTCTCAGTCTTCCTGGTTTAAGGCTGGTGACAGAGAGCCTCGAAGGGATGCACAGGCCTGTGGCCCCCTCCCCCAGCCTGCCAATCCCCTCCTTCTGCAGAGGGACTTTTACTGAAGCCAAGTAGAGGCAGGCGTTTGGGATGGCTGCCTCTTAAGGACTCTCCAGAGCGAACTTCATCCTGTTTGTTCACATGTGCTGAGTCGTCTGCTGCAGCAATGCTGTGAACGACTAAAACCACAAAAGTCTCTCTTTACATACACACAAATGTACATACACATGAGCATCCTTTCCATCTCTCTCTCACACACACACACACACACACACACACACACACAATGTTGGCAGGATGTATAAGAATTCAAACAATGCTCTGGAACTTTCATCCCTCAGTACTAAGAGCAAAAGCTTCTTAGTCGTAACCTACATTTGCTACACTGCTTCCCGGCTAAAGCTTCACCATCTCCTTTGGAATTTCTTTTCCTTTAGTTTTTCCTTTATGATTTATTATATCACAGTGACCACTATATATCTTAACATGAATGTTACTAAATCGTGGAGCCAGGAATCCCGGCTTTTCGGTGTGTCTGTGTGTCTGCGTGTGTGTCTGTGAATATGTTTTACATGGATCTATGTGAGAGCTTATATACACACACACATATATACTTCTTCCTTTAAAAAAAATCCTTAGAAGCTGGTGTTGTTATAATGTGAAAGCTTCTCTGAGTGAGAGTTTTTTAAACCATGTACCTCACTGTAAAAATAAACACATAAAATGCAAAGAATCCCAAAATGCCATAGCCGTTTGCCCATCTTCTCATATTTCTACAGTGTTGTGTCTAAGTGTTGTGCTGGCTTGAAAAGAGTCTGTGACAAGTCACTCTGTTGCGAAACGTAGCTCATTCATCCATTGTCACTGGTTTGGCTTTGGGGTTGGGGTTTCGTCTCCTCTCGGCTTCCCCTTTTCTTCATCTTCTTCCTTGATGGCCTGGATCTGGTCTGAGGGATGCTGCTGGGGGGACTGGTCCAGGGATGGATCCTCTATGCCCGCCAACCTCTGTTCCTCCTCAATGACTTTCTTCCACATCTTGTGGTTCTGCAGAAGGTGCTGAGTTATTTGGCAGTAGACTTTTCTCCTTTTGAAAGTTTTCTTTCCTGAGAAAACACCAAATTAGACTACTTATTTGTGTGTGGAGTACGGGACAGTTTTTTCCCCTATTCATAGGGGTCAAGTACCAAATGGATACATATATCTATCAATCACTTGATGTGTATATTGTAATAATCATTTTTGAGAGTGGGGAAATAAGAGGAAGATGGCATGAACCATTAACATATCATTGAGACGTACTGTGAACAGTATTTAATATCTGGTAACGTAACGTCCAGTACAAGGTTTTGTATGTTTCGTGGAGTTATTACTCTCACTCCATTCAGACTCTCAAGATTTGCCACATAGATTATTGGAATAATTAATTCCTTGTTACATGTTCCTCTGCTTTGTCAACCAATTCAACTCACCAAAGTCTACAATATTGATTTTTTAAAAAAGACAGTTTTGATAGTACTGTTCTGTTTCCTGTGGACTAAAAAATTAATTTCAAACTCCTCTAGCAGGGAGCTTTGACTCTAGTGGGAAAATAGAGAGTAAACAAGTAAGGACAATTACACTGAGTTGTACAAAGTCTTTGAAAGGTGGCAGAAAGAGAGGGAAATGACTTAGCTGGGAGGATGCTGCATGATGATGGTGGCTTGGACTAGGATGGGGACAATGGAAACGAAGATGAGTAGATAAATGTGAGATACATTTGTGAGGTATAATCAACAGCACTTGGCAACCGGTTAAATGTAAGGAAAAAAGAAGGGAGGAATCAAAGACAACCCTGAGCTTTCTGACGTGAACAGCTGAGTGGCAAGATGTTCTGAGAAAGGGCACATTAGATGAGCAGACTTGAGGCGTATGTTGAACATGAAGTGTCTGGGAGACCTCCAAGTGGAGGAGTTAAGTAGGCAGTTATTCTCTTCTAAGCACAGAATGTAATGTACCTTCATTCAAGTGACCATTTTAGACATAGGCCAAGAATTTGGAAGTTAGACAGATTCTCACATTGGATTATAAACTTCTCTATGGACAGAAGTTTTTCCCCTTTTGCGTATATATCTGCAAAGCTCCAGACTTTAGTTAGTATTCAGTAAGAGTTTACTAAATGAATTATGTCCTCTCTAGTTTCTGTTCCACAATTCCAAGTACATGGTGAAGTGTTGACAAGTGATTGATGATAAAAATAATAAAAGTATGAAAATGTGGTCCACAGGAAATTCTGATCTGAGACTGCATTAAAGAGTTAACAGTACAAGTTACCAGGATGATCTGCAAGGAAATTTGAATTTATTTAATGACGTAGTAATGATTTACCATGTAAAATCTGGAAGGAAAAACAAAAGAAAAAAAAATGGTAACAATAACAAAAAAAAAAAGAAAAAAAAAGCCGATTGCTTTTTCCACCAAAATTTCCACCAAAATTTTCCACCAAAATTTTTGTGGAAGTGCTAATGATTCCTTCAACAGTTTTATTATTAAAAAAAAATGTCTTGTACCTTAAAAGATGATAAGATCAATTTTTAAAACATAGTTCAGAAAAAGGACACCAAATTATTTTGAATTACTTTTGAACCATACAGACACATAAGGAAATTATTAAGTTGGATGAATGCCAGGGTTGGGGGGGAAACGGATACAGGCAGACTCATAAGCAAGAATTTAAAAAAAAATATTTACTATATTCATTATCTTATTCATGAGATGGACCCATCAATCAGCTTATATTGGTCACCTACTAACTGATAAGCATTTTTCTGGATGCTATGGAAACAAAGACCAATGAGTCTCAGAGTTTGCCTTAAAGGAGCTTACCATCTATAGGAGAGAGGGCCCAGAAGGTCAGAACTGAAATAAACATGCTATGTTTTATGATGGACCTAGATAAGTGACCAAGATGGCCTTAATGTTCCCCTCATCTTCACTAAAATTCAGATAGGTTTCTTCCAGACACTAGGACCCTGATCTAAAACTTGTAATTGCAAATTCTTTCTCTGCCCCTTGGTAATGTAGATAAATCTCCCAGCCTCTAGCCAGTTTGACAACCCAGGAAACATCTTTCTCAAGGACCTGGGAGCCAGCCCTTTGAAATGCAATTATTAAGAAAGATAGGACCAAAAGACAACCCTCAGAATGGGAGAAAATATTTGCAAATGAAGCAACTGACAAAGGATTAATCTCCAAAATTTATAAGCAGCTCATGCAGCTCAATAACCAAAAAACAAACAACCCAATCCAAAAATAGGCAGAAGACCTAAATAGACATTTCTCCAAAGAAGATATACAGATTGACAACAAACACATGAAAGAATGCTCAACTTCATTAATCATTAGAATAATGCAAATCAAAACTACAATGAGATATCATCTCACACCAGTCAGAATGGCCATCATCAAAAAATCTAGAAACAATAAATGCTGGAGAGGGTGTGGAGAAAAGGGAACACTCTTGCACTGCTGGTGGGAATGTGAATTGGTACAGCCACTATGGAGAACAGTATGGAGGTTCCTCAAAAAACTAAAAATAGAACTACCATATGACCCAGCAATCCCACTACTGGGCATATACCCTGAGAAAACCATAATTCAAAAAGAGTCACGTACCAAAATGTTCATTGCAGCTCTATTTACAATAGCCCAGAGATGGAAACAACCTAAGTGTCCATCATCAGATGAATGGATAAAGAAGATGTGGCACATATATACAATGGAATATTACTCAGCCATAAAAAGAAACGAAATTGAGCTATTTGTAATGAGGTGGATAGACCTAGAGTCTGTCATACAGAGTGAAGTAAGTCAGAAAGAGAAAGACAAATACCGTATGCTAACACATATATATGGAATTTAAGAAAAAAAATGTCATGAAGAACCTAGGGGTAAGACAGGAATAAAGACACAGACCTACTAGAGAATGGACTTGAGGATATGAGGAGGGGGAAGGGTAAGCTGTAACAAAGCGAGAGAGAGGCATGGACATATATACACTACCAAACGTAAGGTAGATAGCTAGTGGGAAGCAGCCGCATAGCACAGGGAGATCAGCTCGGTGCTTTGTGACCACCTAGAGGGGTGGGATAGGGAGGGTGGGAGGGAGGGAGACGCAAGAGGGGGAAGAGATAGGGGAACATATGTATATGTATAACTGATTCACTTTGTTATAAAGCAGAAACTAACACACCATTGTAAAGCAATTATACTCCAATAAAGATGTAAAAAAATAAAATAAAATGGGTAAAAGACAAAAACAAAAAGATAGGGTCCCTATCACCGATCTCTGTGGGTAGGAAGGAGCCTAACTTCAATAAGCACCAATTAGCAAACAAAAATGGCCTAATCACATTGACCAACTCCCCTTTAAGATCCTCAATACTTTTTCCTTAGCTCATTCCAGCGTGTAAAAACTCTCCTGCCTTTGTTTTCAATGGAGTTGAGTCCAATGTCTCTCTCCTATTTTAATAGTCTTGAAGAAAGTCTTCCTTACCATTTTTAACAAGTATGCAGTGCAATTTCTCTCTGACACATCAAAGTGTGGCAACATCAGGTACTCAACCTGTGAGGGAGTAGATAAGACTTTTTCCAAAGGACATGACATTTGAGCTGAGAGGTAAATTATGAGAATTAAATACATTGGGTGGAGAACGGGCTGGCAGCATTCTAGGTATGTGAGGGGCATGTGTACAGGCAGAGGGCACGGGGCCCTGGAGCATAACACCAATTTCTTCAATTATAAGATTCTTAACAAGGGCAATATATACATAAAATAAAATTGAAAAAAAATCTGAATTCTTTCTATAGAAATCAATAAAATATATTAATCCATTCGATTTTTAAGAGCAAACCTTTAAAATTACTTTTCTATCAAAGCTATCTACTTGTCTATTTCTACATTGTTTTTATTGTAGTGAAGTTCAATCTTTACATGTTAATATACTTTTTAACCTAATCCTTTGAGTCAAGCGAGTTACAGATGATCACTGGGTGAAGGATGGACTTGAATCAGTCACAGCACATGCTCTACTGCTCAAGGTGATTATTCCATCCAAAAGTTATACAGGTTCACGGTAGTGCGTTCACAGGGAAGAAGCTAACAAAAGCTCAACTTTTCTCTTTTTCCTTTTGGGGCAGCCCCCATGAGAGCAGCTGTTCTCTTATTAATGCTGCTAAACCTCTCTGGAATTAAACTGAATAAGGTGACGTAGAAGAAAGTTTGTACCAAATAAATTTGCGTAGATTAGAGTCTGCAGGTGGTCTGAAACATGCCTGTATTGAGAGCCAAATTGTTCAGCACTGGAACCTTTTGAAATGAGAACAAAGATCCTTTCATTGCTCAAACTCTAAATGCAGCTTAGTACTTCATTAGAAACCTCTTAGTTTGCTGTAGGAATCTTTCAAATTTAATTATGAGGTGGGGAAAAATGCCTTCTTTACCCAGGATACCATATTGAAATATCTTATTCTGTGTTTCCTGAGAGACCTCCAAGTTTTGCAAATTGCTGAAATTATCAGTGCATATTTAATTTACATTTTTTTCTGAAATCTAAGTTTCAGGTTAAATCAAGTTAACCATCTCAGTCAATATGAATCCTGAAATTAAAATTACTAAGAGTCAATAACACTGGAGTTAAAACAAGGAGACCTGGGTTTCCTTTCTGGTTCTGCGGAATCCGCCTACACCTTGGGTTGTCAAACTTCTGAGCCTCAGTTTCGACTTTTGTAAAATGAGGCAGCTGAACTGCATGATCACTGATTCCCCTTCCATTTCTAGAATTGTTATTCCACGTGGCCAACTTTTACTAGATACTAACACTGCCCAATATTTATCATTTTCTTTGCTATAAAGGCATAGTTCAAATATAATTTTCCAAAAGCTATGGTTATCAAATCATTGTTGATGATGTTTTAAATTTGAACGTAAAGGTGACCAGTTGACTTTTAGAAGCCATTAGTAAACAGAATCCACAGAATTCTCATTCCTGCTTTAGTGAGCTTGATTAAAAATGGGAAGGTCAGTAGAGTAACACACCAGAATCTGAGAGTCAGTATGGCCACCCAACCCTACAGAACAGAGACAAATCGAATATTTGGTTGGTTGTTGTATTTGCTGCTAAAGCCAATGCTGACGAGTTGAGCCTGTTAAACCTCCTGACCTGGGTTCTTCAATTCTTGATGCCTAGATTATGTATGTGTTGCTTCAATGTATTTGAGTTCAAATAGCAAGCAAGTAGGGCCCACGGGAACAAAGCTTTCCCAGAGGCTAAGCTGACCACACTTTCCAATAACATTCAGTGGAAAAACTGTCCAGTCCTTAGTCAGACAGCAAATTACCTGGCTCTTTGAATGAAAAAAAAGTAAAAATGTAAAATTCATGCATGTTTCTTAAATGAGAAAATGAATAATCCATGAATCCTATCTTGGCTCCTACCCCTGAATCCCAAGATCAGCACAAAATTTTTAATAGACATCTTTTGATAAGCATCAGAGGAATAAAATAAAATTACTTTGATAATAGAATATTGAAGGAAAACAACTTTTGATTTTCTTCCCATTCTGTATAAAAGTTAATATACGGGTTAGACCTTAAGCAAAAGTCTGACCTAAAGCCAAACTTGCCCCGTCTCACCAGTCTATGGTTAAAAATGAGTTCTTTATCTCTGCTTACGTGAGCTTATGACAAGGCACTTATATGAGGGCAAAATAGGTTATTACACACGTTAGAATATCTCTTTACCTAGATGGCCAAATGAACGAAGTCGTGCATTTCCCTGACTGTGCTAAAAAAAAAAAAGGGAAAAAATGATCCTAATGTCTTTCATTGGTAATATTTTTGGTAAGGGCCTTGAAAAATATCAATATTAAGACTGAACTTCCTTTATGAAGGTAGATAGGAACCACGTACTATACTCCCATGAACATAGGAACAGTATTTGTGCAATATCACTGTAAGGGTTATTGGTTTTCCTAATTATGCTATTAGGGCTTCCTCCCTATGGCAGGAGAAACAGTGGAGAATATTTCAAGATGTGAAGAAAAATAATCTTGATTTTATAGACAATTAAGTTGAACAGATTAGAACGGCTACATGATGCACTCCAAATCAATGATGAGATGTGACCACTTCTCACTGTCACTATTGCCACTACCCTGGTCCAAAGCCACAGTCATCTCTCACTTGGATAATTTCAACAGCCTCTTAACACACTGCCCTGCTTACACCCTTGCTCTTACCCCAAACTCGAGAATATTCTCAATGCAGCAGTTGAAGCAATCCAGTTAAAACATAATTTGAATCAACTAAGTCTTCTGCTCAAAACCTCTGATGGCTTCCCATCTTACTCAGAGTAAAAGCCAGACTCCATACTGTGACCTGCAGAGCCCTACCTTCTAACCCTCCATCATCTCAGTCCCCACTCCCTAGCCCCCTTCCTCTGCTTCAGCCTCCCAGCTCTCCGGACGCTCCTTGAACACCCAGCCAGTGTCCACGTCAGGACCTTTACACGGTTTGCTTTCCTCTCTCCTTGAAATGCTTTGTCCACATCTCTTTCCATGGATCACTCCTTCCCTTGCTTCTTTCAGGTTTAAAAAAAAATTCTCTTATTTAGACCGTCCATGGCTATCCTAAGATTTTAATCTTTCTGCACAATATTTCATATCCTTCTTATTTTTCATTTTTATTTTTAAACTCTAGCATTTATCAGTACCTAACATATTACAGATTTACTGATTTGTCTTTCTTAGTGTCTGCTGACCCCACTGGAATATAAGTCTAAAAGGGCAAGGATTGATCGATTTTTCTTTTTTTTTTTGTCTGATTTGTTCATGGCTCTGTCTTTACAGTCTAGAAGAATGCCTGGCACAGAATAGGTGCTTACTAAATATTTGATGAATGAATGAGTGACTACTACCTCTTACCACTTTAGCACCTCCCTCGAAGCAAGCCAGGAAGAGTCTACGGCTGGTCTAGATAGTACCTGAGATTCCTAAAGCATTCAGATACTCTGAAAAATAGGCTTTGATTACTTAATTGTCTTACTTCATAACAGAGAACATACCTTTTTATGAATACAGTATTACAATAGATTCCACAGTCTGTAATTTCCATTATCATGATATTGGGGAAGGGGGAGTATTCATAATCACCGCAGCAGGTGATATTTGGACTCAGCTATGAAATTCACGAGGAGCATCAAACTTATTATGAACCTAAGTAAGAAAACAATCCTAGGAGAAGCACATTCGAGAGAGATTCTATAACTTACTTGGAGATTCACTATTTTTACAGGTTTCCTCTTCGTTTGGTGCTTCCTCCTCCTCTTCTTCTGGGTCATCGGTGTCTCCTGACTCATCACTGTCTTCCACCCATTTCCCTGGCATCAGTCCTGCTGAATCATAGGAGTTGCAGAGAGGACCCACAATGTGTGAGATGAAGGATTCCTGAAGGTTGGCCAACTGAGGAGCAGAACGGTCCATGAAAGGGCTTATTGGTAACCCGAGGCTGGCCTCTTCATCACCCTAGAAATAGGAATGTAGCAGGAACAGTTAACTAGAAAGGCAAACGACAAGGAAAGTGTAAAATACAAATATAGTCACCATTCCCTTGGCATCTAAAATTTGCAAATATGCAAGAACCCAGGCATACGTGTGAACTCTTTCTTTCCTGGACTGCTAAGAGATTTTCCCCACATTACTAAGATTCCTATCGGACTGCTTTGCTGCCATTTACCAGTTTGGTAATCTTGAGGGTTTGGTTTTTGACCAAGGGGAAATACAAGAAATGGTTTAATGTCTAAGTAGATGACCTTTCTCATGACACTAGTCATTGTTCCTTATATTAGAGTATAAGTTAGAATATAAATGCAATGCTGAATATAAAAGGCAATGCTGGATATAAACATCCAACAAACAGATAATCTATCATGTTTTCCTTTTGTTTTGCCTTGGCTGCCAGGAATTTTAAAGTAACTTATTCCTCAATTAAAGTTGCTACCTCAACCCGGCTTTGGGTTGAATTATGTCTTCTGTGATTATATAGTTTCTGATATTCTTATTTATGTTTAACAGTACTACTGTATAAGTGTTTACTTTGAACTGATTCATTTCTAGAAAAAAAAAATCAGATTGTAAACCAGAAGTTACCTAGCAACATTAATGAAGGAATTATACCAAAATATCAACAATGATTATGCCTATGTAGCGGAATTATTATAACTGGATTTTCTCTTTCCTTTACATTTTTTCTATATTCAGTATTTCAGGATTGATTATGAATTTATTCCAAGGAAAGGCAATACCTTATTTTCTAGAAAGCACAAACATTTATTTTAAATATAAGTCCTATCTATAATGCTCAAAAAAGTTCTTTCTAATCTTTAACAGTGTCCAGGGAAAGGCGATGCATTACTTAATACTTGCAAATAACTTTATCTTAGAGTTTTTATGCTTACAGTTTAGTCCAATTTTTGTCATTTTTTTAATCCTCTGATTAAAATTGGCCAGTGCCTTTTCTGATGGCAGCATGAATATGCAATAGACTGATCACGCTTCAGCTTTTGGAAGCTTTAGGGAATTTATGAGCTGCCTCAATATGGATTAAGAGAAATAGTTAAGTTAGTTACCTGTTCATAAAATTCATTGACAATACCCTCTGTCCACTGAAGATGGAGCTCTTTAAACTTAGCTGGCCCATTGATATCAGCCAACTTTATACACATTTGACAAACCAGCAGACGATCATTTTCATTGGTCCAATCTATTCCAACTTCATCATTCACCTGTTTGAGGGACAAAGTTAAAATGGGTTCTGATGCAATGAAAGCAAAAGTTAAACAGGAGAATAAACAACAGAATATTGATTGTCTTCCTACCATGTGCAGGTTAGAATGCCAAGTAACGAGAAACATCTCAGCTGTTTCAAATAATGTTATTGGCTTAAATAAATTAATAGTAAAATAGATCACCAAAAAAAAGTAAAATAACAAATGATGGATAATTATTAATTATTCAATTAATTGAAAAGAAATGCTATTTAATATTAACATAGGTTTTAAATTACTATTAAAATAATGTGGCTACAAATAAGAAATTTTGAGTTAATATTTGGGCATTTATGTTTGAGGTACGAAATTCTGCTTCAGGTTTTTGACCTTTACTACTGCCAGGTAATTTCTGTTAGCATTCCACGGAGATGAGAGCAAATTAAATCAAACAGAAACACAACGATAGTTAGAATTCTATTATTTCTCTGTAGTGCAAAGTATAATCTATACTGACAGCACCTCAACGTATCAGGTTTCCAGGTTAGGACCAATGCCTAAATATCGGCTTCTGGTTAAACATTTCATTGCCTCTCATTTTCACATTTGACATATATGAGGTGACAGCAGTGAGTTCAACACTTTGATTCCATGACTTCTTTCAATGTGGCCAGAAAATGAAGACTGGTACAAATCTAGTTACCTTGGCATTAAATTTGGCTACGAAGTCAAAGTGTTTCTTCAGGTCAGTGGCCAAAATTGCTTCAATGACAAGGAAACGGAAATGCTTAAATTCCACATGGTCAAGGTTAACTAAGAAGTTATATTCCGGCCGGGACATGAAAAGATTCCACGCAGCAGCTGCATGATGGTTCTCCAAAACTGAACGATCGTTATAGAGCACCGCCTAGGCAAAGACGAGAGTGAAGAGTTCAACTTTTTAAATTAAAAAACAAAAATAAATGAGAATATGCAAAGCTTTTGGAATCCGCTTTTATCAGGGAACACAGGAATGTAATCTCGTGGCAGCCGGTTATTAAGAAGCACTTACTGCTGTACATTGTTTACTTTTCTGGGTTAAATTTCCTTTTTTGTAAGATAAAGTTCATTTCCTTGAAACGTTATTTCATTTCCTTGACACTTTATTTCAGATTCTTGCAATTGAAGGGCTTAGAGTTAGCTTTTATCAGATTATTATTATTATTTTGCAGGGCACAGGAATTTAACCATTAAAATATGCAAATATACTAATATTCCTAAGAAGTAACTCAGTTACTTCCCACATCTAGAATGACTGACTTCCTTTTAGTTAAATACATATAACTAATACAGAGGAATGGAATCCCTGAGAAGCCCATAATTCAAAAGATTCTTACCCCACAATCAGCCATAGGAAATATCACCCCCTGTCTACTAATTGAAAGTATACAGTAAATATCTACTTGTTTGAAATTCTCTAGTAATGCTGAGGGATGCTGCAAAGGAAAAGGAAGTTGCCTAAAAAATGCTTGGAGACTAGTGTGGTAGATTTAGATGGAGGGGAAAAAAGGTATAAGGACAAAAAAGACCAAGGACATGAAAATTGATATTTTATGAATATTAATAAATATTAATTTATCATTGCTTGCTGATCCGTAATCATTAATCACAGTGGAGAGGCTGGGAATAGGTTGTGTCGTGAGATACCAAGTGAGGCAACTGAAAATGCATGTGTGTGTAGGAAAATTGAATGGTATATGGTGTTGGCAAAAGGATTTGCTTATCTTTAGGGAAAATATACTCTGGTGTATGAACGGCACAGTGAAAGAAATTACAGTAAGCAGTGAGGGAAAAAATCAGGATATTTGTATTGTATACAGATTGGAAGAAAATTCTAGACTAGTTATAAGAGAGGGTGTGGAAATGGAGGAGAATGGGGAAAAAGACAAAAAGCAAACGTGACCAAAAAAAAAAAAAAAAAAAATACTGGACCAGATTGGCCTCTAGATCCTCCAGAAAGAAAAACAAGATCTTGGGATCTTTAGTAACATGGGTCCAGCTGGTTAAATCAAGGAGAAGCTTATTAAATTTAATTATATAGATGGAGTTGCCTAAATACTTAGTGATTAATATTGGACTTTAATTTACATGCCAAGATGAACTTCTTTAAAGTTACTGTTTTTGGAGTACTATGTTCAGGTAAAAAATTTCCCTTAAGTGAATGAAATAAATTGATTTTTAATTCTTCCTAACCAATAAAAATACCATAAGAATAGTAATTGTTATAATGAATATATCTCAAAGGAATAGGATTTATATCCAGAGGAGCCTTACATTCTTAATAGTCTTAAATTTATATCCAAAGAAACCTTTAATTCTTAAATTAGAGAACCAAGAAAGATTTGGTTCTCTAATCTTTTCAGAAAGAAACTTTTGTATAGGTCAGATTTTCTCTGTTGGGGAAGTTCATTAACATGAATTCAAGCGGTTTTTCTTCCTAAGAAAATTGAGAAGGGATCCCCATGGGTGATAAAGTTGCATATGCACCATTGATGACTTAGAACAAACCATGATACCTTTTCAAAATGAGCATGGTCTCTAAGAATTTTATCTCAGGGCTAAATATAAACAGGCACCACGTGAATATGAGCTAAAGTGAAAGTCAGATTTATCAAATTAATTTTCTAAAGAGAAATCTCAAAATTGAATTATTTCCCCTGATCAAAATTGAAAGATTTACCTGAGGGGCACTAGTTGCAACCAGGAAAGCATTAGTCCTTCCCGGGTGATCAAAATCATGCATGGCTGCAGCCACATACAGGGCCATCAACTCCAAGGCAGGGATATTTCCAGACAAACATCCGTATTTATCATCTGGCACGTTACACATTTTTGAGAATACATATCCCATATGTCCATGTGTAAACCCACTGTCAGAATCTGAGAAGAGACAATGAAGATAATAGAGCTTTTAAGAAAGTATTAAACTGATATCATTTGTCTTGATTTCCTTTTTAAAAAAAACACTCTTCTGTTCCCATAATTTACAAGGGAGCACAGAGGGACTTCATACGTACCTGAATCGCTTGCTGATCCGTGATCATTAATCACAGTTGAGAGGCCGGGAATAGGTTGTGTCGTAAGATACCAAACAGCGTGTAAGACATCGGTGGCATGGATTCTGTTATGGTCTGTAACCAATGCAAAGGAACAGTCATTCATCTGTGAACGCCGGGGTCCGAGGACCAAGAGTGCCACCTACTGGATAAAGAGTTTAGTCCTCCCATTTTAATACCCCAGTGAAAGACAGCCAAATATTCTAGGACAAATACTCTGTGATTACTCTTCCATTCCTCGGTAACATCGAGAGTAACAAGAAAAAAATACAGCAATAACGTTCATTACACATAAAGATGTCTGAAATGAAAAAAAATCTGTCTAGAGTCTACCAGAAACCTAACATATGTAGGAAATGCACTCTCTGAATCCACTGTGATGTTTACCCTTGTTCTTATTCCCATGTTCCTGTATAAAACTACACAGAGGACTGGAATAAAAGACCCATGATATACTTAACCTAGATCAGACCAATGGTCTATACCACCCAGTATTTCATCTCTGATAAATAGCATCTAAATATAATTTGTGAACTGAACATAGTATTTTTCTTCTGTATCAAACGTAAAACACTGTAATAAAACGAATCACACATTTTTTATATGTATACTAAATCCACAAAGCAAAAGCAAAAGCAAAATCGATACTGTTCTCTGATCTAGAAATTCTAACTTGGGAATAAAGTTCTAGGAAATACCTAAAGAGGAAAAATTAAAACCTCTTTGTATAATAGTGTAGGGAGTTGAGCCATTCCGAAGAGTAAAAGCTAAGGGGGAACCAAATCTCCTAGTTATAATGTCATTACCATGGGAAGGGGGTCCTATTTTCACATGTGCAGTTCAGCTTCTAGGGAACCATGACCAAAGGCCCACTGTGCTCTTGGCTCACCTTTCTCTGTGCAATTTTCCCATGTTTTCCTCTTGTTTATCTGGCCTTTCAAAATACTTCATTGATTGGTATGCTTTACCCTAAATATGCTATCTTTACACATTTTATTCCTAATGACCAACCATGATACAGTTTCCTTCTCTAATGTAATAGATTACATCTCTGAATAATACTCAACAGATGAGAAGCAAAAACAGAAGAGAACAAGCAGAATGATAGTGGGAATTTGAGAGAAACACCTGTTCCCTGGTCGGGGAAGAATGAAGAAACTATGACATCTGTGGTGTTGGTGGCACACAGGAGAACGCGGGAAGACGATGCCTATGTTCCTACATTTCTGGAACTATTAGGAGTCAGTCTTTAAGCTAAATCTTGGGTGAACACTCCAGGAACTCACTGAGGGGCTGTGAGGTCTTTAGTGGATGTCTTCAGAAGAGCTTTGAGAAGCAGACCTCCTAGGCTCCCCAGGGGTCAACAGCAAAACCTGTTCACAGTCATTGCCAGAGGTGAATGCGGATATTACCTAGTTTCCAAAGAACAATTTTATTCAAACTGGAGTCTCTATTTCTGTATATGGACTATCTCAAGTGATTTAAGACAATTACATTTTATGTCTATATCTGTGCCATGTACGAAGTTGATCACGGTAGAAGTTTCTCGATCTACGACAGATCTTTGTCTCTGCTCTGACATTTACTACCTGTGTTACTGAGTGAGTGACTTAAAACTTTAAGTCTCATTTCCTTATCTTAAAAATAGGGAGACAATAATAGTGCCTATTTCATAGTCCAATTGTGAGAATTACAGAAGGGAACCTATTTTAAAGTGGCTGGTATATAGTAAGCTTGCCATTGATGTAAATATCATTCACATAAAATACATGATTGCTCTTAAAACAAGATGACAGATTAGCACAGATGACCTGTTTTCTTTCAAAATCAATGCTGGGTTTGTAAGAATAGAATTGAAGAGCTAAAATAAAAACTATGCTAAGCCCTGGGCGAGGGAGAAGGCAGTGATGACCTGGTAGAGGAAGAATATGCAGCCTGGTCAGAGAGTGTCTGGGGCTATGCTGGGAGGGAGCTCCTGGGTTAAGTTCTTTTCCCTTGTGGCAAGCTGGGAAGATTACTGTGTGGATGTAATTACCATTACCATTGCAAGTCAGGGAAACCTGCGCTTGTGCCCAGTATCACAAGGGTGGGTGGGTGTTAGTATCAGGGTGCTGGCCGAGCCTCTTTGGGGTGAGAAATAGACAATACCACGTACAGGTGAACTTGTTGCTCTTGAGTTATCCTGCTTCCTGCCCTGTTCCTCACCCCAAGGTCCAGGTCCAGAAGGTTTGATAGGTAAGTTTTATAAACTTGCAATGAACAATTGAAATGATTTAGTGCTGAAAATGTACAAACAAGAAAGCGGCCAAACACATTTTATACGTCTAGTATCATCTTATAAAACTTTTTTTCTTTAAACATTTTTGGTGTTTTAGAGATTAGTATCATCTTGATTAAAAAACTAGGGAAAGACAGTATACAGGAAAGAAAAATTCCTCCTTTTACTTTTGAGTATAGGTTCAAAAGTACTAAATAAAACAATAGCTAACAAAGCCTAACTCCATTTAAATACATACATATATTTATAGATGATAGAGATACAGTTTGGCAGGTGTAGCTCTAAAATAATTATGTTGTCACTATCACTTAAGTAGGATGGAAAAACCATCTGTCTTTAAGTAGTCATTAACATGTTTGTTCAACAAATATTTACTTCGCACGTACTATGGGCAAATACTGTGTCAAGTGCTGGTATCACTGTTGCTCTTGCCGTTAATTCTCTGGGGACCAGCTCAGGAGCAAAGACACCCAGGAAAGATGCTAGCTCGGTCAACACAGAGGATTGACGAGTTTCTGTAGGACATACAAATATGCTCAGAGCGCTCCTTTTCTGGCCCTGGAAGGCAACTGACAGGGCTAAGAAATGATATCAGAGCTCTTCTTATTTTGTCATTATTATTCTCATCCTCTTCCTTCATCTCTGCATTTTGGACAAATCCCTTAATAATTCTCTCATCCACCAGGCAACCTCCCCTGCCTTTTTGACAACACATAAACACACATGCATGCACTAACACATCACCCGCCCTATGCTTTCCCAGAGCCTGCCCATCCCCTCTGCTGTCTTCATACACTTGTTTTCTCAGTTTTTCCTTATGCCTCAAGCAGCGGGTTGAAGCGAGCTGGTATGGAAGGCTGGGGTTGTATGTAAAAGTTATAGATTTTTTAGACCTAAATTTATAGATTTTCCATTGAAAATTCTCTATGTGCCTTTTCACCAAAGGGTGAGGGAAAAGTCTTAATACTAAAGAACAGAAATGAGACTTGAAATACTTTTTTTTCTTTGGAATGTAGCTAACACTGTGATAATTCTGCCCTTCTAGCTTGTTCCACGTCAACTCCGTATCTAGCTTTAAAACTGGTGGGCACATCACATATAGCTTAATCGAACTGAACTAAACTAAGTTGAGCCAAGACTATTCTCATGGCTGCCATTAAACAGTACATGGTGGTGGGATGAATTGGGAGATTGGGATTGACATATATACACTAATATGTATAAAATGGATAACTAATAAGAACCTGCTGTATAAACAAAATAAATAAAATAAAATGTAAAAATTCAAAAAAATTTTTTTAAACAAATAAATAGTACATGATTGTAGGTATTTCTGAAGCATTATCTCCACTTCTCAAACTTGACTAATGAGAATGAGAGGTGCTAGGAAGAATATATTTTAGAGATGAAAGTCTTTGTAAATAGAAAATGCTCTGTTAAGAGTAACTTTGAATCCATGAATGAATATGACCTAACAATTTATCATCTTTACTAGCCAAAAATGCCCAACTGAAAGGGACTACGAAAAATATCAAACATTATTTTCTCTCTGTGCGATTGAATATAAATTATAATTTATCCTAATCTTTTTTGAACAAATATATTTTTGGTATTACATTTCTATCAGTGAGTTGTCTATATTTATAATTTTACCCACAGCTGCTCCATGAAATTATCTGTCTATATCTATCTATAGAATCTATCTCATTTTTAAATCTATTAATAGATTTTTCAAATTTTAGTAAGGGTTCTGGGTACAAACTTAAAAGCTTTCATACCTTCCCTCTTGGAAACTGTTAAACTTGGAACTATAATAAAAATTTAGTTTCTAATATTTTAGCTCACTATCATAGTAAAGCTAATCTAACCCCACTTTGGTTTCCCTTTGGCTTTTTTCATTTAGTTGTGTGGGTTTATACAGAGATATTAGAAATACAGTTCTCTATGAGTAGATGTTAAATTAGTAGACATACAACAAATTTTTGCACATGTAAATTTTAAATAATGATAAACAAAGCTCTTAATAGATGTCCATACTAGTCTGAATTTACAACCCTACAACATGCAAGGTATTATTATTTAAAAGTGATCATCAATTAAAACTTTTTTCTCTGAGAAGATATAAATAAATTCTCTTTATGGGAAGTGTCTGGGACTTCTAACAGAACAAGTAAAGTTATGATAACAATTCTTTTCACCTGGAATGAAGAACCTGATATTTCAGGAAAAATATCTGTTTACTTGTAACATATAAATATGTAATAATATAAAAATGAATAATAAAATTTGGAACCTGAAAACTTCTTTTTACACTTAAATAAATACTGGTCAAAGTTCTCTCTGAGTTAATGGTATACTATCTAGAGAAAAGTTAGTAGTTGTATCAATTTGAACTCAATGGAACTTGGCAATAGCTGATTATATCACTAAAATATATTTTGAAATATATTAATTTGTAAATTTATTCTGATACTAGCTGTTCTTTAGTGTTTGCAGTGGCTTCCTTTCTTGTAAAAGCTTATTTATGCAATTCCTTAACCTTTGAGAAATCACTAACACTTAGCTCAATCCCTGGCATCCAACCAGGGTGGGCCCTGGGAATGTGGTATTAAGAAATCAAGGCTTATCTTGAAATCCTTTCAAACTACCCCTTTTTCATATTTCTTTCCCCACTTCCATGGCCCCATCGGCCAGACTTTCCCACAGCACCCAGCGCTCTTAAGTTCCTCTCTCTACTCCCGCTGTCCTATTTTGTCTGCATTTGGTTCCATATTCTCCAACAAATCTCACTTGTAGATTTAATTCTTCATTCTCCTTTTCTATCACACAATTTGTAGATTCAGTAACTCATTCCTCATTTCTAACTCCTCATTCATAACTCATTCCTATCACACATCAACAGTGCATTTTCATCTTAATGTATCATGTGGATGGCATTTTGAAAACCAACATCTTAATAATGGATCACTTGGTTAATGCACTACCCTGCCCCTTTCTGAAAACACTTGTGTTCTAGTCTCCATATAATTTTTATTTAACTTCAGCTCCTTGCAACTACAAACAGACATGGGATTCTAAAGTCCAAGGTATATAAAAGCAAATTTAAAACTTAAAGGTTAAAACACAATTTAAGTAACGCACACTCCAGGCAATATATTGATACTATTTATTTTTTGCGGTACACGGGCCTCTCACTGTTGTGGCCTCTCCCGTTGCGGAGCACAGGCTCTGGACGCGCAGGCTCAGCGGCCATAGCTCACGGGCCCAGCCGCTCCACAGCATGTGGGATCTTCCCAGACCGGGGCACGAACCCGTGTCCCCTGCATCGGCAGGCGGACTCTCAACCACTGCGCCACCAGGGAAGCCCCTATTGATACTATTTTGACTAGTTTTCTTTCTGTGCATTTACTTCCTAAAAGAGCTACATGATTTTGGTACATTTTTTATTAGATTTACGGACATTTTCTCCAGTTCCATTTATTTTGTAGCATGTAGGACAATGCTACTTACATGTTCTGATGATAATCTGAAATGCTACATATTGAAAATTTAATATCTCTTCTGTGTTCCAATTCCTCATGATTATAAATGACAAACTTATTCTCACAATATTCAAAGTTCAGAAGTTTGAACCCTGGTTGTGTTCTTTCTTTGGTCTTCACATTTATCTTGATTTTTAAAATGTTCCTAGTAATTTCTCTACAACCACTTCCAGATGTCTCTCCTATTTTATTAATTAGACCATCATCCTCCTGCCCCTCTACTCCCAGCCAGGTTTATCTTATACTGAAAAACTTGAATAGTTAGTGATTTAACTCTGTGGATGCCAGAATAAAGGTTGAGAATTCACCCAATGAGGGAGGTATATTATAAAATGAGCAATAAATTTAACATTTAATTATTTAGCACACAATTAAATTGGAGTTACTACGGGCAAGGTACTATTTTAACCCCTTTAGAATTATTACATCATTTTATCCTCATAACAATCCTATGAAGCAGCCATTATGATCCCCATTTTACAGATTAAGAAATGAGGCAAGGGCTTCCCTGGTGGCACAGTGGTTGAGAGTCCGCCTGCCGATGCAGGGGACACGGGTTCGTGCCCCGGTCCGGGAAGATCCCGCATGCCGCGGAGCAGCTGGGCCCGTGAGCCGTGGCCGCTGAGCCTGCGCGTCCGGAGCCTGTGCTCCACAGCGGGAGAGGCCACAACGGTGAGAGGCCCGCGTACCGCAAAAAAAAAAAAAAAAAAAAAAAAAGAAATGAGGCCCATTGAGATTAAGTAACACCCAGGGTCTCCAACAGCTGATAGGTAAAGGGATCAGAATTCTAACATAAACTATTATCTCCTAATCACTATACCGTGTGGCCATACAGGGTATTTTCAATGTGTAATTCTGTGCCAGTAGCTAATAATTCAATACCCCATTACCCATAACAAATTCAATGGATTTTAAAAGTATTAATTCTTGTACTTACAAGGAATTTCCCTGTAGCCAATCTCCAAAGCATGAAAATAATTCATAAATTCCCTAACTGGAATTTTAAAAGCTTCAAAGAGACCCATGTCTTCAAAAAGTCTGTATGATACCTGTGAAAGAAAAAGACAAAGCCTTACAAAACATCCCTCAATGTGTATTAGATGTAAAGAGAAAAATGGAGAAAAAAGTATACATTCCATCAACCATATTAATGTACTGCCCGTAGAGACACTTACTGGGAACAATAAATAGATATTGAAGACCTCCATGTCCTAGCCCTTGTAGTCCCTGATAAAGGGTATATAATCTATTTTTAAAGGTAGAAACATAAAACCCAAGAAACAGCCAACCAAAAAATCCAGTATACACTCTAGAAACATATCAAGGTACTAAATTGCATGTGATATCAGTAATAAGAGAATAATACTGAGTAAACTGCTAATTGTATAATATATAAGTGCTAAATAAAGAATGAGAGAAAGCTTTAATTCGGACTAATTTTATAAATTAAAAAAAAAAGCTTTCTAGAAGATAAAGGATTCAGAGTTGTGCCTTAGTGAAGAATAAGAGGACAGAATTATGAGAGAGAAAAGGTTGCCTTGGTTGAAATACATAGAGAAGAAAGATTTCTAATCCACTATGAATAAAAATGTTTAAACTACATTTCCTCAATTGTCTTCTTTCTCCTTTGAATATCTGTTCTCCTTCCAATTACTTTCATAGCTCTGGAGATTCAAATCAAGTAAATAGCTCTGGATGTAATTGGCATATTTGATATGCAAATGAGGGAGAAAGAAAAACATGAAAAAGGCACAGAAGAAGGTAATGGGGAGAGAAACGGTTATTCACATGGCAGAATGGAGTACAGCACCATTTAAAGTGGCCTCACTTTATGTCACAAACGCACAGTACTGGTTATAATTCAGGAGACTCTAAGAAAGAATTATTCATCCTTTTTGTTATTTGCATTCCTTCTTAAAATTCTCTTGAAATATTTCTTCTAAATCTTTGATATAATACTTCATGGTTACTTTTCTATTTTTTGTTATTGACTTTAATCTGTTCAAATTCACTAATATTTTTTAATTAGATATTTAATGTTCATCAGTTACATATATTATGTATGTATTTGTGTACATCTATACACAGGTATATATAACTAAAAAAGTGATTTATTCATTCAGCATATGTCTTTTGAGTGCCTACTCTAAGACAGTTTTCCATCTACAAGGCATATATATAGATGAACAAAACAATGAAGTTTTCCTTAAAAGAGCTTATGGTCTAGCAGGGTAGGGCAGTAAACCATAGACATAATTAGTAAGGTATACACTATGACTGAAAGTGATGTTATATGAAAAGAGAAAAAGGGAAGCAGGGATGGAGGTTCAGAGTGCAAGGGAGGACATGGCAATTGCTGTTTTAAATATGGTGGTTAGAAGAGGCACATTCAGGTGACTTTGAGCAAATAATTGAAGGAGATGCAGAGTGAGGTACAGGGATATCTGAGGAAAGAGTTTTCTAAGCAGAGGAAAAAGACAGAGCAAAAGCCCCGAGGTATGTTTGCTATACTCAAGAAACAGCAAGAAGACCAACATGGCTAAAACAGAGTGAATGAAGACAGGAGTAAAATTTAAGTTAGTAACTGTAGAGTGGTACTGTGTGGGTTGCGATCTTGCTGTTTGACAGCCAGATTGATCATTATGAGGACTTTTACACTGAGAGAAGTATGGGGCCTTTGAAGAGATTGGAGCAGGGAAGTGTCTTAATTTATTTAACTTAAGTTCTAAAAGGAGCACTGTGGCTGCCCATTGGGAACAGAGTACGTATAGTATATGTGCTTTTTTCACTCTGAATGGCAAGTATATTTAATTTTTCCCTTTTTTCTGTGTTACATAAAATCTCCACCTCCTCTCTTTAAAAATGTAACAGAAAGTTAAGTTTGTGGTTTCTGTCATATTTCAAGCTATTCTTCTTTTAGTTATCTTCTGCATACTATTGCTTTAAACTATATTTGAGTTCTTGTTTGTAAATACCCAGTGGATTTAACTATGCATGTTACTTCAATAAAAATTATTTATAACAATAACAGCAGCTGCAGCTGTTGACATATATATGTGTGTGTGTATATATATATATGGCATTTAATATGTGTGATGCCTGCTCTAAGCAGTTTACATATATTAATTATTTATATTAATTCATCCAAAGAGCATCTTATGAGATAGATACTGTTAATTACTAACATTTGAAATCAGAAGACACTAAGGCACAGAGAAGTCGAATGACTTGTAAAAGATCACACAGTTGACACATTATCAGACCAGAATTCAAGCGGTGTGCTCTTAACTGCTCCAAATTCTACCACCATTATTTGAAAAGCAATACTGTTAGGATTGCAAATGACTAAAGTTTCCTATTATTCTCTTAAAACATCTGAAAGATGAATTGAAAAATTAAGACAAGATATTTTAGAGTATGATTTTAAAATAGGAGAATTTTCACCAAGAAGCTGTTAAAAATCAACGGCCACTGATCCAAACTCGTGAGTAAAGGAAAGTCACTGTTAACTGGGTAAATACTGGTAACCAAAAAAGGTAAATACTCTTCCAAAATCTGAATGATGTCCTTTTAAATTTGTTAAAATAAACATGATAATCATCAAAAACGTAGGCAGTATGTTAAGGCTGAGAAAACATTTCCATTGCACATATGTCTCTTTAAAAGTCTTTTGAAGTGAGACTTTTTCTGTGTAGTCTCAGCCAAAAGGTGATTTCTTGGAATGTTGAAGTTAATTCATTTCAGCTGTCCTGAAGTCTCACTAAAGTGCAAAAAAATATGCCTTTACACAGTGAAAATTTCATGTTTTTTGTGTTTATAAACTCAAATCAAAGAAAAAAAACCCACAGCAAGGCAAATAAAGTTGTCTTTTCTCAAAGTTCAGTGTTTTGTATTTTGGAAAAATAAACAGTGACATAGTAAGGACCATACAGTTATGTATTTAGTTTTGAAAGATAACTGGGAAAAAAGATACAAAAATCTAATTGTTAATTATATCTAATCTTTCTATTGTCTACTTGTATTCACAACTTTTAGAAAACATTTTGTGGCAAAACTGGTTAAGTTGCACCCTCCCGCCCCACCATCCCCATTCACAGAACTCCAAGGGGGTTAGGTACCTGCAATGTTACTTGGTACAGTCACTTGTTCTGTAAAACCAACTGCTATAATAACCACTTTCTACTTTCTCAGACTCTCCATTCTGAGAGTTTGCAAATATAATAAATAAATGCATTTTATGAGGGGCTGAAAAGGATTTGAAATGAAGGTAAAAAGCCTGGACTTCCGATATACAGATATATCAAATCCTGTGTCCAATATGACTTTAGATGAACAGTATATTTTAAGTCTCAGTTTTTTCTTCTATCAACTAGAGATTTAAAGAAATACCTGCATCCAAGTTACTCTGAAGATTAAGTTGTAAAGTTTTGGGAAGTCTGTGACACATACATCAAATACAAAACAATGTGAGATTTTTCTCTCCATCCCAGGGAACACACTCTCCAGTAGAAGAGAAAGAAGACTTCCTGGCCCACTGCCACATCTCCTTGTGGCACCATTACAGGCATATTTCCAGGTGAAATCACTCCCTCAGAGTTCTGGTATGCAATGAGTTTCAGAGAGTAGGATACAAAACCTCCCTGGAAAAGCCCCAAGGCATGAGGCAGAGGTGGACTGGATAAAACAGCTACCCTTAAACATGCCCTCAAGATCAGCGAGCATAAAAGATGCTGAAGGTGCTGCTCAGCACTGAGGAGAAAGAAAGAGAAGAAAACTGGGACTATTAATTTTCAAAAACATGCGTGGACCTTGAGGATAGTTTGCCAAGTGAAATAAGTCAGAAAGAGAAAGACAAATACCGTAAAATGATTTTACGTGTATGTGGAATATCACAAACAAACAAAATGAATGAACAAACCACAAAAAAACAAACATGTCGACATAGAGAACAGAGTAGTGATGGGAGAGGACAAAAAGGTAAAGGGGGTCAACTGTGCGGTGACAGATGGAAGCTACATTTTTGGTGGTGAGCACATGGTAGGATCTACTGAAGAAGAAATACAATGTGCACGTGAAACTTGTATAATATCATAAACCAATGTTACATTAATAAAAAAAATGTTTTCACAAAAAAAAGAAAGGGGTAGTATCTCTTAGTCAAAGTGCAAGGGCTGCCACTCTGGTTCTCAACGTGTTCATGGTGAGAACAGAGTCCAGTAGAGGCAACAACCGCGTGTTATGGAAACTGTAATTATTTTGCGCTTCACAAGCCATCTGTCATTTGAGCATACTTCTTCTGTAGGTAGCAAGTCATTATTTTGACACGTATCTAATTTCCCTGTTGGAATGGGAGTTCCTTTAAGGCAGGGACACATCTTTCTTCTTGGAGACTAGCCTAGCACTTCATGTTTGAGGAACTGAAGAGCAAGGGAAAAGCCCGCTCTATCTTCTTCCTTCAAACCTTCACGGATCAGGAACCCTCACCCCAAAGTTCTACACTCATACTTGCTCCGAGGTCTGAAGAAAGCCTGTCTTCACTGCATGGAGTAGAAATCAGTCCAACAAGTGATTTCTTTTCTAGTGTTTTGCAGGGAAGGGTTAGAGGCTCCAGTAAATGTGGGTCCTGAATTCTCACCTAAATCTGATATTAACAAACCTGATAGTCTTTAGTATATTTGCTGTGATATTTCTTCAATCTGTAAGAACTCACCTAAAATATTTTAAGATAAGCTGATAAATATTATTCCATCATCTCCATTAATTAAGAGTTTTGATAGGGGCTCAATAATAGAGCAAATCCATTTTGTTTCGTTTTATTTATTGAGAACAAACATGTTCAAATTCTTAATTTCTGTATGTTTTCTTTCTCCTTCAGAGAAACAAAACGTTTCTTTATTTGGGAAACCTTGAAAGTAGCTGAGCTTAAGGGAAAAAAAGGCTCGTTATGCAGTAATAGTTCGTATTCTATATTTCTTGTGATACCTAAAGGTGTTTTCCATATTAAAATACAAAGAACTCTAATGTGTTTCTCACAGCACTGGAGGAAACACACTACTGCATAATATCTTATTTTTGATAAGGCGTAAGCACTATACTATTCAAAAGTTAAAAAAAAATAGTCATTGGAAATAATCACAGACAATAAATTAGTGTTTATAAGTTGGCAGCTTTCTTCTTGTGAGGGCTTGGGTCAGCTTTTCTTTTGCTGAATTCTATGAATTTAGATCACTTCTCTATCTTGCTTGTGTATCCCTGCCCCCTCCATTTTGTCTTAGAAAATACATAATATTTTAATTGCAGAACATGATATTCTACTCACTTGAAGTTCTAATTTTTTTTGTTATCCCACCAGCAAGGAATCTACAGAGTGTTGGGTACTGAAATTTCCTTTCTCCACCTAATATTCACCACTGATGTTAAGTATGTACAGAGATTTAAACAAACAAGGAATTTTTTTTTACATTTATAGTCATAAGTATGAATGCATTTCTTACCTGACTAAGAATACGGCCACATTTTCTTCCTATTTTCTCCACCAAATCAAATATTGGAAAATTCCAAGTATTTAGCTGCTCCATAATTGAGTCCAAGTTATCCATGACAAGAGGTTCAGGAGCAAGAATTGGTTTGTCCTGTAATGAAGATAACAATATTTTAACAGTGTGCAGTTTTTCTACAAAGCAATTTGCTCCTTCTTTGGTAAATTCAATTCAGCAATGGAGGTTACTTGAAATAAATGACTTTAGGGTGAATGAGTGGTCTTCAAAAAAAAAAAAAATCAAAACATCGACCCCCAAGGTAAGGAGAAAAGGTCTTAATGCTGTTTCAGACCATGAATTTTACATTATTAAGTGCCTGCCTATTCCTGGTTCATACACACTATGGAAAAATTAGATGTTTCTTTCATAAATTAACATAACTGCTTTTTAGTCTTCTGTGGAGTTCTTAAATAAAGATTCAAGTACTTCAGAACACTGAAATTGTATGCAAACTTAGCTCTATATTTTTACGTAAGTTTTTCTGAGGATTCCTGGCTTATATTGAACTCTCAAAAGAAACATGAGGGGCTTCTCTGGTGGCGCAGTGGTTGAGAATCTGCCTGCTAATGCAGGGAACACGGGTTCGATCCCTGGTCTGGGATGATCCCACATGCCGTGGAGCAACTAGGCCTATGAGCCACAACTACTGAGCCTGCGCATCTGGAGCCTGTGCTCCGCAACGAGAGAGGCCACGATAGTGAGAGGCCCGCGCGCAATGAAGAGTGGCCCCGCTCGCCACTAGGGAAAGCCCTGGCACAGAAATGAAGACGCAACACAGCAAAAATAAATAAATAAATAAATAAAAAGAAACACGAGTGTGGAGGGGGAGTAAATCACCCCTACTCTAATTGGTCCAATTCATATTACTGCTTCAAAATCAGCATTAATCCTGTAGAGTTACAATTACTACAATTTTCAGGGATTTTAATTTAATTCATGTGATCCATGGTTTCCAAAAAGCACACACTGTATATATGAGAAAACATTTTTATAACTGGTCCCAAATGAAGACATTCTTAAGAGTTTATTTACCAAAAAAATAGAAAATAATGAGGATAAGGAGACATATACGTTATTTTATTTATCTATTTATTTATTTTTTCGGTACGCGGGCCTTTCACTGTTGTGGCCTCTCCCGTTGCGGAGCACAGGCTCCGGACGCGCAGGCTCAGCGGCCATGGCTCACGGGCCCAGCCGCTCTGCGGCATGTGGGACCTTCCCGGACTGGGGCACGAACCCGTGTCCCCTGCATCGGCAGGCGGACTCTCAACCACTGCGCCACCAGGAAAGCCCCATATACGTTATTTTATCTGACAATCTCTTTGATTTAAAAGTATAAATGGTAAATCAGGTAAAAGAAAAACGATAAGAGCAGCAATTGATAATCACATGACAGTCAACTATTTTCTACCATTGCTGCCTCCTCCAAACTAACCAGACTCAAATGTATGCTTTTATCCTCTTTAAGTGGATCTTTTTAAACACACAAAATACATCATCATTAAAAGGTGTTTTAATGGGTAGCAAGTGTCAATGTAAACCTGGTTTAATTTAACAAGGAAAATAAATATTGGCTCACTTTCTAAATCAAGGAGGTACTAGAGAAGAACTAACAGAAGCCCTACGATAACTAATATATTTCATTTTGATTGCTTGATATTTATAAAATATTATTTTACTGATTGAAATAATTCATTTTCCTATGCACATTTACATTTTTAGATTGGGTTAGGAAATATCTGTAATCAGTTGTGGAGATGAATACTTCTGTTCTTAGTCACTAAATAATAGGACCGTTAAGATACCAGTAAGACTTGGATAGAGAAAAATTGTGTTGATCCATATACGGAGGGCTATAATACATGTATAACCCAAGTGACACACATCTTCAAACCTAATGATTCAGGGATCTATTTCTAAGCCAATTCCTGTCATAGAAACCAATTTCTCAAGTAAATGAATGAGTTAAGTGATGGGGGGCTACCAGGAATATCATGGCCTCAGGAGTATAGGTGCTGCAAGGTGATGTCTTCCTCAGAGGCTCTCTGGGGCATTCAGTCTCATCTTCGTTCTGTACAATATCACTGCTATCACTGTTGTTATTGGTTTCATAATCAGAGGTAACTTGAGTGGTGTCATCTGCAGTTAAAAGAGAACAGCCTATTATGAAAGTTGCAAAGGAAAAAGGGGGTCCCATTTAAGTGAATATTCCTAAAATGCACATGATCGATATAGTGTTTACGGAAATACTGCTTTCATGAGCTTACACACCAAGAATATAGGATTATAGGGCGGGACAAAGCACACATTTTTTAAACCCTGTAAAAGAGATGGCGTTATGATCTGTGATTTATAGGACATTCAAGAATTCCTCAATAATAATGCTCAGATCAGCAGTTCCGACCTTTTAAAAATCCTTTGACTTTCAAGTTACACCTTTTTTTTAATTGAAGTATAGTTGATTTACAATGCTGCGTTAGTTTCTGGTGTACAGCAAAGTGATTTGGTTAGACGTGTAGACATTTTCTTTTTCAATTCTTTTCCATTATGGTTTATTACAGGATATTGAATATAGTTCCCCGTGCTATACAGTAAAACCTTGTTGTTTATCCATCTTATATATAGTAGTGTATATCTGCTAATCCTGAACTCCTAATTTATCCCTCCCCACTTTGGTAACTTATGGTTCCCCCTTTGGTAACCATAAGTTTGTGTTCTATATCTGTGAGTCTGTTTCTGTTTTGTAAATGACTTCATGTGTATCATATAAAATCCTAGGACTCTATATTTCTTTTTCCTTTATCCATGCCCCAACACACTAAACCACCTAGTAGCTAACTAGAACCTTACCTCTAGAATGGGCACATGGGTGGGAGAAATTGAGTTGACACCCAAGAACAAAGTGGTCTGTAGAACATACCAGCCACGGCATGTGCTAAAGAGCATGGCGGGTCCTACGTATCCAATCTCGATTCCTAGAGATCTGTGCTCTCTTCCGTCTCTCCACGTATCTTCCACTGCACTCAGCACTAAACTGTGCTAACCAAAGGATCAGTCAGGTAATATCAAGTGTCTGAAGAACATGCTTCCGGGGTAAAGGCCTCAGGAAGCTTCTCTAGCTGAATAAAGTGCCTGAATGAAGTTTATGGAGTGCTTGCTATGTGCCAGATACTACGGAAAGCACTTTATTTGTACTAACACATTGACTCCTCTGAGGCAGGTTTCATTGTGTTACTATTATCCTCACTCTGCAGATAGGAAACTGAGGCACAGAAAGGCTAAGTAAATTGCCCAGGAGCATAGAGCTGGTAAATTCTGTCACCAGAATTGAACTCATGAAGTCTGACCCAAGTTCCTATACTCCTGATGAAGCCTAGCTTTTTTTTCTCTCCTGTTTATTGCTTTCCATGGCCTACAAAATCTTTGCCTTTCCCTAACTCACAAAGATACCTGCCTGTGTTTTTTTTCAGAAGTTTTATTGCTTTAGCTTTTACAGTTAGGTCTGTGCTCTATCTCAGAATAATGTTTCATATGGTGTGAAGTAGGGAGTGAGATTCATTTTTTTTCCAGCCCTACTAGATTGAAAAATTGGATCTTGGTTGAAAGTTCAATGACTGTGTAGGTGTGGGTCTAATGTGGGGCTTTCTATTCTGTTCCATTTGATTCTATTTGCCAGCACTACACTTAAGCCAGCACTACCCTTTGTCCATTCCTGTGGTTTAAGTCTTGAAGTCAGGAGACATATATCCTCTAACTTTGTTCTCCTTCTTCAAGATTGCTTTGGATAGTCTAGGTCTGTCATATGTCCTCATATTGCTGGTGAATAATGGCTTTTGTTATGTAGCCTGTTCCAATCAGGAGTATTTTGTAGGACGTTTCCAAGGACCCATCTTTCTCCCATCTTTCTCATGCAACAGCTTTCTAGGTTAGAATCAGACACAGTCTGAAAGTGTAACTGACAAGTTTCAATCCCAGAATTTGCAGCCAAATGAAGAAGCACACTCAAAGGCCACAGCTCTGCAGGAGACCAAAGGTGATAAGGAAACACTCCCCTTATTCTATCAGCATCAATAGAGTGAGAGATGAGGGACATAGAGAAGGGAATATCCTCACTTCAGAGAGCTACAATATCAGATAAGTCTACAATATCAGGTAACTCTCAGAACACAGAACTCTCTTTTTGATTTTTCCTTGCCTATGTCCCTGGACCTTTGTCCATTGCCACAGCACACCATTCTCGTGGGCAAATAATTAATATTTATTGAGTACCTATCTAGAAATTCTGGAGCAGATAATTAAGAAACATTCTTAGGTCACTCTATTATCCTAAAGTCTAAAGTTCATGAAAGCCATTTTTTTCTACCTTGCAAACTTTCAGCAAACTTGATTTTGATAGCAAGTCCCGAGGATTGCATCAATAAAAATAAAATAATAATTATTACAGTAATTATGGCAGCAAACACTACTTACAGTGACACAGATACTATAATAAGTGCTTTATGTGCTTTAGTAATTTAATTCTCACAATAATCCTGTTTGGTAGGTACCGTTTTTATCTCCATTCTACAGATGAAGGAACCGAGAAACAGAGATTACAGGTGAGTCAGAAGTTGAATCAGGATATAAACCAGGCTCCAATGCCTATTTTTCTGAACCTCTGTGTAATACTGCCTCAAGGAAAAAGTAAGTTTTCTTCCCTAAGTTTACAGTGATCTAAGCAGGGTCATTTCTCAGGGTGTGCAATGGAGATCTCCACAGAGCACCCTAAAATAGATGACCCTCCAATGTCCAAGATAAAATAACATTTCTGTAGAGTTCTATACATTATATAAAAAGGCCTATCATTTCAAAAATATAGTCATTTGTGTGTAGATGTATAGAAACATTTTGGACAGCTTTGCATCAAAATTTAACCTATGATTAACTCTAGGTAGTAGGATTATGGACGATTTTGATTTTCTTCATTGTCTTTTTAAATTTGTAATCTAAAAAATCAAAAACATATGTTACCTTTTTGATCAGAAAAAAAATCAAGTAAAGCAATTTCCAATTTGAGGAACAGAATCCAATAAAGAATTACCAGTTCTGTTTGGTGTCCGAATGGCTGCCCCACTTCTCTCCAGGGGCCCATCAGCAGGAGTCCCTTGGGAATATGGTCTGCCACAGCTGAGAAATAATGGAACAGCTGTAAGTAGGTCCTTTTCAGAAAATCGTAGACACACCATGTATGCATACGTTTAGATAAGTAACAATAATCAAATATTTCTATATTCTACTTATTCGTTTGATGGAAAGAAATCATTTTGTTTTATACATGGATGTTGATATGTAGGATGCTGGTTTTTTGTGTGTGTGTGTGTGGGGAGGAGAGTGTGCTGTGTCAATACAAAGGATCAAAAACTCTGTTCACCTCTCCTGCTCCTCCGTGGTCTAGACCATACCTGAGGTGAAACTACTGGCAATATTTTGTTTTACATTATTTAGAGAATCCTGGAATAGTCTGCTACCTATTTACAGTAGTGATTTTGGAGGTGCCGATGTGTATTTGGTCAAAAATATCTTTCCCAATGGAATGCCTTTGTGTCTGCTTAAAAGCCTCATTATTAGATTTATTTCTATGGCTTATGAGATTTTATGTCCAAAGAGCCCTTTAAGAATAGATTGCATACATGAAAATAGAATAATGGTAGATTAATTTTATTTTTGCCACAAAATAAAAATTATTTTTTCAGATTGATCAGTTCCCCCGTTAAGGCTCTAAGGAAATGAATAAAATAGACATACATTTTGATGAAGAGTGGATGTAAAACTGACCACAAAGGTTGCTAGTTGAGAAAAACAGGCCAAGGGAGTGCCCTGTGGGTAATGGAGAAAAATGAAGGTACTAGAGAAGTGGGCAGGGTTCTTTAACAGAGGAGGCTGGAGGATGTAGGATACTTTTGCTTTCTCAACAGTTTTGACTGTTTAATAAATTACAAAGTAACCCCACGAATGGCCTGGCAAGTTTCCTCTCTCACTTATCTTATTTAGAGACTTTATGATTAGATTTTAATTCTGTTTTTCGCTTCTGGGTTCTTTTGTTCTGCCTAATATTAGAAAGGGTCTCAGAGAGTTTTTGTTTATTTTTTATTCAGCCACAGGTTACTCACTGTAAAAGGAAAAGAGAAGAGTGATATGTTATAAGTTAATATATTAAATATCTCATCACCTTTTCCCCCTGAATTGTGTTTATATGTGTAGTAGAGAGAAGCATTCCCCGGTTAGAGCATTTTCATCCAAAGCAAATTTATTTTTCAAGCCTTGAATGTAAGCAGGAAACATCACACACAAAATATTTCTAATTATGAAATCCTATCGGCCTGATTTAGGGACTCAAGAGAAAATGACAGAACCCAAGGCAAAAGCCCATAGTTGTAAATGATGGGCTTACATGTTTGGATGAAACTTGGTAAAAGTAGAGTTTATTAGTTTGAAGATTTTTCTCTGCAAGATAATACTTAAAAGGAACGTTTAAATGAGTAGTTCAAATAGACTACCTCTTTTGCCAAAAAACCAGCTTGTTGCATAGACATTACAGCAGCCAAGAGACTGGGATTCAACGCCAAATCCTTCAAGTTCAGTGGGGGAAACCATAATAATTAGTCATGTGTTTCTGGAGCTCTCTGTGCCTACATGGGTGGCTGCCTTGAAGGCAGTAATAAAACATGGTTTGAATTATAGATTTATAAAGCCCAAACAAATAAAACACACACTACTGGATTTATAAACATTACTGAACAAGTAGACAATGAAATTCCCTTGTTTTTCTCCAAAACCTCTTTTATAAAAATCCTATTACATTCTTCCTGCTAAGAATACAAAAAAATAGACTGTGGTGAGAAAAGCTAAGTGAGCGGTATATCTTTTCTGAACCTCTCTGTTCTTTTTTTAGGCGAGTTATTTCTCACAAGTCTGGAGCTCACAGCGGGAGCATCTCCCTAGAAACAAAGTGCTGGAAGCAGATGTCCTTGATGCCGGTGACTCCCTGAGGCTTCATCTTGGCTCGGGAGGCACACCACAAAAAAAGTGTTTCTTGAGGGTGTTCCACCAAACACTAGCTCTAGGGGCAATTATTGGGTGTTAACCTAAAGAAATTCGTTCTGTGGTCAAATAAAGTCAGAAATCGCCAGATGAAACAAAACTCAAGAGGTTTTCCTTTTGCAGGACTTCTCAGAGCTTTAAATAAAGTGAGGTGTGTTGTGAATCACTAAGAGGAAAATATGATAGGCCTGTTTTACCACAGAGCATACTTTTTTTGGGGGGGCGGATAAAAGATGGGATTAACATCCCGCAGAAATTATTTCATTAAAAATGCTATTATAGAGAAGGCAGCAGAATAACTTTTGGATGGTGGAATAACTTTTCACTCTGGTCCTGGCCAAACAAACATAAGTGATTTTCCCTTTGAAACTATTTGTAAAGAGAAAGGAAGGAAAAATAAAGATTATAAGAAGAAATAATCATTTAACATAGAATTTCTGAACAAACGATCAGAAAATGAAATTTGTGAGGCTTAAATCTGAATTCATTGATCAAGCCTGGGTCTGTGACCCAACATTTGATATTAGAAGACTAACATGTAACTAATTTATTCAGTTATCCTCATTAACCTTAGGGGGAAAAATATCATTTTATTCAAGGCACTCTCACGACTATAACTTAGTTTTAAAACACTCAACTCTTCTCTACTTAAAAAAAAGATTGTAATGCTTTAAGATCAGTTATTCAAGATAAAGCTATTACTGAAGGACAATAATACGTTAATCAGTAAGAGGAGGTATTTATTTCTTAGTGACCGTGTGGGCAAAATAGTCTTATCACGCTAGGCTCTTTTTTCTTATCCCCTGTAAGAGACAATACTCTGTCATTCAGTTTCAATAGGACGGAGCAGCGCAAGCAATTGCTTCAATGTATTCAGAGATCCATTTGAGTCCAGCCATAATGTGCCATGTGTTACCTGCATATTTTTAAAGCGTTAAAATGGGAATTGCAAACTTAAGGTAAAAAGAAGTACCTTTAAAATCAATATAAAATCCTCCCTGGAGAACAAGTAAAAAATATCCCAACAAAATATCAAATTATACCAAATGACTTGATATGAGTTTTTAATTATATGTTTTATGCATCCTCCATCCGCAAGCAGACAAAACAACATTATTTTGTATCATCTCCAAAGATTAGCTGTATGGACTATATGGACTCGCAAATTTCTGTTAATGGAAAAGCACTGAAAAGTTTCTCTGCCAGTCTATTCAACACAAATCACATTATTTGTACTTTCCTGTCAACTGCTTTGGGCAACCTACACAGAGGTGTGTGGACTGGTGGTGAGTGTTCCTAAGAGGAAAACCAGTATTAGTTTTATTATTAAACTCCAGCTAACAATATGAATTCCTTACCTGCTACATATAACAGGTGGAGTCAGGATCTGAGGAGAAAGGTCAGGGGCACTTTGAGTGTAAGTTACGGCCCTGTGAGAACTTAGGCCTGGTTTGCCAGTTCCATCGGCAGATTCTGGAAACTGCACTGCAGAAATTTTGCTGACTGGGCTGCTGGCAGGGGTCCCATGGAGAGGTGAGGAAGAGGGTGAGGAAAGAGGTGAAATTTTCACTAGGGAACCTAAGAAAGAAAGAGAGTTATTAAGTCCTAAATAAATGTCTTTGAAAGTCAAAATTGCAACTTTTTTTTTTAAACATCTTTATTGGAGTATAATTGCTTTACAATGTTGTGTTATTTTCTGCTGTATAACAAAGTTAATCAGTTATATGTATACATATATCCCCATATCCCCTCCCTCTTGCGTCTCCCTCCCTCTCACCCTCCCTATCCCACCCCTCTAGGTGGTCACAGAGCACCGAGCTGATCTTCCCATACGATGCAGCTGCTTCCCACTAGCTATCTATTTTACATTTGGTAGTATATATAAGTCCATGCCACTCTCTCACTTCGCCCCAGCTAACTCTTCCCCCTCCCCTCAAGTCCATTCTCTACGTCTGCGTCTTTATTCCTGTCCTGCCCCTAGGTTCTTCAGAACCAATTTTTTTTTTAGATTCCATATATATGCGTTAGCATGCAGTATTTGTTTTTCTCTTTCTCACTTTCTTCACTCTGAAAGACAGACTCTAGGTCCATCCACCTCACTACAAATAACTCAATTTCGTTTACTTTTATGGCTGAGTAATATTCCATTGTATATATGTGCCACATCTTTTTTATCCATTCATCCTTCGATGGACACTTAGGTTGCTTCCATGTTCTGGCTACTGTAAACAGAGCTGCAATGAACACTGTGGTACATGACTCTTTTTGAATTATGGTTTTCTCAGGGTATATGCCCAGTACTGGGATTTCTGGTTTATAGGACAGTTCTATTTTTAGTTTTTTAAGAAACTTCCATACTGTTCCCCATAGTGGCTGTATCAATTTACATTCCCACCAACAGTGCAAGAGGGTTCCCTTTTCTCCACACCCTCTCCAGCATTTACTGTTTGTAGATTTTTTGATGATGGCCATTCTTACTGGTGTGAGGTGATACCTAATTGTAGTTTTGTTTGCATTTATCTAATGATTAGGGATGTTGAGCATCCTTTCATGTGTTTGTTGGCAATCTGTATCTCTTCTTTGGAGAAATGTCTCTTTAGGTCTTCTGCCCATTTTTGGATTAGGTTGTTTGTTTTTTTGATATTGAGCTGTGTGAGCTGTTTGTAAATTTTGGAGATTAATCCTTTGTCAGTTGTTTCATTTGCAAATATTTTCTCCCATTCTGAGGGTTGTCTTTTTGTCTTGTTTATGGCTTCCTTTGCTGTGCAAAAGCTTTTAAGTTTCATTAGGTCCCATTTGTTTATTTTTGCTTTTATTTCCATTTCTCCAGGAGGTGAGTCAAAAAGGATCTTGCTATGATTTATGTGATAGAGTGTTCTGCCTATGTTTTCCTCTAAGAGTTTTATAGTGTGTGGCCTTACGTTTAGGTCTTTAATCCATTTTCTGTTTATTTTTGTGTATGGTGTTAGGGAGTGTTATAATTTCATTCTTTTCCATGTGGCTATCCAGTTTTCCCAGCACCACTTATTGAAAAGGCTGTCTTTTCTCCATTGTATATTCTTGCCTCCTTTATCAAAGATAAGGTGACCATGTGTGTGTGGGTTTATCTCTGGGCTCTCTATCCTGTTCCATTGATCTATATTTCTGTTTTTGTTCCAGTACCTTACTGTAGCTTTGTAGTATAGTCTGAAGTCATGGAGCCTGATTCCTCCAGCTCTGTTTTTCATTCTCAAGATTGCTTTGGCTATTTGGGGTCTTTTGTGTTTCCATACAAATTGTGAAATTTTTTGTTCTAGTTCTGTGAAAAATGCCTGTGGTAGTTTGATAGGGATTGCATTGAATCTGTAGATTGCTTTGGGTAGTAGAGTCATTTTCACAATATTGATTCTTCCAATCCAAGAACATGGTATATCTCTCCATCTGTTGGTATCATCTTTAATTTCTTTCATCAGTATCTTATAGTTTTCTGCATACAGGTCTTTTATCTCCTTAGGTAGGTTTATTGCTAGGTATTTTATTCTTTTTGTTGCAATGGTAAATGAGAGTGTTTCCTTAATTTCTCTTTCAGATTTTTCATCATTAGTGTATAGGAATGCCAGAGATTTCTGTGCATTAATTTTGTATCCTGCTACTGTACCAAATTCATTGATTAGTTCTAGTAGTTTTCCGGTAGCATCTTTAGGATTCTCTATGTTTAGTATCATGTCATCTGCAAACAGTGACAGCTTTACTTCTTCTTTTCTGATTTGGATTCCTTTTGCTTCTCTTTCTTCTCTGATTGCTGTGGCTTAAACTTCCAAAACTATGTTGAATAACAGTGGTGAGAGTGGACAACCTTGTCTTGTTCCTGATCTTAGGAGAAATGGTTTCAGATTTTCACCATTGAGAATGATGTTGGCTGTGGGTTTGTCACATGTGATCTTTATTATGTTGAGGAAAGTTCCCTCTATGCCTACTTTCTGGAGGGCTTTTATCATAAATGGGTGTTGAATTTTGTCAAAAGCTTTTTTTGCATCTGTTGAGATGATCATATGGTTTTTCTCCTTCGATTTGTTAACATGCTTTATCACATTGATTGATTTGCGTATACTGAAGAATCCTTGCATTCCTGGGATAAACCCCACTTGATCATGGTGTATGATCCTTTTAATGTGCTGTTGGATTTTGTTTGCTAGTATTCTAGTTGAGGATTTTTGCATCTATGTTCATCAGTGATATTGGCCTGTAGTTTTCTTTCTTTGTGACATCTTTGGTTTTGGCATCAGGGTGATGGTGGCCTCATAGAATGAGTTTGGGAGTATTCCTCCCTCTGCTATATTTTGGAAGAGTTTGAGAAGGATAGGTGTTAGCTCTTCTCTAAATGTTTGATAGAATTCGCCTGTGAAGCCATCTGGTCCTGCGCTTTTGTTTGTTGGAGGATTTTTAATCACAGTCTCAATTTCAGTGCTTGTGATTGGTCTTTTTATATCTTCTATTTCTTCCTGGTTCAGTCTCGAAAGGTTGTGCTTTTTCTAAGAATTGTTCATTTCTTCCAGGTTGTCCATTTTATTGGCATAGAGTTGCTTGTAGTAATCTCTCATGATCCTTTGTATTTCTGCAGTGTCAGTTGTTACTTCTCCTTTTTCATTTCTAATTCTGTTGATTTGAGTCTTCTCCCTTTTTTTTCTTGATGAGTCTGGCTAATGGTTTATCATTTTTGTTTATATTCTCAAAGAACCAGCTTTTAGTTTTATTGATCTTTGCTATTGTTTCCTTCATTTCTTTTTCATTTATTTCTGATCTGATCTTTATGATTTCTTTCCTTCTGCTAACTTTGGGGTTTTTTTGTTCTTCTTTCTCTAATTACTTTAGGTCTAAGGTTAGGTTGTTTATTTGAGATGTTTCCTGTTTCTTGAGGTAGGAGTGTATTGCTATAAACTTCCCTCTTAGAACTGCTTTTGCTGCATCCCATAGGTTTTGGGTTGTCGTGTTTTCATTGTCATTTGTTTCCAGGTATTTTTTGATTTTCCCTTTGATTTCCTCAGGGATCTCTTGGTTATTTAGTAGTGTATTGTTTAGCCTCCATGTGTTTGTATATTTTACAGATTTTTTCCTGTAATTGATATCTAGTCTCATAGCGTTGTGGTCGGAAAAGATACTTGATATGATTTCAATTGTCTTACATTTACCAAGGCTTGATTTGTGACCCAAGATATGATCTATCCTGGAGAATGTTCCATGAGCACTTGAGAAGAAAGTGTATTCTATTGTTTTTGGATGGAATGTCCTATAAATATCAATTAAGTCCATCTTCTTTAATGTATCATTTAAAGCTTATGTTTCCTTATTTATTTTCATTTTGAGTGACTGTCCATTGGTCACAGTGGGGTGTTAAAGTCCCCTACTATGATTGTGTTACTGTCGATTTCCCCTTTTATGACTGTTGGTATTTGCCTTATGTACTGAGGGGCTCCTATGCTGGGTACATAAATATTTACAATCATTACATCTTCTTCTTGGATTGATCCCTTGATCATTATGTAGTATCTTTCTTTGTCTCTTGTAATAGTGTTTATTTTAATGTCTATTTTGTCTGATATGAGAATTGCTACCCCAGCTTTCTTTTGATTTCCATTTGCATGAAATATCTTTTTCCATCCCCTCACTTTCAGTCTGTATGTGTCCCTAGGTCTGAAGTGGGTCTCTTGTACACAGCATATATATGGGTCTTGTTTTTGTATCTATTCAGCCAGTCTATGTCTTCTGGTTGGAGCTTTTAATCCATTTACACTTAAGGTAATTATCGATATGTATGTTGCTATTCCCATTTTCTTAATTGTTTTGGGTTTGTTATTGTAGGTCTTTTCCTTCTCTTGTTTTTTCTGCCTAGAGAAGTTCCTTTAGCATTTGTTGTAAAGCTGGTTTGGTGGTGCTGAATTCTCTTTGCTTTTGCTTGTCTGTAAAGGTTTTAATTTCTCCATCAAATCTGAATGAGATCCTTGCTGGGTAATCTTGGTTATAGGTTTTTCCCTTTAATCAGTTTAAATATGTCTTGCCACTCCCTTCTGGCTTGCAGAGTTTCTGCTGAAAGATCAGGTGTTAACCTTATGGAGATTCCCTTGTATGTTATTTGTTGTTTTTCCCTTGTTGCTTTTTATATTTTTTCTTTGTATTTAATTTTTGATAGTTCGATTAATATGTGTCTTTGCATGTTTCTCCTTGGATTTATCCTGTATGGGACTCTCTGCACTCCTGGACTTGATTGACTATTTCCTTTCTTATATTAGGGAAGTTTTCAACTATAATCTTTTCAGATATTTTGTCAGTCCCTTTTTCTCTTCTTCTTCTGGGACCCCTATAATTTGAATGTTGGTGTGTTTAATGTTGTCCCAGAGGTCTCTGAGACTGTCCTCAATTCTTTTCATTCTTTTTCTTTATTCTGCTCTGTGGTAGTTATTTCCACTATTTTATCTTCCAGGTCACTTATCTGTTCTTCTGCCTCAGTTATTCTGCTGTTGATTCCTTCTAGAGGATTTTTAATTTCATTTATTGTGTTGTTCATCATTATTTGTTTGCTCTTTAGTTCTTCTTGGTCCTTGTTAAACATTCCTTGTATTTTCTCCATTCTATTTCCAAGATTTTGGATAATCTTTACTATATTTATTCTGAATTCTTTTTCAAGTAGACTGCCTATTTCCTCTTCATTTGTTTGGTCTGGTGAGTTTTTACTTTGCTCCTTCATCTGCTGTGTGTTTCTCTGTCTTCTCATTTTGGTTAACTTACTGTTTGGGGTCTCCTTTTCGCAGGCTGCAGGTTCGTAGTTCCCGTTGTTTTTGGTGTCTGCCCCCAGTGGCTAAGGTTGGTTCAGTGGGTTGTGTAGGCTTCCTCGTGGAGCAGAGTGGTGCCTGTGTTCTGGTGGATGAGGCTGGATCTTGTCTTTCTGGTGGGCCGGACAGCAACCGGTGGTGTGTTTTGGGGTGTCTTTGACCTGATTATGATTTTAGGCAGCCTCTCTGCTAATGAGTGGGGTTGTATTCCTGTCTTGCTAGTTGTTTGGCATAGGGTGTCCAGCACTGTCGCTTGCTGGTCGTTAAGTGGAGATCTCTGGGAGAGCTTTCACCATTTCATATTACGTGGAGCCGGGAGGTCTCTGGTGGACCAATGTCCGAACTCGGCTCTTCCACCTCAGAGGTACAGGCCTGAAACCCAGCTGGAGCACCAAAACCCTTTCAGTCACACGGCTCAGAAGAAAAGGTAGAAAAATAGAAAGAAAGAAAATAAATAAAGTTATTTAAAATTTTTTTAAATAATTATAAAGAAAAAAGTTAAAAAGAAAAAAAAAGAAAGAAAGAAGAGAGCAACCAAACCAAAAAACAAGTCCACTAATGATAACAAGTGCTAAAAAGTATACTAAAAAAAAAAAAGAAAAAAACAACGGACAGACAGACTCCTAGGACAAATGGTAAAAGCAAAGCTATACAGACAAAATCACACAAAGAAGCGTACACATACAACTCACAAAAAGAGAAAAAGAAAAAAAAATATATATCTATATATATATAAAAAATGGAAGAGAGCAACCAAATCAATAAACAAATCTACCAGTGATAATAACCTCTAAATACTAAACTAAGATAGACATAAAACCAGAAACAAATTAGATGCAGAAAGCAAATCCCAAGTCTACAGTTGCTCCCAAAGTCCACCACCTCAATTTTGGGACGATTTTTTGTCTATTCAGTTATTCCAGAGATGCAGGGTTCATCAAGTTGATTGTGGAGATTTAATCCGCTGCTCCTGAGGCTGCTGGGAGAGATTTCCCTTTCTCTTCTTTGTTCACACAGCTCCCGGGGCTCAGCTTTGGATTTGGCCCCGCCTCTGCGTGTAGGTCGCCTGAGGGCGTCTGTTCTTTGCTCAGACAGGATGGGGTTAAAGGAGCAGCTGATTCAGGCACTCTGGCTCACTCAGGCCGGGTTGGGGGGGGCGGAGGGAGGGAGGGGTACGGAACGCAGGGCAATCCTGAGGCAGCAGACACCAGCATGACGTTGCAATAGCCTGAGGCGCGCCCAAAATTGCAACTCTTAAGCTTCACCTTGGACTCCTTTTAACTCAGTAAGGACCAGGAGAGTACTCAGGCCACTGGGCCAATCTCCTCTGTGTGCCACCATCTGAAGACAGGATGCACAGTGCGGGCATCTCCACAGCATGGAATGCGAGGAATGAATCATCATGAAAAATCAGTGGCAATGTTGGCAAGTTCAGTTAAAGCCTTGGTGTCCTGGAGTAACTTCAAAACAGAAGGATATTATTATTTTTTTTAATTATTAGGGCTTCCCTGGTGATGCAGTGGTTAAGAATCTGCCTGCCAATGCAGGGGACACGGGTTCGATCCCTGGCCCAGGAAGATCTCACATGCCGTGGAGCAACTAAGTCCGTGCACCACAACTACTGAGCCTTAGCTCTAGAGCCCAAGAGCCACAACTACTGAGCCCACGTGCCTAGAGCCCATGTTCCACAACAAAAGAAGCCACGACAGTGAGAAGCCCGTGCACCACAATGAAGAGTAGCCCCGGCTTGCCGCAACTAGAGAAGCCCACGCGCATCAACGAAGACCCAACGTAGCCAAAAATAAAAACAAATAAATATTTATTGGCATATAGTTGATTTACAATGCTGTGTTAATTTCAGGTGTAAAGTGAATCAGTTATACATATACATATATCCACTCTTTTTCTTTTTTTAGATTCTTTTCCCATATAGGCCATTACAGACTATTGAGTTCCCTGTGCTAAACAGCAGGTTATTATTAATCTACTTTATATATAGTAGTGTGTATATATCAGTCCCAATCTACCAATTTATCCCTCCCCCACTCACCCCTGGTAACCACAGTTTGTTTTCTACATCTGTGACTCTACTTCTGTTTTGTAAATAAGTTCATCTGTACCCTTTTATTTAAGATTCCACATAAAAGTGATATGATATGATATTTGTCTTCTGCAGAAGGATATCATCTTCTCCTCCTATTTTTGTTTCTTCTTGGCATTCTGACCTGATGATATCAATAGTTAACAATTTCTCATGTGTTTGCCCTCTCTTGGGTTGTGAGGTTTTTAGCAGCAATAGGATCTGCCACTGTTTTCAACATTAATGTATCTGGAGCGGAGTTTTTTAGCAGGCATTGGTTGCTTAAAATATGTTAAGGAAGAAGATACATTTTTGAGAGGCAACTGGCTTTGTTAACCATCCATGTTTTCAGTGAAACTACTTTCTGTGCATCAAACAGTACTTTGATCCGCATCGTTTCTGAAGGAAACATTTAACAATGGAATATGATCCATTTCAGATCAAACAATAGGCCTCAAGCTCAAATGATAAGTGTGGACATTTGTGCCAAACTCCGTTTACTCTCGGTCGTGAACATTTTACAAAACGCTGGCTTTGATTGCCAAGTGCTGAGGTTTGAGGACGGGATGCTGTCTTTTGAAGTTACTCTCTCCAAACAGAGAAGGCAGCCTGCACTAAAACTGAAGAAAAGAGAGAAAATACTTCTGAACAGCTACCTGCTTCCTAATTTTCATGATTGCCTGGATGAACAATCTACTGTTAAGCAAATGAAATGAAATCAGGCAATGAAATTGCTTTAGGCAATTCCGTAATTATTTTGGTAACTGACTGTGAGTTTGGGGATCGTTTTCTACCACTTTTTAAGAGTCGTTGAAAGCCCGTGGGAACACCATATATTTCTGTCTTGACACAATATATTTTCTGAAGGTAATTTACGAGAGGAGTGATTTTCTTCATTGCTAAGTTTTAATAGCCGCCAACTGATCCTCTCAGAGATGCGCAATTCACTCTGAAAACACAAATTGAAAAATCCACTCGATGATTGGAGTTCTTGGAACTCATGGATTAACTAAACTTAAACAAATAAGCAGAACTTCAGACTCCGGACTCACGGCCTGGGATGAAATTTAAAATAAACCTTATAACAGAGGAAAAGCGCTTTGCTTTTGCAGGGCTATTAGGCTAAATATTTTGAACGCTCCTAACAAGCAAGGGTCTTGGCAACGCCGTGAAGAGCGGGGGTATTTTTATTCTGTAGGTGAGAAGATAAAGGTATAAACATATAAATTTCTTTTTTCTCAAGCCAAACTATTTCTCACAGTGTGCCTTATCATGGTTTACTTGAAGTTTTAAAAACAGAAAGGGTTAGGAATGCCGTAGGAAATGGCCATATATTTACATATATTAGTCTTCGAATAGATGGAGAGATATAAGTGCAGATAATAACCAAATACTCTTTCTAGAAAGGAGAGATTGCAAATAAAATTATTTCACAGGGACAGCATATTCTTGCAAGTCTTCAAAACCAATTATTATCTAAGGTTTTTTAAAGTATAATCATGTCTAAAGTTAGAGAGATGAAGTTTATGACCTTTGAAGTCTCACCCAACCTTCTGTTACACACACACATCTATACATTCATACACACACATACACACACACACACACACACACACACACACACGTGAAGGAACTCTGATGAATACTCACACTCTCAAACATATTTATCTTCACTTTCTATTTGAATAATTTCAAGAGATTCCAGGAAAAAGACGCGGCACATGAAATACAAACTTTTGGATGATTCAGACCACCCTAATGTGAAATACTGAAAATTAAAACATTTAAAAATTTAAAATATGACTTTAAAACGTTCTAAAGTACCAACTCCTTTGAGTAACTGCGGCTTTAACTCCATGCTGCTGAGAACAGGAGAAAATGTGTATCAAGACACAAGGAACGTTGGGCAATCAAAAGGAGATGATAAATAATACTGGAGGGAAATGATTTAAGTGAATCCATGTGTTTGTGTTGTAAAACTCAGTTTTAGTTGAACGAAAAAGGGACTAGTATGCCTGATAAATACATGCCTCTTTTCCACACCCACAGGAAAATAGACAGCCCTAATATTTTTCCAAAACAAAAAAGTATCTAAAGTATAGAGATAAAAAAATATCACAATGCCATAATTAAAGTTCTCTCTCACTTTAAATTTTCCATAGGCAAAACTCAGTCTAACTTGTAGGTGTAGAGATATCTGTAATAGTTGTAATAGGATGATAAGAACCATAAAACTTATGGGAATCTGGAAAGGGACTACTCGCTGCAGATGTGATAAGCATGAAATTAGATTATAAAAGCAGAATGACAGAAAGGCATCTCGACATATTCAGTGACTCATAATAGAAAAGCAAGATTGAAAATGCAAATTATATTTAAATCTCCCATTTTTAGGCTTTAATCAAAGGATTCCTATGTGATTTCATCCGTTTATTTTATATCAGTAACTGCATAATAATCGGTTGCATTTCAACTGTTTAAATGAATGTTGACTGATGGAGCCAGAGGACACACTGTTTACTTGATTTGCGCAAAGAACAGATTTCATTAGTCCTGTCTGGAAACAGGTCATTTATCTTCCAGTGTTTCTGTTCTTTCAGTTTATGCTTGCATCCCCCTACCTCTTTTGCCTCCTGCTTCTTATTTTCCTCCTTAGATTCTCTGCACACTTTATTTAATTCCATTTCCTTAGACTCTTTGCCACATAAAGGGGCTTTTCTCAGCCCCTTCCCACAGTTTTCTTAAAAACTGGGTGACAACCACTGTCACTTACATCACACCTACTTAGGAAATCAACCCCACCTTGCCATCTATGCAGGGAAACGAGCTTTCAAACAGAAAGGCCCATCTGATCAGGGAGAATGATTGAACTTCAGCTCTCTGATTCTTGCTGGAGATTCTTCTCCCTTTTGGCAGGCTTTCAGGGATTTGTTTAGTTGAATTCAGCATACATAGGATATAGGTTATTTTATAAATATTTAGCTCTGCTGTGACAGCAGTCTAAAGAGGGCACAATGCAAAATCCCTTCCAAAGTAATCTATGATGGAGATTTTTTTATGTACTTTAAGGCTCTTGCCATTCCCGTGGCTCTCATCTCTACCATCTGCCTTGGTGGTATCTTCCGTGGACATTCTTTTCCTTTCACACTTTGCCCTTCTTGAGGGCAGGCATATGAAGTCGGGGGCAGGACACAGGATATGAAGCTGTTCCTCACATCTGTCCCATCATTTTCTCCGTTATTTCCAGTGAATATGCTAACCCTAAATTTCTATCTTCTTGACTTTACCATGTTGGTTATTTTAAGAATTTTAATTTTATTACCTAAATGAAGAAACTGAGAGACAGAAAACCAAATCCTTTCATTATCTTGTCCTCAGCCAAGGAAAAGCCCCCCAAATCCTAATTTTAAATTATCTTAATTTGTCATCCTCAATTTTTTTTCTAGTAAGTCTTTAGGAGAAAAGAAAGAATTCTGGACTAATTGTGTGGCCTTGGGCAAGTTACTCAATATTTCTGTGCCTCAGTTTCCTTATCTGAGCCTGTCTTCCGAGCTATACAAGAATGTAGAACACAAATTCATACGTCATCTCTCGGGTTACATATTATTATTGTCTAATATTTTAATTCTTTCCATTAAAAATCTTTAAAAAATACCCACAGAGCTGGAAATACTATTATTTACACATATAATGTTTGTCTGGATGGAATCATGGGTTTCAAATTTATGTGTTCACCATTTTTATTAGATCTCAGACTTTTTCTCTGCAATTATATTTTTTTCTAGAATACATCCATCATACATTCCTTTAGTTAAGATCTGGTAGGTGGTAAGGTTTTGACTTACCTGAAGGTATCTTTAACTCATTCCTAGCCTTCTGAGATAGATTTTCCCCACACACAATTTTAGGTTGACTATTATATTCTCTCAGAACTTTGAAGAAAATATTTTCCTGCGCTCTGACACCCTTTATTTGTGACAGTTCAGCTCTCAGACTGACTAAAAGGTATCTTTTCTCTGGCTAACTTTAAGATTTCTTTTCATCGTTGGTGTTCTGTAGTTTCACTGTTTTGTGTCTATGTTTGAATTTTTTTTACTCTTTCCTCTCCTTCTACTCAAATAGTTTACGTTCCCTATCCTCTACTAAAACTATGATCATGTATATTACACTTTCTAATTCCTTCTCCTATATCTCTTAAAGTCTTTTACATTTTCCAGTTTCTCATCTATGTTTCATTCCATGGAATTTCTTCACATTCTCTGCCTTCTAGTTTACTAATTCTCCCTTCAGTAGTCTTTTATGCCATTTAACCTATCATATTTCCCTGATTACATTTCCAAAAGACATTTAGCTGCCCTACAATTATGTCTTCTCTCATTGCTATTTTTTATGACCTCATGTTTTTCTTTAAACATTTGAGTAGTTTTTTAGCACTTAAATAACTCAACCTTTTTAGAGATCTGTACAGGGTTTTTTCTTCTATTATCTCTAACTCGTGGTGCTTTCTTGCATGCTTACAGTGATCTTGGTTGTAAGCTCCAATTTGTTTGAACTTGATATATTGGGGTTGCATAGCCCTTAACTGGTGATGCTTTCCTCCAAAAATTATCTGTACATATTTTTGTAGGGAGCCAAGGGGTCCTTCTGAATTAAACCACTTCAGTGCCCCTTCAAAAGTCTCAGGTTTTATGTGGAATGCTCAAATTCAGTTCCTCCACCTTGCTGGGGTCCCAAATGAGTCTCTGCATTCCTGAGCTCATCTGCATTTGCCCTCAGTGCCATCCCAGTTTAAGTATTTGCCCACATTGTCCTGTTCCTGACCCTAGTGAAAGCTCAATTCTAATCCTCAGGTCATGAATGACTTATAAGTTACAAAAAGTAATGAACATTTCTGACGAGCAGAGAGGACCAGATTAATTTTTGGAAAATCAGATTACCTTTCATGGTTTCTTTCAGTAATGCAATGCCAATGAAATGGTACTTTGTGGAGGAAGTATCTTCCTACACTCAACAGTAGAGATTTAAGCCAAGTCAGTGCTTAAATGGTTTCAAGGAATAGTTACCAGTATAAAGTGGGTGATCAAAGGGGAAAGAAAGTACTAAATTTTCTTTTCTAGATGTATGAAACAACAACAGAAGTCCTTCCTTAAGTTAGTCCTTCCTTTTAAAATTAAGTTTATATTTCAAGGTGGTCTCTTGAAATATTAGTGGAATGTGAGTACTGGTTCTCTAACCCTTGCAGAAACACTGCCATTTCAGGACTTCTGCTTCTGACTATGATGCAGTAGTTTGTGGTAAATCCATGCTTCTTTGAGAACAAATAGAAAAGTTGAGTTAAAAATTTAAAAAGCGATCGAGGGAAGGCAAACCAATTCTGAGAGACTAGGTTTCCAAATAGAAGAGACCCTCAGAAGGGTGAGCCAAAACCCTGTGAACCGTTCTTCCATTCAGAGCGTTATTTACGGACCATTGGCATGGAACAAAAGGTTAAGAATCCAGGCAGAGGGATGCAGTTATTAGGAAGGCAAGCCAACAGAGCTTTTAGTAATGTCATGAGGCTGAGGACACAAACATTGGAGTTTGGGGCTGCCATGGCAGCCAGAACTTGAATGTCTAACAGCCCAGTGGGAAGAGGGCAGCTTTCCCCTTGAGCCATTTGGGGAATTCTTGAGCTGCTTGAAGATTAAGAAGCTAAGCAGGGAGCTACTGAAAATCTCAGTCGAGTTTTCTGCAATACCGAGAGGTGAAAACTTGGAGTTAGAACATTCCAAGAAGGAGAGGTCAGAGTAGATACCCAGACTCTCAACTGGGATTCAAGGAGGGGGCCAATTTGGAGATGGAATCTGACAAAAACTGTATTTCAGTTTTGAGTCAGCAGAGGTTCTGATTAAATGAGGTAATCTTCCCTCCAAATCATTTTACTTTCCTACCTGAAACTTCATTGATACCTGAACTCCTTACCACAGCTCCTGGGTCCCGTATGGCCTCTGTCCACAGACCTGCTTTCATCTCCCATTCTGCATTCAGGGCTCTCCCTTTCTTCTTGGTAGCTTTGCCAGCCATTTAGAATCTTAAGTTGCTGAGGCTTTCCCTCACCAAGTTGGGTCTTTATATCTCTTTTGTTATTTGAAAGTTTTCCCTCACTTCCTTATCATAGCCTTTAACACACTACGTATATAGTAATAGCTGTCCATCTGTTTATAGTCCCGACTAGCATGTAAGTGAGAATTCTGTGAGAGGATGAACAGGGTCTGGTTTAGTCACTGCCGCTTTCCTCAAATTAGTTCAGTGTCAGAGATAGTGAACACTCCACACGTACTTATTAAGTGATGCTTGAGGGAAGGGAGAAGCTAATGCTTAGAAGCACAAGGGGTGCACTGACACCATCGTGGAAAACCCCATGCAGATCCTAGATGGGAGAGATGACATCAAATTTCATTCTGTACCTGTTTGAAAGAGAAGGAAAACCTCCTACCCACGGTACTCTTGGGTCTTTTGGTTGCTGGCGTGTGAGCTTTTTCAAAGGGCTCGTAAAGGTTCTGAATTGTATTTTCTCCAAATTTAAATCCCTCTCCTTTTCTGTATTTCTATGTTTGGGGGGAGGTGAGTGACACAGAGTAAGAATTTCTTTGAAAAATTATAATACATATAGTAAATGAAACATTACCTAGAACTTATAAATACCATACTTCCGGAAAATAATTTTCTTTTTTAACAGACACTAAAAATAAAATTGAAATTTGATAAGTACTTCATTAGCTTTTATATTATAAGATGATGCTTCCAGAGATTATCCTTAACAGTGACACTGATTTCCTACTCATTCAATAAGTTCAAGATAGGACAGTTGGTACAGCTACCTTAAAAGAATCTGTATCATCATATAAAGTGGAAATTTAAGTAATTATAGTTGGTTATTGAGGCTTTTGCTTTTTAGAAGAGTCAAACCAAGCACACCTGAGTGTTTCAACACTTGAAGCTTAGTTCATTCCACGACTGCATGCTCAATGAGTATGAGCTCTTTCTCCAATAAGTTACTTACCTGGTCGATTTTGCTTTTTAGCCTTTACGTGGTTAGAGGCAGCAACAGCATAGGATGAAGTGAAGGATCTGCTTTTGGTGAGAGTCATCATCACTGAGTTTTTCCAAGAATCTGGATTAATAGCACTATAAAGACAGGGTATAAAGAAAAATGAAGAAATTATTCATCAATTATTGGGGCGGACCTTACCAGAACCAACCATCATTTCCATAGTAGACTTTCTGAGTCATGGTCCAGGTTCAGTGACAGAACCACTTTACTTCCAAATGACAAACAAGGTTATCTAAATTCAATCTCTACTGCAGGGATACAGTACACACTCTTTAAGGATTCTGGGTTAACAAAAGACAAAAGATAGTTCTACTGTTTATCCAATTACTAGGTATCAATCACCTTCTCTTTCTACTTCTACAATCATGTTCCTCACAGATTTTCTAAAAACATGGCAAGTTAACAAGTTAAGATGCAGGTGAACTTACATTAAATATGAATGGCATAATGCTTCCTTCTATACTCTTTTTAATTTATTATTCTTGGTGTAACTAAATTAAAAAATCAAGTGCTTATAAAATCATTCAAAGATAATACTCTTTGCAGTATCGTGAAGGAAAAGGTTAGTAAGAGGTCTTTTAACCTACCATTTCTTTTACTGATGATACCCTGGAAAGAAAGGGATGATGAGCCAAACCCCCTAGTAGACACTAATGACAGACCTGCTACTAAACATACTGATGCTATTTACTAGAAGAAAGGTAATGACAGTGAGGCTTCACCTAGGGAATGCTTTTAGCCGGATATCCTTGGTCTGTCTAGGTTATTACTGTAAATAAATCTGGAATCAATAAATCTCTGGAAGGTTGGGATGGAGAACATTACAAAACACCATGTAATTAATGGGATACAAATTTTGGAGCTGTTCCAAACCAAAATTTATCTGCAGGCATTGATCAAAACCTTACATGCTGAATCTGAAACAGAATCCATTGTAATTTGAGAGAGAAAAGAATTTGGGAAGTCATGTGGACAATCTTGGATGCTGCAAAGGAAAAGTGTTTGTGCTTGGCTCACACCTGTGTGCTTTCAAGCGTTAATAAATTTGATACTGGGTAAAATCCATCATTTGCGTGAGGATAACTGGACAATTTGACCTTCAGCCAATCTTAGATTGGCACTGTAAGCGGATGTACTTGGTATCTCTGGGTCACTTGTAAATAAACCTGAAATGGATGGAATTAAAGGGTCATGAAAGCTGTATAATTAATGAGGTATAATTTGGAGGTGTTCTATAACCAAAGTGGTATCCTCTGTGCAAGGATCATTATGTGTGCACTGCTTACAATCGTGCATATTAAGTCCAAACCAGAACACGTGCTAACGTGGAGTAAAAGGACTTTTAGGGTGTTGTACTACCAGTTTGAGACCTCTCAAAGGGAAGGACGCTGATGCATTGGTTGGCTATTTCCTCTATCCCTTTATTATTAGTAAGTTTAGCAATGGGAGAGATCAGTTTGTGTTGAGTCTGATTTGACATTCTGCCACTTGTTACCTCATTTCTTCTCTTTCTTTTTCTTTTTTCAGAGAGACTTTTCTTCAACTGTTGACCCCGGTATTTTAAAACTTCATCTTTTCTCATTTTAAATAGCATTTGAAATGTGGAATAAACTCCAGCAATTATCAAATACAATTAAGGAAAGCCTACAAAATAATGTTTGTTTCATATCCTTCTTAGAAATCTCATCCTAGACACTTCACAAATGCCTGGAATTTTGAAACAATAAAATCAAAGAAAACTTTGAATCTGAGATAGACAAGTACACCAATTATTTCCTTCTCCCACTATTCTTTCAACTCCTTTTGCTGGATTGATTGACTTATAAGACTTAAAAAAAAAAAAAAGACTTACTGTGAAGAAATTTTATGTAATGTATATGTGGCCTAGATGTTTCCTTAGCACATTGTACAATAAACGGGTTGTGACTTTTCTATGTAGACTTGTAAAAGACCTTAACATTAACTGAATTTATTTTTTAATATCTTAAAAAGTTATATTATGAAAGCTAGCTCAAAAACTGCCTGCTACTGTCTTATACTTCTTTAATAAAAACATTTAAAATATGCTCATTTTGAGAAGTTTCATAAAGTGCAATAATGGAGCATCTTTAATGTATGGGAAGTTAATGAACTTCAAGATAAATAAAATTCCAACTATATATCCTTTCTGAATATAATAAATATTAATTTATTAAACGGATATTATTAATAAAATAACAAACCAATATATGTATAAGTGTGTGTGTATATGTGTGTGTTTGTATATACACACACGCACGCATACACACTGTAATTTACAGGCACTTTCAAATGCATTGCTTTGCGTGATCCTTGCAATAGTTTTCAGCTGCCTATTGAACTTCACCGTCTTGATTCCTGTTTAAATCTCATGAATATGTAATGATTTGAATTCCAGAGAGGAAAATAGCTTGGGGAAACCTCTACTTGGTCTTCCCACACTAACACAGCAGGGGAAAACTATCTGTGTGTCTGTTGTAGAAGATCTCAACCCCCCTCCACAAAAGTGGATTTTATAACCTTAGTTCTAGCTATAAAAACGTCATCCTAGGTCCTAAAAGTCTTACCAGGTCCTAACAGTTTCCTTTACTGAGTTTACAGCGTTCTTTCTGCCTAATATACAGAGGCAGGGGTCAGTCAGTTCCAAGGGCAACGTGAAACGATTAGAGTATGATTTATTTCAGACTTTTTTATTTCTCTCAAGCCTATTTTTTTTAAAGCACCTACTGGCATTCTTCCACCTAATTTTACTCCAATTGTGTCATTGTTCCCTTTTTTCCTAAGAATTCCTTCTGGTGAGTACCAAGGCTCTGGATACACATCTCTGAGTGATAGGGCCAAGATTCTGATTCTCAATCCAGTGTCTTTTCACTCAGTTGGATTTAAAGCTACCCAGGAGTAAATCATCCAGCTCTGTACCTAAAGGAATATAAGCTGAGGACTGCTTCTACTTTTCACTTCCCACTCTTTGATCACTGCAGTCCTCAGAGAGCCTCAATGAAAAGACAGACATGGAAAGGAAGAAATCAAAGGGCTGACAGGGAAGAGACTTCAAAGGCTAAAACTCAAATCAGTTTTGAAATGAGTCAGCAGGTTTAGGAATAGGTCTCCTAAGTGAAGAGGTTTTAAATTTGGTTTATCATCAGGGCTGGAGATGATCTGAGGCTATCTTTTCACTATTTTCACACACGACAAAGGATGAGTCAACCAAAACTAGCTGTATTTAATGGTGGTACCATTGCTACTTACTTACACATGGTTTTCCCTTAAAGGGCTCAAATTCTCTTCAGAATGAATCTTATTTCTTTATAGTGGTGAAAAAGTTGTACCATTCTCAGATTTTATATCAGGACTTTTAATAGAATAGTGAAATTAAGGAATAGTAAGTTAGACAGTGGAAAAAAGCATACCCAGGCAAGACATCTATTAGTATTTTTGGGACAAAGAGAATGAATGGGATTGTATGCTATTCCTTATCTATTTTGAAAATATTTGAGCATGAGTACTTATTTCATAAAGCAGAATGACAAAATCTTGAGGAGTTAAGCTCATAGAAGTTTTTGAAAGCTTCTTCCTCACGATGATTTCAATGTTAGCCCCCAATCTCATTTAACTAAAAGAAGACAGAAGTAGGAGAAAAGAAATTTGATGAGCAGTAACAAACAATAACACAAAGAAAGGTGGCATTTAAGAATGCTTGAATGGATTCTTGGTAAAGTCATTCTTCGGAAAGTAAGTAAAGGAGCATTCTTGCCAAGGTGTGTTAGTAAAATAAAGATATACACTGAGAACACAAATTCATTTTCTTAAGCAACGAATATTTAACTATAATTCCCTACAACTTATCAGTATTTGCTGTAGTAGAAGTCGACAGTGGTCAATATTTTCAGAGGAAAATATCATCAATGACTTGTAATTTTAAACTTTAGGAAATGTTCATGAAACAGATTGGGTAACATCCTCCTGTGGTGATGCGTAGAAGTTTTACAAACGTCCAGGTAATAAGACAAAGTGGAATTATACTGATATGTGAAGAAAGAATCATTCAAAATTGCTTCTGATTCTATAGGTTTATTAGACTACCAATAATATATTAATATGGAAGAAACCAATTATGTTTTTAAACAACAGAGCAAGAGAAGTTAGCCGTCATTAAATTCTTAAGAGTTGAAAGGTTTCCGTTTCTTTGCCAGTCTCAGAATGGTGCTTTATTTATATTCAAAGCCAAGGTCAAGAGAAAATCACTTCTAATATTGCCACCATGTAGTTCAACAAAGATGTGGTAATTTTTCAGTCATTAGGTCATTAATAAAATTAATGCAAATGTTTCACAAACCTGAAATCATGTGGTAAATGTTCTTGTAACTATTATTCACATAAGGAATGGTACTTCTGTTCTAAATAGAAAAGGACAAACACAGTAGCTCCCTCTGAAAGCACCTCTTTCATGATGATGTTTCCTTCAAAACTCTTTCTAGATCTTTGTATTGTCTTTCCTTTAGCTTTGGTAACTCTGACTTTTCAGTCACTTTGGAAAATTATCACTAATATACTAAATAAAGTTTATTCTATTTTTATTGAGGTACAATTGACATGTAACATTATATTTGTTGCAGGTTTATAACATAAGGGTTTGATATTTATATATACTGTAAATGATCATCACAGTAAGTCTAGTTAACATCCATCGACATGCAGGTTGCAAAATTTTCTTTTCTTCTGATGAGAACTTTTAAGCTCTACTCTCTTAGCAACTTTCAAATATACAATACAATATCATTAACCACAGTCACCATGCTGTACATTAAATCCCCATGACTCATTTATTTTATAATTGCGTTTGTACCTTTTTGAACCCCTTGACCCATTTTGTCTACCTCCGATCCCCCACCTCTGGTAACCACCAACCTGTTCACTATCTAAACAAAGCTTAAATTACCAGCTGTTTGAAGATATTTAGGTGCTCTTAGAATGATGATCTATTTTTTGATCTGATCTTCTGCCTTTGAAATAATGCTAGGAGAGCTGCTCTGGTGGGCTGGGGGAAATCTAACAATCATTTGCAAATGTCAGGTTAGATACCTTTGATTTAAAGATCCAATATAGATCTCAGTCCAGGTAAAACCTAGCCCACCTTTATTCTGGGCTCACCCTTTCCACCCAAAGTGACAGTGGCAGGCGTCACCTCAAGTCACTGTCCCCATTTATACTTAAGACCATACAACACAATTTAAGCCTAATTATCTGATGTTAATCCTTATACTGCTCTGGATTTAAACCATACACCTTTTTCATTTTCAAAGCTGGCCTGCAGCCAACTATAATTGGCTGGGCCTCCCTTCTACTGTAATTTATAACTCATTTTTGGTAAGAAAAAGAAACGTCTCCAAGACATATGAGACCATCAGGAGCACTGCCTAACCTGGATGAAGGTGCTTCATGGAGTTTGATGCTGGCGCTACGGTCCCTCCGTACTGGGGCTGGCTCCAAAGTGGGCAGACCCGTGGCTGAGGTGGTGGTTGTCCAAGTTGATGAAACTCGTCTCAGCAAACCAGGGGGCAAACTCCTCCTCAGGCGCTGGGAAGAAGGAGCGTTGATTTTGTTACCAAGCATATTTTCTATCACTAACTTCTATATAGTGAAACAAAATGGGTTTTTAATTGGCAGTGAAGTTATTAAACTACGTTGGTTGAATATCATTTATCTAAAATTTGGGCACTCAGAAATTCAATAAGAAACTCTGGCCAAAATCAATGAATATGATAAAAATAACATTTTGGGGATCTTCATTTCAATGTATACACAAATATGGGATTGTGGGAAATGAGAATCAATTACCTTTGTGATAATTTTATAGTTATATTAGTTCAATAGGGCTTATACACCTATACACACATCATGTTAGTTAGTCATTACGACCAGTAGATTTTCCTCAAAAGACACTCGTGTGGGACATGGATTAATTTTTATCATCTAGCACAACAGTAGTCTCTATGTCAAAGTGTTTATTGATTTATTTTTAATTTCTTGATTCACAAATGACAGGAGCTAAGGGTAAGAGTATAACTCACAAGAGGTACCACCTCTCTTGGGGTTAACATGACTTAAGACAGGCAAATGGGTAAAGTCATTAGGACCAGCTCCTCTTAATAGGAGACTCTGCTGGTCGACCTGTGACCCTCTCTTTGTTATTTCTTTTCCTACCATAGCCTAAGTGGGATCTGTGGCACCATCAGCACTCAGGCATGGTTCTGAGCTCACCAGCATGAGCACTGGCCCTCTAACGAGAGTCTTAATCTTAAAACTCAAAGGAAAGGTAATCTAACACAACTACAGCAATAGTTATAAGAGGCAGGAGCTCAATTCATTTTTATTTGTGGCCAGTTACTCCAAGGAGACCAATTGTGTAGGCAGAGTTTAACAAAGACTCAGTCTGCTCTTCCTGAAGATGGTAAAAACTCTGAGAAGTGAGGATACGGCACCTCAGGATTCAAGAAGACCTCTGATACTAAATAGTTTCCAAAATCTCTTAAAGATCTGGATATGCACCTTAGAAGTAATTCAATAGGAAGAGAAAAGGTCAAGCACTGTAAATATCAGTATTGTCTGTAAATCTGTCACTGACTTCATGTCTATTTTGAGGCCCAAGGGAATCAGTTACTCTCTCCCCATTCCGTTGTATCTTTCTCAGAGAAGTAGATGTTGGAAGGAAACTTAAATAACTTAATTGACAAAGTTGCGCGAAGGACACCGTCCTGAATCAAGAGACTCACAATGGCAAGAACACAGATGTTACTGACTGACTACCAGCTCCAGAGGACAGCTGCTTGTTTACCAAATAAATAAGTGTGCTGGATGTACCTGAGACCACTGAAATTCTGATTCTTTTTTTTAGTCTTTAGCATGACTTGTTTTTAAGTAATACTGAGGTCTAAACTGGGTCCAGAACCCTATTCCCTAGAGCTTACTTTTGTAAAACTCTTATATGTTATATGTAAGAAGAAGAAAATATATGAATCACGAAGGCCATCTTTTACTTTAAATAATCTAAAATCAACTAGAGCTTTTCTAAGTTCAAAACTTGTTGGGTTTGGGAAAGACATGAGGATACTACGAAGGCTACCATACTAAGAAATCAAAGAGCAAAGGAATCTTGTGTTTCAGAAGGCAATGCATTTTAAACAGAATCCACAAGAGTGAGAGCAGGGATTTCTGCTGTTTTTTTTAAATTTTTTATCACCACTATATCTTTATCCCACAGAACAAATCCTGGTATAGAGAAGACAAAAATTTCTTGAACGTCTGAGTAAAAAAAGGTAATGCAAAAAGGTAAATTTTTTTCATTACAGAAAGCTATCACGTGTAAGGATGGAAGTCTTTATGTTTACATTAGCATTACTTTGGTCACCATGACTGACAGACACATCTTTGGGGAGTCACTGATATGAATCTCCATGTGGGTTTGGGGTGTTAAGAAAGAGGCCCAGGAGACAATGGGAAGAAACAGTTTCACCCTTTAAGGAGCATGTCATTCATACCTACCTTGGGAAGAGCCAGCTTGTCTTTTTCAGAGCTTTCTTCAGAATCAGAGCAGGTATAGTTTTCACTGAAGGAAGCGACGGGGTTCACTCTGGGCTTGTGAATGGCCTGGATGGTGAGCTGCGTGCTGAGAAGGTTGCTCACTGCCCTCAGGGACGTGCACACGTTGGGGGGCAGAGAAGGGTCTGCCAGGAGGTCGGTGATGAGACCGTGAGCCTCGCCCATCACGGCAATATCCACAGTGATACTGGTTCCTGGAGACTGAGACACCAAACACAGGAGGTCAGGCGAGAAGGGCCTGAGGTTGGAGGCACAGGGAGGGAAACTGGGCTTTTTCTGAAACGTAGACTGAAGTGACACTAGGGTTGCAGTAAAGTAACATTCAAATCACATTTCTGTTTCAAATTTTGCCAACATTTGCCGTGGCTTTTGCCAGTTTTGTGTTCAGGGCACATTTTTACTCTTAGAACCTACGGAGGCACTTTGAAGAGATACAAAGATAAACACCAATTTTTAAAAAATAGAAAGTTTCAGGAAACAACAAAAAAATTCATATTGATCACTCCTAATGAAGAGCTCAACATTTTAATGTATATTATTTAGAAAGTGTCCATTGATAGATGAATGGAAAAAGATGTTTTTTATACACACACACACAGACACACAGACAGACAGACACACACACACACACACACACACAAAATGGAATACTACTCAGCCATAAAAAAGAAATTTCATTCTGAAAAGCAACACTAATATAGTATAAAATTTTAATTTTAGTAATATTCTAGTGTGATATTTGAGCCGGATGTGTGATAATTATTCAACTAATATTAGAGATAAGCACAAAAAGCAACTCAACTTGTTCAGATTCACAAATTGTCCCTCTTCTTGTGGTTGGTAAGAACAGAAATTTCAGTTCTGGAATTCCGTGGCACATCTGTCCTATTCTGCCAAACTGCCTATCAGATTCAGAGTTACTACTCTATATTGGCTAAAGAAATGAAGAGCATTAGAAACAGAGGACAGGATCGTTCCTCACCCTGCTGGTCAGGCAGGAACGTAGGCGGGAAGATGTGGGAATAAGGGAGAGCATGGGCAGGGCCAAGGTTAAGAAAGTAGGTGAAGCTTAAGGACGGCATGCAGATGACTGTTAATATTGGAATGCTACCACAGTATGAGGCACGAGGAACCCACGGAACTGTAAACTGAATAACACGGCGATTGGCGTGAGGTTCTGGAACTTGGCTACTTACATCCCAGTCATGACTTCCTGACCCTACCACTGTCTAGCTGCATGATTTGGCAAGTTAGTAAGCTCTCGGTGCTGTGACTTCTCCATCTGTAAAATGGATGTAGTAGAGTACCAACCTCAGAAGGTAATGATAAGAAGTAAAAGGGAGATTATAGGTAAAGCACTTACTGTTGTGTTGTAAGCGAACAGTTATAAGTGTTCAATAATGATAATGATATAAATACTAGAAATAGTAATTCTGGAGTTTTTCAATAAGAGGCTATTAGAGATTTGGCTATGTATTTGGGAGAAAATAAAGTTTAATCATTCTTTCACAACAGACTTAAAAATAAACTCCTGAGAGATGAAAAATTTTATAATCTTGGGATTAGGAAGACCATTAAAAATAATATAAATGGCACAAACTGTCAAGAAAACATCTAACAGATCTGACTAAATGAAGACGTAAACTTCTCATAAGCAAATATGCCATAAGCAAAGGTAAAAAACAAATACTCCATGAGAAAATATCTGCTACCCAGAGAAGATAAAACATATGCAAATAAAAGGCCTTTTAAAAAAAATCAATAAAAGATAAACTTGGGAAAAGGAAATGAATATACAATTCAAACAAAATTTAATAATCAAATATACAAAAGCTACTTGCCTCCCGAATATTTAAGACACAAACTAAAGTAATAAAAAAAAATGTTTACTGGGCTTTCCTGCTGGCGCAGTGGTTGAGAGTCCGCCTGCTGATGCAGGGGACACGGGTTCGTGCCCCGGTCTGGGAAGATCCCACATGCCGCGGAGCGGCTGGCCCCATGAGCCATGGCCGCTGAGCCTGCGCGTCCGGAGCCTGTGCTCCATAACAGGAGAGGCCACAACAGGGAGAGGCACGCGTACCGCAAAAAAAAAAAAAAAAAAGTTATTAAATTGCAAAATAATAAAAGACTGCTAGCACCGAGTATTAGTAATGGTTTGGGGAAATGAGCAGTGAGTAAAATATAAGCCAATATCATTGCAAAGAAATTCTTGCTGAGTCTATCAATTTATAGTTTAAATGTATATATCCTATAATCTAGCAAGACAATGTAGACATCGAGTCCAAAGAAAAACTACATAGATACAAAAATATAAAGATAAGGTCACAAAGGATACTGCAATGCTCTGATAACAATCAAAGAATGTGGCCACAAATGCATCATCAACAGAGAAATTGTTTAAAAAAGTTATATTACAAATATACTATAAAGTATAATGCACTTATTTAAAAGATTTGGGTAGGTCTATAAATGTTTATTTGGAAGAATATTCATAAAATATTGTTTTATTTTTATAAAGTATGTCACAGAAAAAGTGAACATATATTTTTTGCAATCAGAAAAATATGATAATTATGAAAACACCCAACATCTGTGACGGTATCTAGTCTTATAATAACTATAAGCAAGGATAAATTATTCTGTAAAGCTATCATATAGAAATTATGTCTTTTCGTACTAGAATAATAAGAGTAGCAATTATAATAATGGTGGATAATAATGGTGACAGCTGGTATTTATTCAGCACAGTGTACAAGGTAGGTACTCTTATTACATTCATTTTTATTAGTCAGAAATAACTTGCCAAGACTTCCCGGTGGCGCAGTGGTTAAGAATTCACCTGCCAATGCAAGGGACACGGATTCGAGCCCTGGTCCAGGAAGATCCCACATGCCGCATAGCAACTAAGCCCGTGTGCCACAACTACTGAGCCTGTGCTCTAGAGCCTGCGAGCAACAACTACTGAGCCTGCGAGCCACAACTACTGAAGCCCACGTGCCTAGGGCCCGCGCTCCGCAACAAGAGAAGCCACTGCAATGACAAGCCCACGCCCCACAACGAAGAGCAGCTCCCGATCGCCGCAACTAGAGAAAGCCCGCGTGCAGCAACGAAGACCCAACACAGCCAAAAAACTAAATAAATTTTTAAAAAACACTATTAAAAAAAAATAACTTGCCAAATAACTGAGTCAAAAATAACTCAGAATCAGATAGCTAGAGCATGGAAACGTCAGGCTGCAAACACAAATACATACTCTATTTCCACAGCTCAAGAGCTGAACTAGCAGGCTGAAATAAATACTGAACGTTTTCATTGTACGTTACTAAATATATCTGTAATTATTTAATGCTTTATTTAATCATTGTGCCATGTTTTTCTCTCTTTGTAGGTTTAAATATCTTCCATGAACCAACATGAAAATTTAAGTGTAATATTAATAGCTTTAGGATATATAATTATGTGTATTTCACATTTTTATTGTTAACTTAAAAAATATTTGTGAGAAATGCCACTCAATTAGGTTAACATTCCCTTTTAGAAACGTATTTTCAAGTGCAACTCTAATTATTATGCTTCTGAAAAACTCACCCAGTGTGATCTTATGAAATAGTAATATTTATTCCTACCCATGTTGTTCTAATAATCTTAAACTAGTACATCACTGTACTATTTCCCTAAAAAAATAAATTTTAAGTCAAACTTTGTACCCAGGACGTAAAATTTTAAGATGTTTTGACAATAAAATTAACAGTTTATGTTCTAATAGTTAATAGATTTTATCAAAATGGTCTCAGTACATAAAACTTACAAATCTGAAGAAAAAGTAGAACGTGTTCATTGACAATCATAATTACATTTTAAAATAAATTATTGGTGAGAAAACAAATGCATTTTATAATTCGCTAATTTTGTGTCTTTTTTTTAAAGTAATGGATGTATTTCTTATATACTCAGAAAAAAACAAATAACTAAAAATTTAAAAGTAACTTTAAAATAGAAACAGAACTGAAAACTCATCCTTGTAAGCCAATGTTAGTGTTACATAAGAACTTAGAAAACAAGCACATTATGTAATTCAATGTTACTTATACTGTCTGTAGCTTTTGTGAAAGCGAAGGTCTTCAAGTGAAAAAAAAAAGCAATACTCAGGCCAAGCTGATTTGCTTTGTTGTGCAACAGAAACTAACACAGTATTGTGAAGCAATTACACTCCAATAAAGATCTATTAAAAAAAAAAAGCATATTACCCATATTGGAATTGGCTAAGAAACCAAACACTTCAACTATTGGAAAAGTCTCCCTACTGTTATAAAGTCAGGTCTTTGTTTTATTAGTTTTACGATTTAAAAATTAAAATTGTGTAACAATTCAAAGTTGTATCACACATAAGAAGTTATCATCAGTTTTTGACTCAAATAATGAAAGGCTTCAATGAGGCATGAAATCTAAAACCAACAATCAGATTTGCTTGCCACAAACTTGCCAAGGCTAACCACACATGAAATGATGAAAGACTGAAGGATAGATGGGCTGCTGTTTCAATAAACAGCAGGCAAATTATAAAGACCCAGGCACGTCCAGGGAGTCACTATAAAGGAATTTCAGGGGAGAGGGGCTTAGGCTGATTGGTAGTGTTTTTTCATCATATGATACAAAATGTGAAACAACACAGAGTGACTCACACAGAGGGTATTTCCACACCTATTCAACTTTCAAAATAATATAATTCAATTTCTAGGTATACCAAATAACACTCGGAAAAAAATTTCATTTAACTGGTGAAATCTTAGCTAGTGATAATAAACACTAAAGGTTAAGTTTATATTAAAGCTACTTTAAAGGAAAGTCTTAAGCTAACAGCCTGAAATCATCTTTGAGTGCAATAACCAACTCTACTGAGCATAAAACCACAGTTGAGTCTTTTTACGGTGCATATAATCAAACGAATCTTTTCCTTGAAAAGAGTGACCAAGCAATAAAAAACATTTTACTTTGCAGGCTCTCCTTATAATGGAAATACTTATATTTAACATTTAAGAAAATGCAAGTATAATTTCCTGGGCACTATTTAAATGACACCCCAATGTGGATTGCCACCTCTAAATTGAAAATCTGGAATTTAAGTATGATAAACAGTGGAATAAAGTGCAGTTTTATACATCAAGCCCAAAATAACTGATTCTTTTGGTAAATCCACCACTTTGCAAAGCAACCCGTTCTTTCAGCATCTTCCTTTCCCCCCTTTATCTTCTTCCAGTCTACTTCACCATCTCCAGGATGATGTCCTACGCAATGCTGGTTGCTATGGTAACAATCTAGCTTGCTTCCAAGTTACTTTACTCAACATAAACCGAGGGCCAAGAAAATCTGGAGTCAGAGATAAGTTAAGGAAACAATAACAAATACATTTAGAAATAACATTAGATGTAACTCCTAGACTGGGCATGTATCAACCAATTCAATTATAGAAATTTTGTTTTTACTGTCACTACTTCTGTGGTAAAACTTTGAAATTACAGTTGTGGTATGAAAAAGGGGGAAAGCTTTGAAAATGTGTAGGGGTCAGAAAACACTTGCACTCTATAAAGGGCATCTAAACCACCATAAGCTGCAAATTACGAAAAATTTAGCAAATAAATCTATGTGGTCAAACGACTACTAGAATGTAAAACAAAATTATATATCTTTAAGGAACGTGACAGATTATTTACTGTGGCACTGTGTTTGGGTTTCTATCAACAGATTGTTCAGAAATGGAGAATTTCTAAAAGAAAAACATCATTAAGAAGTCTTACGAAATAACTACTGGAACAAGGTAAATGAAAACAAAGAAGTAAACAAACATCATTTCACTCCAAGAAAGTGAAAGTGCCCAAGTGGGAAATCAGAAAGGGTTTGGGCAAGTTGATGTCAACAGCAATTACCGATTCAAAATGATTAGGGAGATTATCTGGTATAGAGGGTGGGGTGAAGATAAGGCATCCAATTCTTGACAACTTTTTTGGGGGGACAGCACCAGTATAGTCACATTATAGCTCTTCTCCCTATGCATTTTGAAGCAAAGATTAAACTGATAACTTAAGGAAATAGGTTAAATACATCCCTGCCCACGGGCAGAAGATGTAATAATTCTCAAGTCTTCCGACTTAGTGAATCATTTGATGTGTCGCTTGCTTTGGACATTAATTTATTCTAACTGGAGGAAAAGAATTGGAAGCAGCACAAAAGCCTCTCTTCATAATTCTACATGAAACTCAAAGATAGGTTATAAACGCAAAAGCACTAGAACTGATATAATTATCTTGATAACCTAGTTGAGATGGTTTATCCCTCAAATTAGGCCACTTTTTTTTTTGTTCAGTATTTTAAGTTGTATGATGGTTTCCAAAACAAACCATGGCTTTTCTCTAGGCGATACTGTATCCGTTGGAGCCCTCGAGCTCTGCCCCTGCAAAATCAGAGAACTAGCCTTTATCTTTCTAAGATCCCTCCCAATTCTGTAAGCCAAAAGCATTTCTTTACATAACATACATACACACACAAACATCAAAGAAGAAAGAATCAAATAATTTTAAAACTTATTTCTTGGCTTATTAAGAATTTTAAATTTTTTTTAAAAGATTTTGATTTATTTACTTTTAAATTTTATTTTACTGAAGTGTAGTTGACCTATAACATTGCATTAATTTCTGCTGTACAGCAAAGTGATTCAGAGATATATATAAACTCTTTTTCATATTCTTTTCCATTATGGTTTATAATAGGATATTGAATGTAGTTCCCTGTGCTATAGACATAAAAAACCTTTTAAAATTATTATGTAGACTTCGAAAAGTCCTTGTTTCACCAATTGCTAATCTTACTCAAGCTTCACCTTCTAACTTATTATTGACTCACTGATGGCTGTTTCCCTCCTATGGTAAAATGTCTAATGTACACCAAGTACTTATGGGGAACAGATTATTTTCTAGAACTTCCACTCCCAATAGTTGAGTTGCACATTTGCCAAGTGTCAGTTTTGTTTGGTCCTAAATCTGTTTAGACCAGTTGCAACTGTCACTGTAACTTACATATGCTAATGAAATATCTATAAACCAGTGATATGTGAGTAAACAATGGAACAGTTTCTTTACAAACTAAGTTGAATAATTTTAAAGACTTCATAAACAGACTCATAAAGATGAGGCCCCGACAATGACTTCTGTTAAATTAAGTAGGGGAGATATAACTGCAAAGATTCAAGAAGAAAATGATAATGTGCCTGAAAGATTTTCAACTCAGAACGCTTCCAAAGGGCTGTCATTTCTACTGTAAAAACAACAACAACAACAACAACAAAAAAAAGCAAAACAAAACCAACCCTGAAGCTCGTAGTCATATACCATGAAGTATGGGTGTGCTGCATGTAACATAACTTGGAACTCTAATCAATATAGTGAAAATATACCCAAAGAGAAACATTCTTGTCTCTTCATCACAAATGTATGAAATCTACATATTCGTATGTATCAAGTTAAAATATCAACATATTGCTAGAGATATGGAAAATATGTTGTATTTTTATGATTCTCTGCTTTAAAAACTTTTAAAATGAACAGATCAACTACTGATTAAGAGGGCTCCCTACTACTTTAAACCCAACACGTTCTTTCGCTTGAAATGAGACATAATATAATAGCTACATTAAAGCTATGCACTACCACTCCCGGAACAAGGGATAAAAAGTGAAGTTTGGTTTATGAATTAACACGTGATGTACAAATAGGTACAAGTGTATATTTTCATCATGTATGTAATTTGGGAGGTCGTATATGTGAGAAGTTGGAAGCAAAGGTATAAAAAATTGGGATATAAGAGAGGAAGTTTTATTCATTCATCAATATCAAATTTTTATTTTATGAGGTAGTACATGGGGCCTTTAAGAACACAGGATCTAGAGTCAGCCTGCCGGTGTTCAAATTTCAGATCTGGTGAGAATTGGGGAAAGTCACTTATCTCCTTAGCTCCTGTTTTCTCATCTAAAAAGAAGGCAATAATAATGCCTCCTGTATAGTATTATTAATGATTCAATGGGATCAGGCACATAAAGACCTCAGTAGAGTGCTTGGCCTCCAGTACATGTTTGAAAAATATTATATAGCACCACCATCATTATTATTATTGCATTGAAAAAGATTATGTGCAAAAAGGGCTGTATATGTATGTGTGTGTTTGTCTACTACAGACACTGGGTCAGTAGTTTCTTTGTAAATGAAGACAGCGTAGAGATATCATTTCTCTACTGACAAAACAAAACAACAAATGCAAAAACTTAGTTTCACTTTTTATTCTAGGTAAATATAGTCATAAAGATTGTATCCCCTACTCCTATATACTCAGAGTAGTTCTGAGATTAATTTTAGGCTCTTAGAAAGTAATTGTACAGAAGTCCTGGTTTCAGTTAATATGGTTGACTGCACTGGTAGGATTTATAACACACTACGTGAAAGGAATTCTAAAAGCAGGCATCTTAGCTCCATTGTTGGAAGTCTTTTCTTTTTCTTTCTTTCTATTTAGTCATCTTGGGAGACACCCTGGGAGGCAAACACGACATGGGAAGAACATTCTCAGGGTGAAAAGGGAATTGGGATAAGGGAGGAATAAACAGTGTAAGGGATGACACATAAAAGGAGTCACTGGGACTTTTCTTACCCAGCTTTGGTCCTAATGCTGGGAAAAGATGCCTGACAGGCTTTGGGAAGCTGTGTCATCCTATTTCTCTAAAGCAGTTTTCCACCCCTTGCCCTCCAAATCTTTCTCTCTGATACCAGGAAGCAGTCTCTTAGTCTAAATTCATTTAGAAGATGAGCTGGATTCAATAAGTGATCTTTGGTGCATTACTGGTTCTGACCTCAGAGCCAGCAGAATTGCATATGTGTTTATACTTTCATAGGACCCATTTATAATTTTAGACTTGAAGTTGGTTGGGAAATTTTTAAAAAATGAAATCATGTGAAAATTTTGCAGTAACTCATTGTAGGCTGAACCTTGGCTAAATGTCATCCTAAGGAAGCAGATGTTTGCTTATTTTAATTTTCTGGCAGGGAATATGAGTTGACCTTTGGATTTTCTCCTTAAGATAATATGTATGTACAGTAGGAGGAAAACATACAGGGCCCTTCATCAAACTGCTTTCTAAAAACATCTCAGTTGGTCGGGACCCATTTGAGATGTGAGACACAGCAAACTCCAGCAGTTACCAGAATTCTTAACCTCCTTCTCTTTTGATGGTCAGAGAACATTCCATGTCACCAAATATGATGTAGTACATGGCCTTGTGTCCTTAAATATTTCCCTACATTCTGTCTGCAAATAAGCCCCAAAGTGTTAAAAGTGTCCCTCTGTTTATGTTTTCTAAGATCTTCCAGACACTAGCAAATTCACCCAACAACCTCAAAAATAACAACTATCACAGAATACTGTTTTATTATTTTAGGAAATAAAACATACTTATGAAATCGCTTACTCGAGGAAGCAACCATATCTCTGAGAAGATAAACTTAGCTGCCTTTGACTTCCAGGCTGGTTCTCTCTGTTTCTTCTAATTATAAAAAGATGAGGTGACTGGAAAAGCTAGGAGGAATTCAGGTAATACTGTTCCCGGGACTGCTCACGCAAATGAACTGGGAAGGCTTGGTTAAGTGTAAGTTGCTATGTAAATAAAAAGCATGATTATTTCTGTTAGTGGAAGAAACTGGATTCTCTGATTGAGCACAAGCTTGTAAATATTACAGAAAAAAATCAGAGTCTCTGAAATAAGTATGAACTCCTAAAGGTGGTGAATTCTGATGGTCTTTTGTTTGTTGAATTTTAAGAATTGCTGTTAAACTCGAACTTGAGGTTTCTGTTTGCTTAGCCTAGAAACAATTTCAGTGAACAACAGATGGCAGTATTCTGCCTTTTAAAAAGAACTCCAGTTGTCTGAACAGCTTTTTGAATGAGTGCTCTTCCCTCATTAACAGACACAGTTTAGTTTCTTTTTTCATACAAAAAAAGAAAACACAAAAAACTAAAACCAAAACAAAACACAAAAACCTTACATAAGACTATCGGTAGAAAGTAATAAAAAATCTTAAATTGTGTTATATCTCTCAGGATCATTGTTAAAGTGAAACTGGAAATACCTCCTTAATAATTTTTGTCTCAATTACAAACATTTTGGCTCTGTTACCTTTCTCCATTTTTATAAGCTACCCAAGGCAAACATGACCCATCTTCATACACAATTTGATATAAATTTTTCCACGTGCAATTCTCTACTATGATTAAAAGATTCATAAAACTAAACCATCAAAATGCACATTTAACGCAAGAGTCTTGTGAGCCTTCACTGGCATTTTCTTTATCCCCACTGTGTTATCACCAGATTCTTTGCCACCTCGTGTGCAGTGGGCACTTACTCGATGCTACCGATTTGCTTCCACTACTGTTGACCTGGGAGATCTTCCCCTGTACTCTTGCAGTAGCATCCACTCTGGTTGCCATATGAATGCCTGTTGAGGCACTCCTGTACTTCACCCACTGGAAGCACCAAAACCAAAAACAAACAGCTGAAAAACCCTGGGAGCTGTAACTTCCGAGAAACCTTCCATCTCTGAGCAGTTCTCACATATAGTCAGAGAACCTCTCTCACTGTATTTCTGACAGTTTTCCATTCAGCTTTTGGTACGTGATCATTTGATGAAAGTTGGTCTTCCTCTTTTAGGCTGAAAGTTTTAGGAGTACAAAGGCAATGCTAATTTTTGTTTACCAGTTTAACCCCGGAGCCTCACTTACTATCTGGTACTTTTTAGGCACTCAGTGACATCAGGAATGAGTTAAGTCATAAGTAGCATTCTCCAAACCTCTAAAGATAAGTAAATTTCCTCTCTCCAGTTCTATGTCTTAAAGAAATATAGAGGCAAACAAATTATATTGTCCAAGGTATTTCCTTAAAACAAATAACTGAATTTTCTTGAAGCCATCCTAAAACATTTAACCTTCTAGTACAATTTCATGTTCTAATCTTAAAGTTAAATAAAATATCGAGAATTGTTAGACTGTAATACTGAAATCATGAATAAAAATTATATTCAACAAACTGATTCTGGAATAACTACTATCCAGAAAATAGTGAAACTGCTGAAGAGAAGTAATAGGACTGATCAAAAGAAGCAACTCTACATTTTTCTATAATCTGCCACATGTATGAAAAGAGTAAGTACAGGATTGAGGTATATGGATTAATATTTTCTGGAAAAGACAAAAAGCTTAAAAGGACTGGAGGGAGAAAGAGAATGGCCTTTTGGGGACAAAGTTCAGTGAAGGTCAGAGCGCTTCAGGTTGAAAAGCATGTCGTCTGTGAACAGCATGCTGACTATAGTTAATAATACTGTATTGTATATTTGAAAGTTGCTAAGATAGTAGATCTTAAAAGTTTTCATCACAGGAAAATACATTTGTTAACTACTTATCGTGATGGATGTTAACTCGACTAGCTGTGGTGATCATTTAGCAACATACACAAATATCGAATGTTATACACCTGAAACTAATATAATGTTATGCGTCAACTGTATCTAAATTTATAAAAAAAAGAAGAAAAGGGTGTGTCTGGAGAGATTTGAGGGAATATATCAAGACAGGAGGATGAGCCAAATTCAAGAGCTTTGATGAGCTATTAAAGGCCATGAGAAACCCTGCAGGGTGGTGATGTTATCAGTATGTATAAAGTAAGAAGTTAGGCTGATTTTCAGGCTTTGGGCTTGGGCAGATGGGCAGCTAAGAATATTTCCCCAAGTTATTGGAGAAGAAAGAAGCTTTGGTGTGGATGCCGAGATACGCATCTTTGAGTAACTATGTGATGTTCACAGGATGATTCCAGTTGCACTTCAGGAGGGACACCTGAACTGGAAATACGCATTTGGGTATTGACGCCATAGATACGGCCATTTCCATAGCACTGCCGTGGGAGTGTATAAGGAGAAAGAGAAGCGGACCGAGGGCAGAGCCATAATCAATATCAACTTTTAAGGGCCGGGGGGAGAGAAACCCACAAAGAAAAATGAGAAGGAACAACTGAAAACTAAGAGTGTAGGGTCAAACAGGTCGAGGGAATGCTTTTGTCAAGAGGGGAGGAGTGGTCAGCAGAGACCGATGAATTTGAGAGATTAATAAATTTTGGAAAATATCCATTAGTTTAGTGTCTGGAAAGTCACTCATGACATTGGAGAGAACAGTCTCAGTGAAGTACTGAGGTTACAAGTCACACTGCCATCAACTGAGCAAGGAAAGGAAGATATGAAGATGAAGACAATGTAGACAGCTCTTCAGTGAAAACCAGCTGCACAATGGAAGACAGAGATCTGTCTGCATCTAGAGGGAAAACAGGTTCTAAAGAGCTGGTGAGCAAGTGAGCAGGCAAAAATGTTGAAGCGGGGAGGGTCCCACTAGTGTGAGGGGTTTAAAATGCAGCAAAGACAATGGGATGATAAATGGATCAAGGTGCAAGAGAAGAAAGCAAAGGATGGGGGGACTAACCTTTCACCATAGGGCGTCTTTCTCATGGTGACAGTGAGAGAGAAGAATGTTTGTAGACTTGCAGGTGAGAAGTTGGAGTTCTTACCCTTTGGCTTTTATTTACTCTGTAAATTAGTCCTGAGTCCCTGGTTGAGAAAGTAAATCAGGCAATGTTGAGGTTAGAGGTGCAAAAGAGAACGAAGAATGTTTTGAAAGAGGAATCAGAAAGAGCTGGCTAGATTCTCTGGCGATCCTGAAGGTCCAGCTGAGTTTGGAGACCATGGATTCCAATATGTTTTCTGTGCACTTTCCAGGGTTGCTTGGCATGAAGTTTTATATGAAAAGGCAATGAACTGAAAACAGGAAGGGTCTGCCAGATGGGAAAGAAAGATTGGACAATTGGACTGGAGATCCTGGTGAGGTAGAAGAACAGGTGCAGGGTAGGTGAGAGAGCAGAAAAGCTTGAAGAAGCATCGCATCAGAACGTGGGGTGGTGTGTTTGCATGAGAAAGATGGATGCAGGATTCCATGAGCGCACTAGTCTCTCAGGCAGGGAAGGTTTCTGCTTTCTATTAGTGGAAAATAAGGTTGAAAAGGAAATATGAGGCTAGATTTCAGATGCTGATGAATGAAAAGCAAAGTTTTCTACTTCTGTCAGTTGGTAACTGAGTGATGAAAGACGTCTGAGAAGGAAAATGATGTAATCCAAGAATGCACAGGGCTTGAGGAGGGTGAAGTTGTGGCACAGAGGGAGGCAGATTTGACCAAGGCTGCCACAATAACCACCGTGCAGAAACTGGGACACTTGCAGCATGAATAACCAGGAAGGGAAGGGTAAGTAAGAGTAACATCAGGAGAATCAGTTGCCCTTGTAATGTGACTGGATATTGGGACCTGAAAAATTGCAATCTATTTGTTCCTGTAGTAGTTGTCTTTACTCTGTCCACAATATTCTCAGTTCCTTCTTCCAGAAATTTCTTCAAGTGCCCCTGCCCTCACAAAACAAAATGTGGATAGTTCACTTGTGAATGTATAAGTCCATATTGGGTCTGACCAATTATCTCTAAAAAAGTTCGCTTTTGGATTTATTATGGTAGTAACCCTTCACAACGTTAAACAACCAAGGGGGTGAGTGGATACTCTTAAGACCCCAAATTATTTTAATACAGCATTAAACACTTCATAAATGTATTTTAAAAACTCAATACATTTCAGTTTCTACAACTAATCAAAGATACCATCAATTAAGTAATAAGGCTTACAAAGTTATAAATAGATCAAATGTTAAAACACTTGTAAATCAAGTTTTTTGGAGCTTAGAATGCATTTTTCTAGAGAAATAATACTATTGTATAGACTAATCCTAGGTTAGCTCACGAAAGTTTATACAACCACTTAATAATAGACATGACAGCATTTTTCATTGTTCATTGCAAATGCACTCTCTTTCAATCACATTGCGATATTTTTAGAGACAAAATACTATCAATGGTGTGATTCTACAAACAAATGCTGGAGAGGGTGTGCAGAAAAGGAATCCTTCTTGCACTGTTGGTGGGAATGTAAATTGATACAGCCACTATGGAGAACAGTATGGAGGTTCCTTAAAAAACTAGAAATAGAACTACCATATGACCCAGCAATCCCACTACTGGGCATATACCCAGAGAAAACCATAATTCAAAAAGACACATGCACCCCAATGTTCATTGCAGCACTATTTACAATGGCCAGGACATGGAAACAACCTAAACATCCATCAACAGAGGAATGGGTAATGAAGATGTTGTCCATATATACAATGGAATATTACTCAACCATAAAAAGGAACGAAATTGGGTCATTCATAGAGATATGGATGGACCTAGAGATCGTCATACAGAGTGAAGTAAATCACAAAGAGAAAAACAAATATCGTATATTAATGCATACATGTGGAACCTGAAAAAATTGGTAATAGACGACCTTATTTACAAAGCAGAAATAGAGACACAGACATAGAGAACAAACATATGGATACCAAGGCGGGAGGCGGAGGGTGGGATGAATTGGGAGATTGGGATTGACATATATACACTATTTTTTTTCATGGAAACGTACATTCTTATTCTTTTATTTTTTTAAACATCTTTATTGGAGTATTAATTGCTTTACAATGGTGTGTTAGTTTCTGCTTTATAACAAAGTGAATCAGCTATACATATACATATTTCCCCATATCTCCTCCCTCTTGCGTCTCCCTCCCACCCTCCCTATCCCACCCCTCCAGGTGGTCACAAAGCACCGAGCTGATCTCCCTGTGCTATGCGGCTGCTTCCCACTAGCTATCTATTTTACATTTGGTAGTGTATATATGTCCGTGCCATTCTCTCCTTCGTCCCAGCTTACCCTTCCCCCTCCCTGTGTCCTCAAGTCCATTCTCTACGTCTGTGTCTTTATTCCTGTCCTGCCCCTGGGTTCTTCAGAACCTTTTTTTTTTTTTGGATTCCATATATATGCATTAGCGTATGGTATTTGTTTTTCTCTTTCTGACTTACTTCATTCTGTATGACAGACTCGAAGTCTATCCACCTCACTACAAATAACTCAATTTCATTTCTTTTTATGGATATATATATACTATTGATACTATGTGTAAGATACTAATACTATGTGTAAGATAGATAACTAGTGAGAACCTATTGTATAGCACAGGGAACTCTACTCAGCGCTCTGTGGTGACCTAAATGGGAAGGAAATCCAAAAAAGAGGGGATATACGTATATAAATAGCTGATTCACTTTTCTGTACAGTAGAAACTAACAGAACATTGTAAAACAACTATACTCCAATAAATTTTTTTTTAAAAGAAGGAATATGGAGGCACTGGGATACAACCATTTCTGCCTCATTTATTCAACAAATATTATTACTGGGTACCTGATACTGTCCACACCCTAGGGCTATGGAGGTGAATAGGTCTGGGCTGCTGCCCTCAAGCAACTTCCCGTCCAGTGGAAGACATTCAGGGGGCTGAAAGGGATCAGAGGATAAAAGAGGAAACTGGGGGAACCCCATGGATGTATCACCACTGCCTCTGGTTATTAGGAGAATGAAAGAAGTTGTTTCTCAACATGCAAATAGGTCTCAAAACATCCGACCATGTGGTTTATTCCATACAGACTTTGAAAATGGCTGCCCTGAACTGAGTCGCCATTCTCATCCATATCTCCCCCACAAGTAGGATTAAAAAAAAATAAAGCAATTCTCCAGAGAAGACAAGCATGAGAGGGAAGAGGAACTGGTTACAAAGATACTCATCACTCAAATACAGAAACCACTGATTTCTGGGCATTTCCCTCAAAATCTTCAGACCTTGGAACTCTCATAGCTCCAGTACCCAAGTCTCAAGTAGGAAACATGGATTTCAGGCCTCATCAACTTCCCATCCCCCAGTAAACAGTAGGAAACCTGAAGCCCCCTTGCCTCTTAGAGGACTTGAGGGTCTCTTCCTGCTAACTGGTTTTAAGGGATGGGGTGAGCTGATCGGTGAATAATTTGGCATATAGAGAAGATTTGTGTAAACTATTAAAAGCTTATAATATCACTTCTTGATTTTCCAGAAGGCAACTCACAACTATAAAAATTACATTATTAAGGGAGTGACTTTCAAAAAGTTCGAAACTACTGCACAAAAGGTTAAGTAGCTTGCCCAAAGTTACACAGGTAGTAAGTGGCAGAGGTGGAATTCCAATCCAGGAAGTCTGAACCTATACTATTAATCACATCGCTAAGCTGCCCATCAGTATTTTGGGTAACTGTTCCTACGTATGGCTATCTACTTTTGATGATATGAAAGTATCTTTGTCAATTTGCAACACACTGCTAGTTGTGCGAATTCTTCCTTCAATTAATTACCAACTTAGGTTCTCGTTATCAAGGGGAACTTATTAACGTCATCAGTAAACTCCAAGAATTCCTGGTATACTCCCTTCCTACACATCTTTTTTGAAAATGAAATGAGACTCTTCCCAGAACTAAGTCTTAGGGAAGACTCCACTATTAATAATTTTCCACCAAGAAAAATGCCATTTATTCTTTTTCCCCGTTTCTCCCACTTAAGCCAGATCTCTTATAATATTTGCTTCTGGAAGGAAAAACTAGTGGGCTTTTGTGGAGACTTCTCTTCCTAATAGAAAAGCATCTGTCTTCATTTTCCTTTTAGGTGGTAATGAAAATAAAATTTTATAATGTATCTGTCTACAAGTCTGGGTTAATTACTTCAGTTTAAGAAACTGGTTTTAGTTATAATCTGATTATATTCAGAATGTTATGAGACATTCGGATAATAAATATGATTATCTTTGGGTCAGCAGAGCCCAGTAGCTCACCAAGATATTTCACAGGCAGAGGTTGGGCAGGATTATAAAGATTTTCTTTGAGAAGCGTTTCAAAACGATACCTTCTCCCTCACGTTTAGCAACAATGTGTTCCTGAGTCAAGGAGGAAATCAGGCGAGAAAATAAGGCATTTGGTCATAAGTTGAGTCACTCAGCATTTATGTCACAGATTTGTTTTCTTCCTTGTGGACATAATTGCTAGTTCAGTCAATGCTCCCATATGCCATGAGTATAGCAATAACAGCATACTTACGACGTACAAATGACTAACAATTTGTTGCGATTCAGGGCAGATTTTTTAAGACAGATCTATGCAAAGAAGACAGAATGACTGCAGGAATGATCTTTTAAGATTACAATCTTGTGAGACTAATAAAACTGCTGATTAAAAATGTGGGCTAACTTCTTTTTCTGGGGATCAAGAGGAAGGATCCAGGGAGAAGCTGCTAGTGAATTCCTCCTCTTTGGCTATCATTTCAGTTCATTTTAGTTTCATGTCATCTTAAAACAAGCAGATGAGAATGGAAGTATGGTACAAGAGCTCTAATTAGGATATCCCATAGAAACAAATAAGCAAAGTGTCATTAAAGCGAACACAGAACGGAAGCAATGAACACTTTCACATGCTGATTCTGATGGCAAACTGAAGACGAAAATTATTAATACAGAGTGAGGTCTAACTAAAAATAGCTTCAAACTGTCTTTCTTCTGGTTTCAATATTTCTAACGAAGAATTTTAACATATTATAGTGTCTTTATCAACAGCCACACTCTAGAGAAGATTACAAGAGCTTCTCAGATGCCCATCAAGCGGGTCTTGCGGCTGCTGAATCAATCAACAGACTTGCCAGCAACTCTAGGGACTCTTGTAGCACTTTGACATCAAGGAGGAGATGTCCAGAGACCTGAGAAATGCCTCAATTCTGAGCTCTCTTCCAACCACATGCCGTGGATGTTGCGACAACTCTCGACTCTCTGTACCATGGTGATTCCACCCCCGAAGGGCAGGAATTTGGTCAAGGATGGGTAGCCCTTAGTCGACGTGAGTCAATGAGACATGAGAGGAACTTTGCTTAGCGCTTCTGGGAAAGGAAATCCTGTCTCTCCAGAAGGAAGCATTGTTGCTGCCAGCAGCCATCTTTGGGTCGTAAGTGGAACCAGTTTTGGGATGGAGCCAATAGTGTAACAGTAGCAAAGTGGAGAGAATTAGAAAACCTAGGTCCATCACACAACAGTATTAAGCCTTGAAATCACTAATCCTGATCTGGCCTGCTTACTGCAAGAGACAATAATACTTCTTTATTACTACAGCTAGTCTGAATAAAGATTTCTTTTTTTTTTTTTTTTTTTTTTGTGGTACGCAGGCCCCTCACTGCTGTGGCCTCTTCGGTTGTGGAGCACAGGCTCCGGACGCACAGGCTCAGCGGCCATGGCTCACGGGCCCAGATGCTCCACGGCATGTGGGACCTTCCCGGACCGGGGCACGAACCCGTGTCCCCTGCATCGGCAGGCGGACCCTCAACGACTGCGCCACCGGGGAAGCCCTGAATAAAGATTTCTTTTACCTGTGGTTGCAAATAATTAACCCAGCATAAAATTTTACCACATGTATATGTGACTACTAGATAAGTAGGTGGTAATGAAAATAAAATCTTACAATTCATCTGTCTACAAGTCAGAGTTAATCACTTTGGTTTAAGAAACTGGTTTTACTTATAATCTCATTATATTCAGAATGTTATGAGACAATAAAAAATATGATTATACTGGGTTCAGGAGAGCCTGGTAGTCCACTGAGAGCCGTGAGATTGAAGCAAGGGACACTTTCACTCTAGCCCAGGGCCTCGCTTCTTTTCTTTTTTTAACTTTTTATTTTATATTAGGGTATAGTTGATTAACAATGTTGTATTAGTTTCAGGTGTCCAGCAAAGTGATTCAGTTATACATAGTTAGGGAGTTCGGAATTGACATGTACACACTGCTATATTTAAAATGGATAACCAGGGCCTCACTTCTAACACCAGCACCCAGCACACTCCCCACATCTGTGCCTTAACTGCAAATTGCCCCATGTCATGGACCTTATGTGATTTATAATAGTGGAAGCGCCATTCATAAAATCCTCCTGTGCAAACAGACTCTATTACGCGTGTGTGGCTCTCAGAGGTTCTTGAAGAGAAGAATCCTTTCATATTTATTTTCTTCTCCCACAGCGCCTTTACAGACTCAGCCAAAAGGTGCCTTATTAACTTACACATAAGAAAACATAACATTTATCCACTCCTTTACCGGGAATTTTAATTTAGCTTTAAATAAATTTCTAAATATAAGTAGGATCTCATCATTCTTGATTTTTCTCCCTGTTGTTTCAGTGAAATATTCTTTTTTCTTTTTAATATCAGTTCCCTACCCCCGGGGACTTTTAATCTCATCCTCCTACCATGGACAGCCCATTTCTTCTTTCAATTTGTGATTTTTTCATTTGATCTCTTTTTCCCTCTCCCTCCTTTCAACCTAAGAAATGGTTAGCATCTCCCCTGCTAATGAAATTGTTCTTCAACCCCATCTAAGGTGCTATTCATTCCTTTTCAATTCGAGTCTATTCAACCCCTGGAAAGAGAGCTCTCTTCTCTCTCAACACCCTGTGTAAAGGTATTGAGTCTTCCACTCGTGGCAATCAGATTTCTGTCTCTTCCTGATAAAATAAAATTCTCTGTCCAATACAGACAATATCTTAATTACAATATCTCATGACAACATTCCTGGCCTTGTCTTCCTTTGCCTGGCACTGCATTCTCTTTCTCCCACCTTGGCTCTGCCGTGGCCTGGCTTTCTACAGGCCCTCTGACAAGGGACTCTCAGTCTGTTTTGCTGGTTCTTCTTCCCTCCCTAATGGTTGCTCCTTTTTATTGTTTTTTCTCATGCTAATCTAAGCCCTTCCCTTCCAGCTCTCACCCTATGTTATAATGAATACACACCAACCTGGACCTCCAACGCCGACCATTTTTCTGGACCTCAGGCATGGGTTCCTATCTAGACAGGCCCACTCAAAATGTCTCCTGATTATTTCAGACTCAAGTTTTCCAAATAGAAGACTTCCTCTCTTTCTTCCAAAACTCTTCTTTTCCTTCATTTCCTATCTTGGCTATCAACAAAAGCACTCACCAAAACTGGACGCCTTGACTTCTTTTTTTTAACCGATTTTTTTCTCTCTCATCCCTAGCATCGAACTGGTCACTGCACCTGGCAATTTCTACTAAAGAGTCTCTGTCAACTACTTTTTTCTTTAAACTCCCTTCATCCTTGCGTTAAGCCATTTCTCATTATTTACATGAGGGTGGCTGCAGTTTTTTTTCTTCCACTTTTTTCCCACCACAAACTCATTTTTTTCCCAATACAGAGACATGAATACGCTACTCTCTTATTTTCTGTGATGGTTTTCCAAAGTTATAGAACAGGATTCAACCCCTTGGTATGGCTTTAAGTGTCTTCAAATTCAACCTTTAACCCCCTTTTCACAGTTACATTTCCATATACCCGACTAATGTCTTTCCTCCCCAATAATCCTGAGTTATCTCAAATATGCTACTGCCACCCCACGCCTTTGCTTATGGTGTTACTTCTGCCGGGAACTCCATGTCTCCAGTATATCGATATTAATGATCAAGATCCAAACTTTAAAACACGAAAACATTTTACCTTCATTCTCAAACTGACGCCACGTTAATCACTTCCACCTCAAACCAACGTCTTTGTTCCAACGTCTCTTTTCATCAACTGCTATTGCTAATTGTTTGCAACCAAATTCCTTGCCAGATTGTGAATTTGAGGGCAAGAATGATTTCTTTATTCATTTTTTATATAATCTTAGTACTCAGCAGACTATAAGAGCTGAAAAAAACCGAATTATTAAATGAGTGAGTTCTGCCTTCTAACACAATATGCTGTTCTTACAAATGGTTCTCAATAGATAGCTAGTGGGAAGCAGCCGCATAGCACAGGGAGATCAGCTCGGTGCTTTGTGACCACCTAGAGGGGTGGGATAGGGAGGGTGGGAGGGAGGGAGATGCGAGAGGGAAGAGATAGGGGAACATATGTATATGTATAGCTGATTCACTTTGTTATAAAGCAGAAACTAACGCACCATTGTAAAGCAATTATTCTCCAATAAAGATATAAAAAAAAAAAGTTTGGAGACTGGATCATTCAAATCATTCTGAAGAGTGTGCTGCCACCTGGTCCTTAGACTCAAACAAGACCCCCTTCAAGTCCTCACCACCTCCTACTGAACATCCTGTGACTCGAGGCTACTGCCTGCCTGCGATAAACGCACCCGATTGACAGGCAAACACAGACTCCTATGAGCAATGAACAAAAAGGGAGTGCTGAAGAAAAGAGAAGCAGCCTGGACTAATTTCCTTCCGACGTTCTCCCTGATTCCCATTAGCCTTGACTACGTGGCTCCCTGCTTATTTTCAGGGCTCCTTTTATGATTAGTACTGAAGCATAGAGGCACTCTTGACACTAAATGGCTTGCTTTGTAGTAAGGCCACCTTTACATCATGGGAAAATACTAAGATAGAAGGAAAAAAATAAGACTGAACAGATTTTGACTCATTACTAAAATAATAGTTTGATACTGTATACAGTATATGATTGCATACAATAATTAAATTCCTTTTATTTAGTGCAGGCTGATCATTTATACCTTTAAGGAAAGGTAATTCTGGAGGTCTAGAGTCAATCCTTCTGCTTCCTTAAAAAAAAACAGTATCTTTTCAGCTTTCCACTATAATCAGCACATAAGCATGCCAGATGCTCTTTGAAGACAATATTGTTTCTTCCTTCAGATTTGGGAAAAAAAAGTTTTTTTAATTTAAAAAAGCCTCTTCAATCTTTGAGTAGATAAGATTCACCACCTTTCTACAATATAACCCAGCTAAGATTGTGAATAATTGCCTTTGTTTTTGGGAGACATGTTGGTATCCATGCTGGGACGTTAGGCATAAACTGAAGATGCTATATTGAGAATTATGTTTGTCGCGAAGCATTTATTGTAGTAAATCTTTTTGTAAATATTAGTAATGATAAGGAATATTACAAGGGAGCAGCTGGAAAGGAAGAGCTTGTTTCAGTGCAACTCAAATGTTCCTAACTGGCTAGCTTGAGTTTTCAAAAGAAGCTGGCAGATAAAGCCCTGACACTGACAAGGACACAGTAAGCTAAGGGCAAGATGACCGTAACCATTAAGATCATTTGTGTCTCTTTCCTCTGAAATTACACTACCGAGCTGCAATCTTCTGATACCAGGGTCCTCTCCTCAGCCTACAAATCTACCCAGGTTCCATCTTTTAGACACACTCCAGTCTCTTCTTTGTGAGGACATCTCCCATTCTTCTTTAATCCCATATTCTTCCCCCAATCTCCACTCCCCTGTCAACCACCACCCAATCTTTCTACCAAATTTTTTGAAAGAACAAGTAGTACTCAGTGTCTTTATTTTCTCGTCTTCTGTTCATATGCCAATCCACTGAGCCAGGCTTCTAGAACAAAGACTATAATCTCTCTTGCTATTACAGTGGATTTTAATTGCCAAATTCAAAGGATACTTTTCAGTCTCCACATTACTGGACTTCTTCCATCTCTTGAATTTCTCCCTCACTTCCCATCCCTCTCAACATTTTAAATGCCAAGTCCCCACGTTTCACCTCGCAGCCCATCTCTCTTCTAACGCTCTAGACTCTCTCTAAATGCGTTCACGGACTTTCATGACAGCCATAACACCTCTTCTAGATAATAACTCCTAAACCGTCTCCGGCCCCCAACCTCCGCCCAGAGCCTTATTCTGCTAATGGACTACTTGGCGACGTGCATTGTGGATCCTCAAACCTCGCTTTACCTGACTCTCCCAATCTGCTTATCAGACTGGAGAATCTCAGTCAGTGCCGGCAACATCCACCAATCATTCACACTAGGAACCTTACCTCCTTCCTCACTTCCTTCATTTCATTCATCAGAGTCCTGTCATTTTAACCTCCTATATAGCTTCCCACTCTTTTTTTCACAACTACTGCTCGAAGAGTACTTAGCTACTTATGTTTTCCACATACTAAGCTTTAATCATACATATCTTGACAAATGTAGTTACTTCTGCTATTTCCCTGCCCTGCACTCCTCACCACCACCTTCATTTAGTTTATCCCTACAACTCCATTACTGTTTAATTCTTCCAAAAACACTTTTTCTGATTCCCCACTCTGCCCCCAGCTGGGGTAGGTATACATCACCGGTACTCCTATAACACCCTAATTATATATCAATTGTTGCATTTAAGTTGAAATGATTTGTTTGCATATCTTTCTTCACTACTAAACTGTGTATTTTATTTAACTCTTTTTCTCCAGTGCTTATCACATTGTATGGTACCCGCTAGGTGCGTAAAAACATTTACTGAATTAATAAACACAGTTATTTATTCACTGATGTGTTTGCCCAGGTAGACTCTCCTACTCTGAAAACAAAATACTGAATACCCAATGTGAGTGTTATAATCTGTTTGGCTGTGATATTTCTCAAGAAAAATGATTACACTAACATTGTGATTTACTCATCAGCCTCTCATGTTAAAATGCTTAAGTTCTTTGAAACCTGAACTCTCTGCGTGAAGTCAGTATGTAGTTTTTGAGTCGGAGGGGGGAAAAAATAACACCTCTACCAACCCCTCAGCTAGACTCGTGGGCCTCAGCCCAGAACAGCCTGACCTCCTGGCTCCCCGACGATCTCTAACGAGGCACACATCTTGGCCAGTTGCTGTAGGCGTGGGAAGGTTATGTCTGTGTGTCAGGATGAAGACGCTCCTGTGGTTTCTCCCTTGTAAAATGTAATTGTGTTTTGGATCTCGGCATGAGCACTGAGACACCAGGCCCTGAAAAGTTAGACACTAACTGCTTCTCGTTGAAAAATGGTGTTGGTGTCATTAAAGTAAAATTGGATGGTGGTTTGACTGTAAGGTAGCTTGACAATTGATTATTCAGTTCTTTGTCCTGACACTGCAGTGAAACTGATATATCGTTTTTTACTGTCTTTAAGCTGTAGCACTGCCCAATGTATGTAATATATTACTGAACAATCAAAAATTAATTTCATGATTAAGGGAGATAAATTAACGGAACATTACTCTTTGATAGAGGAGACATAAATGAATCATGGGCTTGCTGTTTCAGGACTTTGGGGGGACAAGTGTAATATGGCCAAAATGACTATCACCTAGAGTTATATATGACTATATAGAGTTATATATGACTATCACCTAGAGTTATATTCAGGAACATACTGTTTTAATTCTGGCAATGTTTGGGCAAACCTTAACATGTTAGATAAGGGATGATGAATCATGACCATTGTATTATCAACAATGGCAATACTTATGCCTGGTACGAGTGCTCTGCACTTTCAGAGTGGATAGGGAGCTAGGACATGCAAAGTAGGACACTGTTATTAACACTATAGCTTTTCTAAGGTTGATTCTTGGGGAAACGTGAACCTGACGTATAACAGACCTAACACGATTTGCATAATCTTGAGATTCAGGCCCAAGTATACCCCGTGTGAAATATGTGTTTTGTGAATAGATTTCTAATCTAAACTCTATCTGGAAAACACCTCGGTGCTGCCTAGGGTGGAAGTTGGTGACTTATATTTACACCCCTCCCTTTTTAATTCCCAACAGCCTTCCCATTTGGATTGTGTTTCTTGACACCTCCTTTTTTTCCTAAGAGTTATTCTTTGATGTTGGTTTCATATTCTTTGTTTCTAACCTCATGTCACCTCACAGAGCTGGGTCTGATCATGGATACATACAAGATATTCATCATATGCTCCTCCAATGTGCCCCTACTTCCTACAGCTGGGAGGGAAAGGGGATCAGAGCAAGCTGAAAGGGGCTGCTTAAACTTCAATAATCTTCACCATCACCTCCCAAATCTTCCTAAACCCTGAACCAGAAACTGAAATTAAAATGAGATGAACACATTCCCCAGCAACTCTGCTCGTACTGTTTATATTTGGAAACTATTCCATGGCCGAGCCTGTACATGCGTTTGGAGCAGGGAATGGGAAGAGCAACTGTATTTGTTTCATTTGCAACGTAACAGGGCACATGGAAAACTGCTTTAGGTTTGTCCCCCACTTGACCCAGTGGTCTTAACATCCATGCCCCCTGTTGCCACTGACAAGATATCAGGAGATATTTCACTAAACTAAGATGATCAGTCCCATTGTAAGTACCCTATTATCACTGCCAGTGTGGGTGTAAGACTGAGACTAGGTAACATGTATAGCTAATTTTTAAGCCTTTCTAGTTTCCAGCCTCCAGTTCCCTTGGTATACTAGATGCTTCTGTTTTCAACCCAACACAAACCTACCACCATCAAAACTTCTACTTCTGAAATGTATCATATCTTGACTTCAGGTAAGCGTTAGGAAGAAAGTGACCTGGGTAACACAGCTCAGAACAATCTTAAAATACCACGTCACGTACCATGAGTAATATGAGTGACAGCCACAATCACGAAAACTTCCGCTGGTATAAGAACTTTATCCTTATTTTCATTCTTAAATTGGCTGTAGAAATCAATTCATCCAATTAACTGTTGTAGAAATAGGTACCTTATAAAAAAATATACTTGCTAACCCAGTGACTGAAAAGTTTGAGAAATGCCAGACCTTAAAACAAAGTAAAACCTGACAAGTTCTGGCAGTGGGAAGGGCTGATGATGAAGAGGACAGGTCAGCCTGGCCCAAAAGAGTGGCCCTGGGTCAGTTTCTGAGAGCAGATCCTGGCATTTCAAACCTCCTTTCTTTCTTCTATATATGGACCCACAGATTTTCTACAAATTCCTTTTTGTCTGTCCCTCCAAATGGTGTGGGGATAACAAGGCAGCCTGGGGCAAGATGGTGAGGACCAGGCTGTTTGTATATATACAGAGGGCTGTTGTACGTTAGGTATTTCTCAGTCCTGGGATCAACCCACAGAAGGTAGGCTTTTGTTCTAGAGTCCATTGCTGCCATTTTAGACCCTTCAGGTGCTACTGAGTGTGTTTCTGAGGCTGTCAGGATCCACAGAAGACCTTCTGCAGAGAAGATTTTTTTGAATGATCACATTATAGTCCTAATTGAAGCTGAGTAGTTCATGGGTCCTCTGAAGCTGACAGTGAAACATGCCATTCTCCGAGCATGTGTCCCTTATCAGAGCCACTTAAGGTAACAACATCCTACAAAAGGCCCTCTGGGGGGTCTCTGAAGGTACAGAGACCTCATTACTCTTACAGTTAGGAAAAGCTTTAGACCACTTCTGGGAATGCAAATGAATGAAACCCCATGTGACAGCTCTAATAAAAGGCTCCTGTCTTTTTGCAAAACATTCAAACGCCATCTGGCAATTTCGTTGACGTCAGCAGGCACAGAAAAACAACTGCCCCACTGCCTTCTTCATTATTGCCTCCCACCCCCAACCTTCCTCTCCCCTGGCAAAAAGCTCCAACTTGGAATTACGGAGACAGACAGGAGCAGAGTAGCCTTTTAAACAGATTTTCTCTAGTTTTGGTCAACTCCATTTTCAGAAACAGCTTTAGCATCACAGGAGCAGTGGTATTTAGCTCCCGGCTCTCCAAATGCCAGTTAGAGGGTGTATAGATCCTTACATTAAAAGGAAATTTTAAAGCCTTTTCTATTTGTGTTTTTGGACTCGAAGGACCTTATTCCGAGACTAGAGGTGTTAAAGAAAACTATTCATCTGACTTCTGATTCAACACAGGTTCTCTTTGATCATTATAAATAAACATCCAGTGTTACACCGAGAACAAGTTTGCAGCCGTAGGGTGCAGACACTTGCTTGAGAACTCACACATCATACATACATCTTTCAACAGTTCACTAGAAGCTTAGATGGACAGATTTTTTTTTTCCATGTCTAAATCATATGATATAGTTATCAAGCTATTTTGTCTTAGACATGCCCCATGAAAAATAGACTTTTCTAAATTGTTGAACAAAAAGAAAATAGGTCAATGGAATGTTTGTACCCCCTGTCAAAGAAACATTGAATTATAGAAGGAACTCCATCGAACACGAATCCTTTCCGGAAGTCCTAATTAGAAAGGAAACCCCACCCTAGTATTTGCACACAGTATTGAAGGACATAGAAATTTTAAGTTACTATTGCCTATTATGGCTTTTTTTCCTTAATTTACAAGGGAGAAGTTGAATACTCACAATACCTAGTCTGTTCCTGGAAATGAGCAGGCACTATTAACAGTGAAGAGTAAAATGGCCTCATAAAATGAGCCAATTAATTAGCCCCCTTTCCGCCTCCAAATTGTTTTACTTCTCAAGGTAAGCGAATATGCATTTGAATGAGACCCTATCATTTTATCCACATCGCTGGTACCTATTACTTACGTGGTCAGACCGTTATCAGATGAAAAAGATTTTTGAAAAACAATTTTACATAGTAAATTAAGGATACATCTATTAGGTAAGATGAACCACTCTTGGTATCGCTTAGATGCCTTGCTATAGACCTAATTTTTTGTCTTTCCTAAAAGTTTTGCTTTTTCACTTTAAGAAAAATCTTAAGCATTCTAATATTGAAAAGTTATAATTTTTCATAAAAATCCATTCATCACATAAGGTAGGCAAGTGATTATAAAGTACAGACATGACTACGTTGCTTCTAGGTTACGGTTTTGGGCAATCGCTCCCTCTTATCCATTAAACTCTTTATTCCTGCTGCAGCTCACTTGAGGAATATGATACAGTCCCATTAGCAGAAAGAGCAAAGTTAGTAATGGACACCTGGGCTTTGGGGTTCCGTGGGAAGAAATAATGGGAGGGCTTTATAATTTGAAAATTTGTTCCCACTAACTTTAAAGAGGAGAGTGGCCCCCGCAAAGCAAGGCCTTGTAGGACTGCCTCTCCTCTCCCCACCACGTTCACCTCGACTTCTGCCATTCTTTTTCTTTGTATGAAATTTTTGTGGTTTCTTTCCCTCAAAAGGCTGTGGCTTGCCTTCTCCTTTAAGACTTTGCTCAGCAATTCCTCTCCTCCAGGAGGCTTTTGCTGACCCATGTCTCCTCTGCTTTGCAAACACCCTGTGCATTTTAATTCCTCCACGTGCATGTCCATTTCCCCATAAAACTGTGAACTCCATCAGGGTAGGGAGAGAATTCTTCATCTTTGTATCCTCAGTGCCTAGCGTGGGCATGGTATTAAGTGTTCACCAGACAATGATGGAAGGAATAAAAGAAAGAAGAAACGGTCAGATAAGCAAAGAAATAGAAAGAAAAGGTATCAACCCAAGTGAAACTGAAATGCCATTACTAAAGAAAGCAAAAGAAAAAAATTCAAGAGATAATTTATTATGGCTGAAGGAAAACAGCTAGGACTTATTGAATATTGATTACTTGCCTAGCAGCACGCTAAGCATTTTCACACGTGACCCCATTTAACAGTCAAGAAAAACCTGAGACGTGGGAATTGTTATTACCATTTGCATATGAGGAATCAGATTCAGAGAGATTTTGTGAATTACTAAAAGCCCTTCATCTGGCAAATGGAGGTGGCAGAATGGAACACAGGTACGTGGACGCTGTAACTTTACAAGATATTTAATATCTTACACTGTTTTGCTCAAGGCAGAAGGGAGAATGGGAAAAGCAAGGAAGGAAATGAAGAAACCTATTGTTGAAGTTGAGGTGAATCTTGAACAGTCTAAGAATAAATCCATTAGGCCGTAAGCTAAAAACTCAACAAGGTACATTTGGAAAAATACCAACTTGAGGTTAAGCCTAAACTGCATTTCAGTTCCAAGACTTCATCTGGATTTCTAACAGCCCCCTCGAACAAAAGGTCATTAGTAGCTGCTGAGCTAGAGGCCACATCTTCACTGAACATATAAACTAAGCAAGTTTTTCAAAAACACCTGTCACTTGGTAACTCCTGTTTTTATGAGCTGTGTGTATCAGTTTAAGGATGGAAAATAAGAAATCCAGAAGGCCCTGGAAGAATCAGGCAACGGAAAATGTCAATTTAGCAAATGGGGAAAGAATGAGATCAAGGAACTATTAGGAGACTTGTACTTTCAAGCTTTTAATAATGGGCAGACAGGTCTAACACACTTTCTAGAAAGTATTAAATAAAACATAGAAGCAAAGAATGCTCTGAGTGCCTTACCTAACCATAACTGCTTTTTAGGGAATACTGTTTTTCTTATAACAGGAAAATCAAGAGAATAGACTCTAAAACTGTCCAGAAAGCAGTTTTTAGAGGAAGGAAAGCAAGGACGCAAAAGATGAAAATCACCAGAAAAAGAAGATATTCAGAATTTTAGGGCCAGAACAGGTCTTATCTTGTCTAAGAACTAGTTTGAGTTTGAGTCAATGTAAAACAGCGCATATTCATAGTCATGTTTTGGGGAGTTCTTCCTAGGGCTGTAATGTAATAAAGGACAACAGAATTTATACAGCAGTCTAGTAGTCAGTCTAAAGAAAAGGATATTTCAATCCAGTGTCTGGCATTCTACACCAAATTAGGAAGACCGGATGCTACCAAGGGACAATCAATATGTGTAAAGTCTGTTAATGTGCAGAAGGGGGTTCTGATTTGGGGGAATAATGCTGCTAAACCTTGTATAGATGGAAACATTCCAGAGATATAAGAAACTTAAGAATAGCACGTTCACGTTGAAATAATCTTACGTTCTACTCCCTCCGAGGAACATTTTGGGATTCTGAGTCGTGTCATGCATTACTTGGTGAAATTTCCTGGGCAACTGACCAGAAGTCTAAATTATCCTCACAAAACTATCACGCAGTTTTGAGTTGATAACATTTTATCCCACTCGTAGTCTCTAATGAGTGAGTATTTCAGAGTTTGATTTCTAGGCTACCTCCCAAAAATGAATTTCTGGAACTGCAAAATGGAGGCTGATACTTTTGACAAAACTGTCCATCTGTGTGGCCGTGCTAGACAAGAGTGACCAGTCTTTCTTTGGATTCTCTTCTTCATGCTACCTGAGAGCATCAAGGACTTCACCTCTTCACAAAGTAGTCCCTTGTCATACTGGAAGGCTGTGGTCCTTAGAGGACTTTTCTGAAGCTGAGCTGAGACCAACCTTCAGTTCTCGTTTTGTCCTCATCAGTCAAACCTCTCTTGTACTTCACAGTTTTTCACAGAAATTAAGCTGCTCTCTGGTTCTATATTATACTAGAATTAATACGTATCTCACACCATTTGTGTTTTTTCCTACTCTTTGCAGACTCTAAACATGAAAGCTGTTTTTGTAGGGACATTAGCAGCTTCTTAAAATAATTCCCACTCGTCAATTTAAAAAGGCAAACAGAAATAATGGTAGGAAACTGAGTAAAAATTAGCACTTATTGAGGAATTATCTTAGGCCAGGGACTAGTCTAAGTACTTTATATACATTATGCCATTTGGTCCTCATATCACTCTGGCAAATAAGGTACTAACATTCTACATATTTTACAGATGAGCTCATAGTTTAAATAACTTGCCCAAGGTCACATATGTAGTAAGTGATGGGGTCATGATGCGACCCCAGGTGGTCTCTGACTCTACCATCTCCACTCTGTTAATCAGTATCCTCTATACTGTCTCCTTACTGAAATCCAACTTAGAGAGATTCTTATCAATCCTCTCATTCCTAATGAAATCACCCGTAGGAATTAAAGGAGGGCAAATAAAGCAACTCCTTGACGATAGTCTAGAAATCACTGGAAAAATTATATACCTATACTTCATGACCTCCTAATTTACAACCATTTATTGAAACCACAGAAAACATGGGTTATTAATATATATATAGTTTCTATAATCACGAGTTTACACCCTGAATGAAGCAAGGTAGGGATAAGGGGAGTATTTCCGAATCTTGAGCTCTTTTGGGAGGTGGCGTAGGAAGGGGGGCGGTAACCTCAGCCTTCTGGCAGGGCTTGACTCAGTAGAACATGGATATGTTACATGCAAAAACCAGTTTTCGGACAATGAGGGGGGAGGGAAAAAGGGAAGGATCAAGGAATAAGTCTGCAATTTAAAAACTTTTCTGCAGAGTTCAAGAGTTCCTTAGGGGGTAGTTTCTCAAGAATAGTTTAGTTTTAGCGATTACTAAAATTATCTTTGTTCCCATCAGCATATTAAGACTGTGGGAGAATATTATTTTAAAATGTAATTCCTTTTATTCTTTCACCTCCATGTTCCACCATGAGCTTCACTTTGTCACAGTGCACTTGTTTTCAAGTGCAATCAAGGATCACAGCAGAATAAATATTTCCACTTAGAGACAGACGAGAGCAAACACAAAAATGAAAAAAGCTACAGTCCCCCAAATATTGCTATAAAGGTCAATATGTACATCTGCAACGACTATTGTTTCAAGTTCTAGTCTGTACCCTGGAACAATGGTGACAAACCATTCTCAGTTAAATGATTTACTATGTAAGTGTACATATTTGTATCACTATAATTTTATTACTTCAGTATTCTGGAATATTTAAAAATATAATTTAACAACAATAGTAATAATATCCTATATATATATATATATATATATAGATATAGATATAGATATAGATATATATAGATATCCTAGATATATATATAATATCCTAAATAATATCCTATTTACAAAACGACTCTAATTCTTTCCATGAAAATAATTTTCTTATATATCCATTTTTTTTTATATCCATTTTTAAAGCAACAGATCGTAGAAGGATAGTTCCATTACATCTTAATTTGGAGGGCAAAGTCTTTTTATAAAAATGTGTCTTCAGACCTCTCCCACTCAGAGAATAGAGACTTGGTAAGAGGATGAAAAATTTAAAAATTCCCCAAACTAAATAATCCACATACACACCTGTAGAATGCAGAATTAAATCTCTGAAAGGAGCTTCTCTTCTTTATCCTATTAGTCAATGAAGCTGTGCTCAATTTTAAAATTCTGGTGTTTCACAATTTCTCTATGGATTTTACATTTAGAAACACGCGTGTACAAATGTATATACTACATGCTCAATTCCAAAGGAAGAAAAAATTGCAAGCTCTATTATGCTCTCTATTTGCAATGTCTATAGATGTGTGTATTTAACTGATTTAGCAACAAATTCTAACATGAGGGAAAAGGCGTTGAGGTGGTAGGAGACATATTTGGCCCCAAGCTATGAAGCATGTTGTCCTGAGTTACTTGTAACTGTATCAATATTAAAGAGTCACTTGTTGCTTGATGATCCTTCAGCAAAACAAAACAAAAGCTAGAATCTTACCTCAAAATAATAAGAGTCTGAAAATACTGGGCAATAATAAGCATTCCATTTGCTATGAAATTTTTACCTGCTATTCGCAATTAAATTTGTTTGTCATGGTGATAAACTATTTCTAATTTGCCTTTATTCTGCTGGTGATGAAGTCCAATATTCTGAGTGCCTTTCATAATTTTAAAAGGAAATTTAAAAAGAACAGTCTTCTGCTCTTTTTTCCCCAAGCCCAAATTAGTTCATTGTAAGGAAGGTTGTTTGAAAATCTCTGTAATAAACAAACCCAGAGGCTGTAATTTTCTTGACATTGGAACCCTCCATTTGCTTCTGAAAGCTGTAGGAGGGCATGTCATTCTTCTTTCCATTTATAAGTCATAATTCACCACTATCTTTTATGTGCTACCGTAGTTTTGAAAATGACCAAAGCAGATTCAGGAGGTTAATTTATACCATTAGCTGTCACTTTTAGGAAATGCTTCCACATTGGCATGTTTGTCAGGGAAGCCACGTGTATTGAGTGTGTGGAGAAGGGTGGAGGAACATTACTTTAATACCAGGCTGTGCGTTTATTCCTCTGACTTAGCACACACTATTGCTCTTGGTGTCACAAAAAATAAATAGCAAAATATAATTTGCAGTCATTTTTCCAGCTCCATGATCAACAGAAATAGAAACAGAAAAGAATCAGAAAGCCTCTGCCTGTCAAAATGCACACTAGTTCCTTGACTGCTATGATCATAGAGTTAAAATGACTAAATCCTTTTGGACCTTAGAATATTTTGAATGTTACCAGGGTGGTGACGGAGTTGAATTTTGAAACGACCCTTTCTTCTCTCTCACCCCCATCATCTTTTATTCATCCTTCAAAGTCATCAGCTTCTATGAAATTAGCTCTGAAGACTTCAGCCTAGACTGAGTTTTCTCTTCAACTTCCACCCACTATAGTCAACATTAGACTATCAAAATATTATAGTCTGTTTTCTTGGGCTTCCCTGGTGGCACAGTGGTTGAGAGTCCGCCTGCCGATGCAGGGGACACGGGTTCGTGCCCCGGTCCGGGAAGATCCCACATGCCACGGAGCGGCTAGGCCCGTGAGCCATGGCCGCTGAGCCTGCACGTCCGGAGCCTGTGCTCTGCAACAGGAGAGGCCACAACAGTGAGAGGCCCGCGTACAGCAAAAAAAAAAAAAATATATATATATATGTATACATATATATATGTATATATATATATATATATATACACATATATATTATATTCTGTTTTCTTAACTCTTATGTGTGCCTCATTGTTTTTCTAATCCAAATTTTAAGTTTTGAAAAAAGGCGTTCCTCATATCTTTGCTACTTCCCCACAACTCCCCGTCCCCAAGTCATGGGTTCCTTACAACTGGCACAGAAGCCCCCAAGAGCTGGCTTATTACACAGTAAATATAACATGAGTGCGGCGATTTTAATTTGATTGAGCAGATACTTCTTTAGTGCTAACTACCCAATTTTAATTGGTCATACTTTTATATGACTAAATTTTTATCTAATAAGCACAGTCTCATTTCTCCATCCCAAATAGTGAGGCGTTTCTTAAAGCTCTTGCAATTTCCCTTGTGAATGAATCAACTCTAAGCCAACCTTTTAAGTAGGTCTTTTGCTTCCTGTCAAAGATGCCTTTGCCCCCTTCATTTCTACTTGGCACTTCAACTGCTTTCTCTGCACTACAGATTGAGTCTAAAATCCTGACTTTGATGTTTAACAAAGCATTACCTAAGGTGCAATGCAGAATCACTGTATATACACTGACTACCTACTAAAAGCCATTCAGAAATTAGCACACAGAAGTGGAATGTTGCTGTAAAAAGTCACGAGGGTATGAAGCAAAGGGTTAGTGACCTGATAGCAGATGGTGAGGAGCTTGCCATTAGAGCCTGGAGGGAGGTGCTCCCTGTGATGCCGAAGAGGATCACATGGTAACACTGTAGCCTCCAGGATCTCAGAAGGTAGACATTGAACCTAAGGAACTTGTAGCTCTAGCAGAGAGGTTGGAAAACAGGATATGGATAGCCTTACCTGATTGCTGTGAGTTGTATTTTGACAAGGTAGGACAAGACACAGATGACCTCAGAAAAAACTGGTATTATTTGCAAGGAAGAAGAAAAAGGAAGAGAAAGGGCCAAGAACAAAGAAGAGGCAACTGCTTCCCATTCTCAGATGGCAAAAGAACAAACTGAGAAGGACACTGAACTAAAATTGCCTGTTGGGTTTCCCTGGTGGCACAGTGGTTGGGAGTCTGCCTGCCGATGCAGGGGACACGGGTTCGTGCCCTGGGCCGGGAGGATCCCACATGCCGCGGAGCGCCTGGGCCCGTGAGCCATGGCCGCTGAGCCTGCGCATCTGGAGCCTGTGCTCCGCAACGGGAGAGGCCACAACAGTGAGAGGCCCGTGTACCGTAAATAAATAAATAAATAAATAAATAAATAAATAAATAAATAAATAAATAAATAAATAAAATTGCCTGTTATGACTCAGCTTTGGTAAGAATTAATCAAGAATATGGTCATCACACCCATTGTTCAAACCTCTAAATGAAGATGTCCGAGAGCAAAATCAAATTAAGGTGGTAGTACTCAATCCTTTCAGTGGGATAAAATAACTCAGAGAAAAGAGACTAAAGATGCTTTTCTCATGAAAAAGCTGCTAGGGTCTCCCAACAAAGCCTGATAGGCTCACACTGTCAGCATCTAAGTTGGGAAGGAGAAGGACAGAGAGAGAAAATCTAAGACGTGTATCCAGAAAAACAAAACAAAACAAAACAAAACAAAAAAACCCTATAGATGTAGTGATTGGTATATGAAGCCAAATAGAATCTATTTTAAAAGGAGCTATGTTTTTGAGAGGGTGATACTACCAACACAACCCTTTAATTCCTAACGCTCTATGGGTAGTAAGTGATCAAACAGAGGCACTCAGCCCCCAAAGAGGGCAATGCTTCCCAATACCCAGTTTAAAGGTGGTCCCCGAGGATAATCAGATTAGGAGAACTTATGATGTTGCAGTGGGGTCGGGAGGCGGGGGAGAGAACGATGGGCAGGAGCCTTCTGCCAGGAAGCAGAACCAAGGTCTAATAAAAAATGTGTCTCATCCCAGAATATGGAACCTCAAAATTGCTTCCCAATGAGATTTTGGAATAGCTTCAGATCAAGAATGCCATGTGACTTCCTTTCTTCCCTTTCCAAATGATCTTGTTTATTGCGCTGATCTTGTCCATTTTCCATCTGTGAGTGTGTGAGTATTTGTTGGGGGAGGGTGGGAAGGCTGATAACCTGTCTTTTACACCCAGAGATCTCTGGATCAATAGGAACCACATCCAAATGTGATTTAGAAATGATTGCATAACACTCCCTGTTATGGGTTAAACTGTGTTCCCCCCAAAACTCATATGTTGAAGTACTAACCCCCAGTATCCCAGAATGTGACATTATTTGGAGATGAGGTCTTTAGGGTGGTCCTAATCCAATGTGACTGCTGTCCTTACAAATGGGAATTTGGAGACAGACACAGGCACACAGAGAGAATGCCAGGTGAAGCTGAAGCAGAGATTGGGGTGATGTTTATACATGCCAAGTAAACCACCAGAAACCAGGTAAGAGGCGTGAAATAAATTCTCTCTCACAGTCGTCAGAAGGAACCAACCCTGTGGATATCTTGATCTTGGAGTTATAGCTTTCAGAACTGTGAGACAAGACATTTCTGTTGTTTAAGCCACACAGTTTCTGGTATTTTGTCATGGCAGCTGGAAAATTAATACATTCCCTAATGAGGAAACTATTATGCGCTATGTGGACGCTGGCTAGATGGAACTTTCAGGTTGTCTCCCTTGAGAAGGACATAAGTGCATTTTTATTACCCTGGGGAGAATATTCTTCCTACCCAGTGATGACTAGTAAGGCAAACTAAGGTGGTATGTGTCAACTATTTCTAACCCCTCACTCCTGGATACATGGAGGGATTCAGACTGCCTGGTTCCTCTGTGGTTAGGTGAGGCCAGGCCACTAGTTATGGCCAATCAGTTACGAGGAGAAGTGATGTGTACTACCCTCAGGGTGTGGCTCTTAACTGTCAAAGTGAGACCCTCCTTCCCTCTGCCACTGTGACCGGCAACGCCTGACCAGCGGTCCCCGACCTCTTTGGCACCAGGGACCGGCTTCGTGGAAGACACTTTTTCCACGGACCGGGGTTGGGGGGATAGTTCAGGCGGTAACGCGAGCGATGGGGGCGATGGGGAGCGGCAGATGAAGCTTCACTCGCTCTCCCGCCGCTCGCCTCCTGCCGTGCAGCCCAGTTCCTAACAGGCCACGGACTGGTACCGGTCCACGGCCCCAGAGGACCCCTATCTTACACCATAGCTGCTCCACCATCTCTATCCTGAAGTGAGGACAACACAGAACAGACCCGCGAGCCAAAGAATGATGGGCAACACATGGCAGAGAAAGAAATGACCCTCATGATTTTGAGAGCTGAGGTCTGTTTATCACTGCAGTAACAGCTTGTCTATCCTGACTGATTCTGTCCATGCATTAAAAATAAAAATGATAAGGGAAACAGCTTATTTATGGAGGCTTCCTTGGGGAGCCTACTGAGACGAATAATCGGCCTCGTGCTACTTTGGAGTAGTGTAAAACTCCCAGAGGAAGTGAAATCTGGTGCACAAGTAACCTTTAAGAATTCCTCGAACCCCATGAATCCTCAGTTATCCAGTTTCTCCCTGGAACAAGCAATGAAATGAGTGGAATTCTCATAGAACAGCTCCTCTCCCACTCTGATAAATGTTCCAAGCCCACATTTGTTACTAGTTTGTTTCCGATTTCACATATCTACTTTTGTCCCATCTTTTGAAAACTGCTGCTTCTGATATCTTTATATGTTCACCAAATTTTCTTAATTATAAATGGAACCAAAGACTTTCCCCCCTTGTTTATGGTAAATAAAATGACTGCACATTTCCACTATATGTCAAATCCCATTTACATAGCACATAAATACAGCCACAAAACTTTAAAGCAAGAAGGGACATTAGCGATAATCCAGCCAAATTCATTATTTTTTAAATTAATGAAGCTGGAACATAAAGAAGTTATTTAACTCATCCACTAGAGATTATCATTTAAATGAAGTAAGTCAGACAGAGAAAGACAAATATCATATGATATCGCTTATTTATGGAATCTAAAAAAATGATACAAATTTTCTCTTTACAAAACAGAAATAGAGTCACAGACATAGAAAACAAATTTATGGTTACCAAAGGGGAAACGAGGGGGAGAGATAAATTAGAGTTTAGGATTAACATATACACACTACTATATATGAAATAAACAAGAAGGACCTACTATATAGCACAGGGAACTATATTCAATATCTTGTAATACGGTATAATGGAAAAGAATCTGAAAATGAATTTATATATATTTATATATATATCTTGAAAAAAAATATATCTATATCTGAATCAGTTTGCTGTATACCTGAAACTAACATAGCACTGTAAGTCAACTATACTTCAATTTAAAAAAATAAATCAATAAAGGGGAAAACAAGGAAGGTATTTAACTGGTCCAAAATCATGCTGTTAGTTAGGAGCTAAGCCAGTCAGTATCCAAGTTCAGGTCCTGATTCTCAGTTTTGTGGAAGTAATACAAAAACACACATGAACCCTAATGTGCACTGATCCAAAAATACAGAGTTCAGTAACAGGGTGGGAGAAGGAGGGACTTAATATAGGAAACCTTCCTTCCTTACCATCCTCCAATGACCTATATTACCTACTGGTTGAATTCTAAACTCCTTAGCAGGACAAACAAGGAGTGTCACAGTGGTCCCTACCTAACCCACTGGTTCATCACTTTCCAACACTCTTGCCCAAGGATTATTTGCTCTGAAGGGCTGCTCTACCCTCTGCTCTGACCTTTCACTGGGCTCCCAAAGCACGGCAGCTCATGCCTACTCATGTAGCTTCGCTCTAACGAGCTCTTCTTCTGTGATTCCTTTTTCCGGTAGTTCTTGGGTAATCTGGGGAGCGCTTGTTCCAGTTTCTACTTGATATCATGGGAAGGTTTAATACCTTCCTCCTCTAAAATACTTCTGATACAATGTTAATGTATTTACCGCAGGCTGTGCTCTATTGCAGGGTGCCACCTCCTATTCCCCTACTTTATTTGGGCAAACTCATCTGGTTTAGTTCATAAATTTCCAAATCTCTATCTCTAGTCTAGCCCTTCCTCAAGAATTTCACAATCATATGTGCAACTGCCTCTTAAATGGTGATAAATTGAATCCATATCCCCAAAATCCCCACCGAAATTTTCTCCTCCTCCTGGATTTCCTAGCTCAATGATTGGTTGAATTACACCACACACCTAGTTGCCTCAATTTAAAAAACAGGGTATCCTTTGCCTGTTCTTTAATGTATGGATAAATATTTATCAAGCACCAACTATGTGACAAATATTTTGCTAGGCATTGGGAATACAACTGTGAACAAAAGTACATATGGGTTCAGCCCATTTACAGGTTACAGTCTAGTAGTGAGATAAATGGGTAGATCAAAAATTATTACAAATTATGGTAAATATTATAAAGGAAACAGAAGGCTGTGGTAGTACATAATGGTGAGGTATGGGGAGGGGAGTAGTACCTAATTTAATTTAGAGGAGATTGTGAAAGAAGGCCTTGTGGAGGGCGTGACGTGACCTTCCTCTGAATTTCTACACTTGGTCCAGCCTGTATTTTATCTGTATTGCTGTCATAGAGTCTTCATTTGTCTCCTGCCTCAAGTCTCTTATTTTCAACTCATCTATTACCTGAGTGCTACAAGAGTGACTTTTATTTTATTTTATTTTATTTTTTTTTATTTTTTTATTTTTTTGCGGTACACGGGCCCCTCACTGTTGTGGTGGCCTCTCCCGTTGCGGAGCACAGGCTCCCAACGCGCAGGCTCAGCGGCCATGGCTCACGGGCCCAGCCGCTCCGCGGCATGTGGGACCCTCCCGGACCGGGGCACGAACCCGCGTCCCCTGCATCGGCAGGCGGACTCCCAACCACTGCGCCACCAGGGAAGCCCAAGAGTGACTTTTAAAAGTGTTGAACAAATGATCTTCTATCTATGTTGCTACTGTAATAATGTTTCTAAATTTGGATCTAATTATATTAGTTCCCAATCCAAGGTCCTTAAAAAGCTTTAGAAAAGTATCATCTAAAAATACAGGGACCTGTAAGATGTGAACTCCCTCAGTCTCAAGCCACTTCCTGCCTGGAAGTCTTTCCCCTGTTTTACTGAACAATGATTTGGCAAAATTTTACACACCTGGCCTTTGTCTGCAAAGTCCTCCACACCCCTTCCCTAATCTGGCCCCTAATCAACTGTCAAGCCAACTCAAACGTAACCTCCTTTCTACCAGGGTCCCCTGACCATTTACATCTTTCTTATAGGCTTCTATCATTCTCAGAGCCTGCTGCCAGCAGAGTCCCAACCACAATTCACTCTATATGTTTCATCCATTAGACTAAGAACAGGGCAGTTTCATTTTTGTGTTCCTATTCCTAATGCCTTGCACAGTGTCTGCCATGCAGAAGAGACACAATGTTGAATAAATGACTTAATGAAATGATGAATGATGATGTGTATCTGTTTTTATTTTCAGGTGTGCAAGAATCATGCTTAATCTTGTATTTATAGCACTTAACACAAAACACTCAAAGACTGTATTCTGAATGTACATTCACAGGAACACTGTATAGATGTGTGCTATAATGGTAATGTAAAGATAAGCGTAACAAAAATTACAATAACTAATTGTAAACTCGTGTGTGGCTCTAAAATTCATAATGGTAACATAAAGGCAAGCCTAACAAAAATTACAATAACTAATTATAAACTCATGTGTGGCTCTAAAATTCATAATGGTAACATGCAGATAAGCCTAACAAAAATTACAATAACTAATTATAAACTCATGTGTGGCTCTGAAATTCAACAATCTAAAAGGAGAAACTGGAAAGCATCCATTCATTCCATTTTTATCAACTTATCCCTTCTTTTATTCCTTTGTATAACTCTGTGTTACTCTTTCTGGGTTGCTGAATCTTGTATTCTAGCAACTGGACACACTCCATTTGAAAAATGAGCAATTCCACCTGTGCCTATAGTAACACGTGGCTAAGAAAGAATATATAATATTTTCATTATCACTGTCTTTAGGTAAGTGACAATAAAATTGTTTTCTGCTAGACAAATTATATTTTTGTGAATTTCCATGAATCGAGCCTACTTAAAATGAAGACTATCTGTCTAATCTCATTTCCACTGGTAAATGACTTCTTAATACTCAAAGAGTCAGTTCCTCTTTTCTGTTTATTGCTAGTAGAGGATTTAGTCCTTCCACATTATGTAAGACCAAGGCAATCTTTATTTCCTGTTTTCCAGATATCTTAATGCTTCTGCCAAGCTACTCATCCCTCTGTTTTTAATCAGTTTGTATATAGTACTGTCTTTATTTCAGGATGTTTACATGTTAATTTTAGTCAATTTTGCTATTTCCTGCTAATCTAACATCCAGTAGGCAATGTAAAAATTATAATACATGAAATAGTGCTCACAATTCAATTAATATATACGACTAATTTTATTCTCAAATTCCTTGCTTCAAAGTGATAGACACTATTTTACTCCAAACCACATTTTAAAAACTTAAAGATCAGTAATGCTGAAATTTAAGCAATTCTCTCAGTAACATTCATTTAATAGATTAGTATAATAAAAAGCTCAAATTAAGATGTGGCATTAGTGGCTAGGTGTGAATTCTTAAATTTGTGAATATATACAAGTGTTGACCTAATTTCTATCATTCTTTTAATGCATATGAGTTTAGCTGTACAGTAAAAAAACCCTTCTCATCAATCATCAGGTGTGTAAGAAACTAAATGAAACTGTCAGATTAGAATTTGTAATTAGAGCTCATTTGTCAGGTCAAATCCAATACTTTGGGCTTGAAAAAGATAGGAGGGTGAAAGAAAGGAATAGCTTCTCAGTGAAAATTGTATAAACTGCTAATTTTTACAGAAATTGTGACATGATGTCACTCAGAATAAAGTAGAAAAAGAATGCTTTTCGCATGGATGGACGTCTGTAAATCACTCCAAACAACCTCAGAGGTTAGTATGTTATATATTAAATTATATAATAAATTATATATATAAAAAGGATTCCCACTCACCATCTATGAGGCAACATTATTACCAGTAAACAGCATCAGGTGATTTTTGAAGTTGCCTTTATTTAAAGTTTATACTTTTGTAATTGTTTATTTAATCAGAGCTTTACTTTCCTCTCTTGATTTTAATAGGAGTTTTTTTTACAGCTTAATCTTAATTAATTTTATAGCTTAATTTTTGATACATTAGCCCTAAGGAAATGGTTAGATAACTATTAAGGAAGCTGAAATTTACTTAACGTAAGTTCACTTTTGTTTGATGCCAAGTAAAAAGGGTGTCAATTTATGAAGTCAAAATTCACTTTTAGCAAGGACAACTCAGTCTTCACTTGTTTTGCAAATGTAGGACGTGCGAGAGTAGTATTCTCATTGACAATACCTGAGAACTATTTTACGGATGATATTATATTCATTCTCATAAACTATCTGAGAAGTAGGCATTCCAAGTGAGACAAATAATTTATCTTACATATGTATTAAGAGGTGACTCAATAAATAATACATTAAATGACATTTATAGAAGCTTGGAAGGAGGAGATTTCCATTTTGGATCTGGGTTATTATGCCATTTCTCGTCTATCAGAGATCTGTGTAATGGTAAACTCAAGCTAATCATCTCTTCAGTGGAATAGTTCATAAAGTAGCATCATCTCTCTTTGCCAAAAGACGATTGAGAGGTATCTTCTCTCATTGGGAAAGGACAAGGAAAGAAAATGCTACCAATTAATGCAATCGGAATATTTTGACACAGGTGACTGTGTAAGTTGTTTCCCAAGGGAAAATGAGTAGTCCATATTCTAGGGGATCAGGTGAGAGAGAAGGCCTGGGTCCTTCATACCATGTAGAGTGATTAACAGGTGGTGGAGGTGGAGGTAGTGATGGTAGCAAATGATGATAATGGCGTTTCAAGCTACCATTTAAATAAGCATATTTATTCCAGATACTCTTTTGATTCAATGCCTTCACAATGTATTGTATCCACAGAACAACCTTACAAATTAGATATTATCTCATTTTCCAGATTAGAAAATCATGACTGCTAGTGGTTAAATATCACATTACAGCATCATGTGTTCCATGGTGGCATTGGGATCTTTATGATGTCAAAGATCACTCTATTAACCACCACACCAACCTGTCCATCATTCCAGTTAGGGTGGAATTCTGCAGGACTACACTCTGAAGTTTGTAGTTCCATGAAATTCCAAGCAAATTGAATTATAACCTTTTGCTTTGACAGATGGGCAGCTTTCAGAAGACGAGGTATACACCTCCGTGGGTTGCTGTTGGTTAAATTAGAGGTTGTAGCCCTTATAGAGGTCTTCCAGAGTTCATATTCAGAAGTAGTTTCTACTCCATCATAAATAAACTAACCTCCTTAACAATCCTGCTGCATACAAGGTAAAGTGGAAAGGTTAGAGCATTGTACAGGTTTGGAGTATTACCTCGTGCACTGTACAAAATAAATCTAACTTACGGAAGGCAGGTTTGGCAGCAGAAAATGCAGTGGTATATTTCAGCTGGCTGAAACCACCATTTTTTGGTCAGAAAAGCAATTCTGAAATGTTTATTTCCTGCACATTTATAAGGCTGTTTGGAAAACCCACCACTCAAAGGTTGACCTTTCCACTATTTAAATATTTCTGAGACTCTAAATTTATAACCTCCATCACAGTACAGGGCTTATGGTTCTAATGAAAATTCAGGTTTCATAATTCCTTAAATAAAAATGAGTTTATCTGTTTTAAATGATGGTAACTAGTATTGGATAAAAAGAACTCACTTTCTACCTTACCTGGTAGTGTTTTGATGGTCTCGTGACAAATCAGATCTTAAGTATATCTCGGTGAGAGGTAATGTAGCACAGTAGAGTCAAAAGTAGCCCTTTAGAGCCACACAGATGTGGGATGAAATACAACCTTGCCTCTTTCTAGCTCTGACATTTGGCAAATCATATACACTGTTTTGTCTATCTCATCATTTAGAAATGTGTAATGTGATCCAGAACCCTAGAATACGAGCTTCCTGAGGGGCAAAATACATCCAGGGAACAGCCTCACCACTAGCACGGTAGCCACACAGAGCAGGTGCTCAAAACCTGAGCTGAATAATTATCATTGGCCTTCTCGAATCGTTCTGGAGATTAAAATAAATTATGTGGATAAAGTACCTAGCACAAGATGTGGCAAAGAGATACATTCAATGAATGTTAGATTCTTTTTTCTATGGTTAACTCAAGATATGTTTTAAATATGTTACTTCAAATCTTTTATCTTTTGTAACAGGAAGCAATGAGAAATTACTTATCGCATAGGGAAAAATTACCAACAAAGTCAATGAAAAGAAAAGGCACAAGGAATCTCCAGCTCAGCACATTAGCCTAAGATGAACCGAAACCCAAGTTTGGAAGAGATGCAGGATCACCATTTTGACTGGTAATGACTGATTAGTACCAATAAGTATAACATCAGGGGTGAGGGGGAGATATTAAATATTGACATTACTGAATTTTGTATTTCGTGCATTTTACAAAGATAACTTCTAAGTAAAGCACGAATACACGCTTAAACTACAGAATTGGAGTTTAGCAGCCATGGTGGTAAATAGTTTTGTCTGAAACACTAAAATCACTTGCATATCTTATATATAAATGACTTGTCTGCTCAAGTAGTTATTCTTTCAAAAGATATTTATTATTCCGTGCTGTGTGATAGGGCATTATATATTTCTATGTTCCTCCATAAATTTTAACAAAGAACCTTAAGAACTCCAAGTATGCGATCAATGCAGAAGGAAAAAAGGGGAAAATGCAGAAAGAAGGACATTATTAATCTTTAGATAAATGTAGATTTAGTACTAGATAAAGATAAAGTTTCACAACACTTGAATCATTTATTTTTGGGTGGAAAGGTTGGGTTTTATTTGGGAGTTTAGTGAAATGTTCTAAGCTAAAAAAATATGCTGTTTAACTTTCTAAGATAGTTTTGTAACTCCATAAAAATCATTCTAGAACTTTGTCTGTAAAGTTTTTTTCGTCCCAGGTTATATTTTTGTTCAAAATTAACATTAAAATTAACCTACGAAAATGCTTAAGAAGTTAAACAAGTTTATCATAGACTTGATTTCCATTACTTTCTAGGTTTCTTGTTTTTAAAGGCATTTCAATTCTCCTTCTCTAATATAACTCCTGGTGAAAATCTTTATAGAACAAAAAGGTTATTCAGACCTTGTTACAGTAGTAGCGCTACAATTTGGTAAATCGCATCACCATGCATAATCAGTAATAAGATATCTTTTTAAAGTTCAGCCTCTGTTAGAACAATTCCCATTTCTTCAAATATACACTCTCCTGAATACTGATTGGAACTCCAGTTATCCCCAGATTAAAGCAAGGCCACACCACAGCCAAACTTTGAAGTAGGTTAAATGAAAGCTCTGTGTGCTCCGATTTTACACTGTACACCTCATTCACTCATTCACTGATTCAGCATTTCTTAAACAACTTCTGAGTGGCAGTCACTGTGGAAGATTCAAACAAGGCATAGTTCCTGAATATCAGAAGTTTGAGTCTGGCGGGAAATTCTACATAGTTTTCTAAGTTCTATGATAAATACATGACGGATGAAAATGTATTATGGGAGCATAGTTAATACTTAAATAAGGGTTGGTACTCAACGTTTCAACCGTATTGAAGAGGGATTTAACAAGATTAAGAAAAGGTATTTAAATTACAGGCAGAGAAAACATGCTTGTAAAAGTACAGAAAGGTGGAATAACATGACGCCATCCAAGGTACAGGAAATGTGATCTATTTTGGAGAGAGAAGGAAGATGTTAGGAGAGAGCTAGAAGTCAAAAAATAACAGACTTTGTGGCCTTTTCCTGAGAGTTAATCAGGTGACACAATCAAGTTTAGTTCTTAGAATAATCATTCTGTGATGAGTGTAGAAGTAGATTTAAAGGGTTAAATAGGGTCGCGTGTGCAGCTGTTCATGTTGTACACTGCACACCCCCAGGGGGCATCACTCATGTAGACTGCACTGTGAATGATTCTCCTTGTGGTTGTGTAACTTACTGCCCTGATGCCAGAGGAGAAACCAGTATCAATCCTCAGTATTATCTCCCTGTCTTTCAACTCCAGTACCATCATTTCTTTCCCCTTATAATCTCATCAAACATTCTTCTCATTATGCTTCATTCATACCAATAAATGACCAATATCAATTAAAAAAATGTAAGCTCCCACAATCTGTAGATGAAAAAGCAAGGAGTAGCAGAGAAATTTAGCTCTAATTCTCAAATTTCAGGCAGGCGTGAGACAAAGGAGATTATTTTAGGCACTGAAATCCAATCACCATTCATTCCAACTCCTTTAAGTCAATCGTATAATAATATGGGCACTCTTCATCTCACCTGAGAAACTTCCTAAGAGGAAGATTTCCTAGGTTCATCTAAAACTTGTCAAACAGAACCTCTCACAAACTCTCTAGGTGATACTGAATGGATATTACTAATCCAAGGGAGAAACTGCTTTAAAACTGTGACCACCTAGAGGGGTGGGATAGGGAGGGTGGGAGGGAGGGAGGGAGACGCAAGAGGGAAGAGATATGGGAACATATGCATATGTACAACTGATTCACTTTGTTATAAAGCAGAAACTAACACACTATTGTAAAGCAATTATACTCCAATAAAGATGTTAAAAAAAGAAAAAATAAATGAAAAATAAAAAAATTTCTCCCCCAAGTGGAAGTGACGACTCGACTCTACAGAATACAGTCCAGACCTGAGCTTAAAACTTATGGTATGGCGTAGGTTTGGAAATTTCCATCTAATGAAGAGCATAATCATAGGATTCTTTTCTGAGGCACACTAATTTAGGAGACTGAGATTTCAGCATCTCTGGACTATTCATCACTGCTCAGAAACAAACAGGAAACCCACCATATGAAGTTAGTTCATCTACTCTAATAGAAACTGTTCTATGTAACAGTTATTTAAACGACTTCATATTCAGGAAAACAATTACCTTATTTCTAAATCAATTTGAATTGCCTGAAATTTGTACTTCTTTCTTGTATTCAATCAAAATCTTGATTCAAACAAAATCACTTGTGCTCTATCCATTTGTTCAAATAGTATCTTATAGGATGAAGAAGAGAAGAAAAAAAAGAACTCACACTTCCTTCTATATCCATCACTTTTGGTGATTTGAGAAAATACACCTCTTCTCCCACACTGTTTCTAAATATTCTAATCTTCTGTGTGAGTGCATCAGCTTTCAATACCCCTCTTGAAATCTGGCATTCAGAATTGAAAGCAACACTGCAGGTGTCATCTGGCCAGTATAGACGTTGCTGAATTAATCCTTCCGCTCCGTCTGCCGAAACTACCGTTGCTAATGAAGCCCAGGGTTGCACTTGCTGTTAGAAAAGCCCTACAGTGTTGGGCTTGCAGTCAACCCAAATCTTCAAGCCTTTTTCTTCGTTTGTTTATAAACAAATATGCAGGCACTTTCCATACTGGAATTTAATGAAAATTTTATGTGTAAAATTTCATTTCCTCCTCTTCAGTTTAATCTTATTAATTTAGTATTTTAACTGGAGTTTAATGAGAATACATTCTATACCCTTATTTTGTCATTCACACATTAGCTACATATCCCTTTTTTTTTAAAAACATCTTTATTGGGGTATAATTGCTTTACAATGGTGTGCCAGCTTCTGCCCTATAACAAAGTGAATCAGCTACACATATACATACGCCCCCACATCTCTTCCCTCCTGCGTCTCCCCCCCCCATCCCACCCCTCCAGGCGGCCACAAAGCAACGAGCTGATACCCCTGTGCCACGCGGCTGCTTTCCACCAGCCATCTACCCCACGTTTGGTAGTGTATGTATGTCCATGCCTCTCCCCCGCCCCGTCACAGCTCACCCCTCCCCCTCCCCATATCCCCAAGTCCGCCCTCTAGTAGGTCTGCGTCCCCATTCCTGTTTTTTAACGCCAAAATGTAAATGCATCCTTTTGTCTATATTAATCGTTGAAAAACCTCTGAAGATAAGGTGTTGCCTTAGGAGATTTTAAAGTTCTTATTTTATTCTTTGATTCTACTCTGCAAAAACTATTCTACTGTGTATGGAAATATGACAGCCCTTTTGTCATATATGAAAAAAAGAAAAGATGAATACACCATCTGTAACCCTAACTCCCACATAAATGATTAAACTTTTAAAATAAAAATATATACAACATCTTTACCTTTTAAGCTGCTAAAATAACCATTAAATATGTATATAAAATCTATAGGAAGTAACACTGTTAGAAGACATTGTAGCAATAGAAAATAACATCAGTTTCCAATTTTATAGTTTTTGCACATGAAGTTAATTTTAAGAAGTTGATCTGGTGACCCATTACGGGGTGATTTTCTAAAACATGATTTTAAAAAATGTTAAGTGTGGTTAAGAAAGCAAATCTATTTGGAATAGAATATTTAATGTTCATAAAATTTCTTGTATTCTTTTCTTAATCTCTCCAAAGAGATGATGATTTTATTTTTAACACAGGGCATGCTTATGACTACACTTAGGTATTTATGCTAACATATTTCTGGATACATATTAAATTATATAGTGGTCATATACCAGCTTGTTCCAAATGATATTAAAGTAGATATTACTTGATTACATATTTATCAATGTACTCTGAAGAACAAACAAAATGCATCTCGCTTGCCTTCTTGAAAAACTAATCTTGCCCATATTTCTTTTCATATTCTCTAATTCTTTCCCATATCTAAACTAATTGTTTCCATATTCTGTAAATTCCCACATGGTCCAATACTATGAAGTGAATTTATCTAAACACGTATCTATTAATGAGAAAAAAACTGTATACATTATGAAAAAGTATAATAAAAATATTTCTAAGCAATCATCTATCAATTAGAAGTTTTGAATCAAATATAGAGTTCAAGGCCAGTGTGGCTCCTCCCTCCCCTCCCCCTATACTTTTTAAATGCAGCAGTGATCATGTCTCAGGCGGCACAGAGATCTGAAATTTATATAAGGACTTTAATAGAAACTTACGACACATGATATGACCAGGCTTTTCACTATTTTTTGCCATTTATTTGGCTTAAAACCAATGGAACAAACTGAACTTGGCATTTCTATTTCTGTTCAAAAAGAAGAAAAATATATAATTTTACTATTTCTTATGTTTTGGTTTTGGCACTGTGGCTTTTGTTTATGGAAAAAGACAGGAGAGGAAAATGCATCATTTTAACTTCACATGATAAATAATCATACCAAACTGAAATTTCCTTAAAAAGCATTTGTTCCTTTTTTTCTTTCTTATTATTACAATGCAGACCGTTACTAATTCAGTGCAAGCTTGAAAAAAGAATATTAATATCGTCTTTAAATTACATTATAGATTTAAATGCATGAGAATATGGTTTTTGTACACTGTTCACTGTACTTTGCTGCATGTTTGAAATAATTTATAATACAAAAAGAGAAAGGCATCGACTATTTGATATTTAATGTAACACAGCATCTCCTATGTTCTAACTAAGCACACAGTATGTATAATACACTGTTCATTCTGGGAAAATTGTTAACTGCCTATACTGTACCTACCAATTAAAATTTTCATGATCACCAGCACATAAGATGGTGAAAACAGAATTTCCTTTAAACACTGGAAAGTCAGAGATATTACTCATAGTCCTATTTTTCCTTATTAGTATTTGGCAGAAATTCACTCTAGCTAAAACTAGTTATCGTTTTAAAGTAGCTAAAAATATCCATAAAGCACTTATCAAGAAGAAAACAAAATTGTCCTATGATTAGATTTCACAAGCGTACTTGGTACACTGGAATATTTATTTTAAAAAGTCATACAAAGGCCTAAAAATGCAATAAACATGCATCATACCGTCACGTTTTTCAAGAACCAGAGAACTGTCAACCTCCCAAATCATGATGTTCAAAATCGAAGGACTTTCATGTATGTTTCTGACCTTCTCAACACGGCTGCAACGTCACGTCCTTATCTCGCTTTATTAAATGGTCTTTGCTCTATTTACTAACCCTGTTTCCCTTGGGTCTCTTTGTATCATCTTTGATAGACAACTTCTTTCCATTTCTCTGCTCCCAATCCTTTGAGAACTAGAGCTTTTACAGCTGTTTGTACTTCTTTAACTTTCTGACTGATCACATTGGTTTACTTTTTTCCTTTTAATTTTATTTATTTCACATTGGTTTACTTTTTTTTTTTTTTTTGGTTTACTTTTGAAATTTCTACTCCGTTTGTCTCACCCACAAACTCCTCTTTTTTTTTTTCTCTCCCCAACTTTTTTTCTAAGTGCTCTTTTAAATGTGTATCACAGACACAGTGTAAACAACTATCTGTACTTTGGGGGCTAAAAGGACTTGAAAAGAAAAGAATACTGTTACAAAATTCTAAAATGGAAATAGTTGTAGAAATCCAAGTGTGAACTGTCACCAGAAGTATTTAACCATCATGCTACAAAATTCAGCAAGGAAATTATTTTGATTTCAAGTTTGATAACCTGCAGATTTCCAATAAGAACAAACTTGAACTTGTAACACTCAAGAGTCTTCCAGGAATTGGTCATTGCATAAGGCATCACCACAAAAGCAAAAAACAACAAAAAACAAACAAAACCACCGCCTATGATCTGGAAAATCAAACATGACAAGAAGCTTCTTTTTCGTGACTTTTAAGATAATTTCAGTTCATTAATATCTCTAATGTTGTTCCAGGATTTTGCTTTGTAATTATTACCACCAGTCCCGTGGATTTACTTAATTTTATATAATGGGTGCATTCTATACAAAATGCATCAATCATTTAATGCTGAGGACAGAACTACCATGCAATCTTCATTCTCCAATATAAAATTTTGTAAAAAATCAATAGCTTTGATGACATTATAAATTCATGTGAGGAATGCTGTTGTATAACCTTTTAGATTGTCCCTAGAATGGAAGCAAAGAAGAATTCCTATGCATAACTAAGATTGTTATGTATTAGAAATATATATATATATTTACATATAACTTGGATATGCACCACTAAGAAATTAAATGAAAACATTCATTCTCTATAAGTTTCTATACATTGTACCAAGAAGATACTACAAACCTGCATCTTGGTGCTTTTTTGTTTGTATACCAAAACAGATGTCGATATTCACCTTAAAAGATCAACCATTTCCCACAACTATTTCCTATTTCTGTTGCCTTAATTCACCTTTTCTAGTTAACTGATCTTCCAACTGTCATAGGACCTTCCTCACCCTCACCTTACCTCACCTTCACTTCCTGCTCTACCTGATGGTTTGCTTTAGTCAAATATAACCTCATCTTAGGTTTTTGTCTCCTATGAAAATCTAATGATATTCAGCACTATCTTTTTTCATCAGTTTTATCTAAGAAGTAGAGTAAAAGTTTAAAAATCCACCCCCTAAACTTCCCTTTTAAAGTATGTTTTCACAATTAATAAAGAATAAGATCTTACTCTACGTCAGAGATTGAATAAAATCCCCCAGCATGAAATAAAATTATTTCCCTCTGTCAGGTACTTCAATTCAAAGATAAAATGGACAGTTCTCAAGTTCGCATATCTTTCTTCTGTTATTCCAGCCAAGTGGAAGGCAAAACTTTAGAGCTGCAAGTTACTTTCCAAAAAGTCTGTATTTACTTTATAGGAACTCACAAGCAAAAATACTTGCATTAATTAATGAATTTTCTAAATGTTTACACCAAGATATCTTAAAAAAAAAAAAACAGAACATAATAACAGCAGAAAATGCAAAAATGGTCAGAATCTATCTGTAGCTAAAGTGTTAGGTATTATTACCCTTACTTCTTTCAAAGTATGCTTTCATAATTCAGTAAATTTGATTGTTGCTTAAGCTGTTTACAGCTCCTGCAGATAAATAGCTGTCATCTACAGCTGCTTACTTCATTTCTTTGTTTTGTTTCATATAATGTAACAGAAGGTTCTGATTTGGCAAAAACAAGCATAAGGCAGTGCACATGTCAGATGAATGATGTCCACAGTTCCCAAGATAAGAGGGTCATTCAATAAGTATTAAACAACATGTCTACTAATCTATAAACATGGGAGGAAAAAGCATAAATGCCAGTGGCAATTTTCCCTTTTATTTCTGTGGACTTGTTTGATTCCTGTTCATTGATGTCCTTTTATAGAGACCAAGGCTTTAATAAAGAGTGACTTACTCAAGGTCATCCATCTGTTCACCAGAAACATACGCTCTGCACAACCACTGCCTGGACAGAGCCACACCCTGTCAGGCTGCTCCCCTGACATTTGAATGCTTAAGTGTGGAAAGAGTGCATTTTTTTCCTCCTAGTTTTCTAGGACATGATTCTACTGTGAGTAATACTCCACAATGAAATGACTATGATTTTTAAAACCGCTATTTGTTAGACTTAAAGATGGAACCTGGGGAAGCTGGGATTAGCAGACGTAAGCTTTTGTATACAGAACGGATAAACAACAAGGTCCTACTCTCTAGCACAGAGGAGTATATTCAATATCCTATGATAAACCATAATGGAAAAGAATATTTAAAAAAGAATGTATATATATATGTAACTGAATCACTCTGCCGTACAGCAGTAATTAACACCCCATTGTAAATCAACTATACTTTAATTTAAAAAAAGGAACCTCAAAGCTTGAAAGTATATATACTTGAAGAAGCATCTTCCCATTTTCCTATATGACATGTTGAAACTAATCAGTAAATATCTATTTATTCTCTTCGATATGCATGGTGAAGAGATTATGCCATAATCTCAATACTAGTTCCCAACCAGAAGCAATTTTGCCTCCCAAGGAACACCTGACAAGGTCTGGAGGCATTTTTCCTTATCACAACTGGAGGGCAGGGACTCTGCCACTGGCATCTACTGGGGAGAGACCAGAGATGCTGAAGAAGTAATAAACTACTGGGTTTACTAGTTAAAGAGAAACACCATTTTCCCTTCTCTGAACAAAAACAAAGAAAATGTCTCTGCATCCTTTTGACACCACGGATGTTGTGGACATTTCCAAAATTATCCCTACCAGGACAAACTCTCTAAGAGTTTGTAAAGTCTCTCAATGCAAATTAAAGACATAATACTAAACTCTAACTAGACCAAAGCAATTTCACAGAATGAAGGGGAGGGTAACTAAAGGGTAAAATTTAAAACATCTAGAGGAAGGTTTAATGGACAAGATGGGTGTGAAATACTCATCTTTGTTTTATTTCATATAATGTACCAGAAAGTTCTGATTTAACAGAAACAAGCATAACGCAGTGCACATGTCATGTGAACAATGTCCAGTCTTCAAGATCAGAGGGTCATTCAATAAGTATTACACAAGCAGGTCCTTTCATGCCACTAACGTATGTGATGACAAGGCCAGTCCTAACATGTATAGGGCCCAGGCAAATATTTGGTGTGTGTGGCCCTGTCCACATAAACAAAATTCAAACAAATTTCACAACACAACAATAAAAACACAAAACAAAAAACTTTCCTTGGAGGGGTGCCAAAAAATGAAATTATTATTGGAACAATTTCTAAACCAGTGGCAACAGTTAGTAGATTAATATATGGAAAAGTGAAAAAGGAGAAGGAAATGCAAATTAAAAAACACTCTCTTTGCAGAAAAAGTAACATGGGCAGCCAGCTTCAGCTAGGGCATGAATTATCCTCGGTAACACATTAGGCATTTGGGTGACGTAATAATGAACTCCCAACCTGCTCACGTTAATCCCTTGGAATAAATTATGGGGAAATCTGGATGACAGTCTTTCTAAAATGTATTACATGGAGTTAACGTTAATAAATTTATATAGCATTATTCCAGGTATGCCTGGAAGGCATTTAAATTACTCTCACACTCTCTTTTATCAAAAACAAATGATTTAACCTAGAAAGAATTGATCTGTTACCAAATTAGAGCACTAGGAGGCAAATGTTTAGGTTCATGAACTTTAGTAGCTATTATTAACGGATCCATTCTCTTGAATACCCAAGTAGACAAGATACTGACTGATAATAACTTCCAATCGAAATTCATCCTCGAGACTTACTATAATCCTGCAAGAGCTAACTGATGTAGATAGATGCTGCTTATTCTAGAAGTTTTATAGTTTGGAGCTTCTAGCATGTGGTAGATAATTAAAGCCATGCTACTAAAGAGGACACAGATCATTTTTAATTTTTAAAATTATATTTTTTAAATTGTATTCGGGACTTCCCTGGCGGCACAGTGGTTAAGAATCCGCCTCCCAATGCAGGGACACGGGTTTGAGCCCTGGTCTGGGAAGATCCCACATGCCGCGGAGCAACTAAGCCTGTGCACCACAACTACTGAGCCTGCGCTATACAGCCCACGAGCCACAACTACTGAGCCCATGTGCCACAACTACTGAAGCCTGCGCGCCTAGAGCCCATGCTCTGAAACAAGAGAAGCCACCACAATGAGAAGCCCGTGCACCGCAGCCAAGAGTAGCCCCCACTCACTGCAACTAGAGAAAGCCCACGTGCAGCAACAAAGACCCAACACAGCCCAAAATAAAATAAATAAATAAATATTTTAAAAAATAGATTTAAAAATTGTATTCAATTTATTTAAACTAAAGAAAAATAAAACAGTTCACCCATTTCTCACACTCCCCACCCCTTGCAGCCATCAGTCTGTTCTCTGTATCTATGAGCTTTTTATTTATTTTTTTTAGATTCCACATATAAGAGAGATCCATATGGTATTTGTCTTTCTATGCCTTCCTTATTTCACTTAGTGTAATGCCTTCAAGGTCCATCTAAGTTGTCACAAATGGCGACATTTCATTCTTTTTATGGCGGAATAATATTCCATTGTGTATATATACCACATCTTCTTTATCCATTCATCCACTGATGGACACTTAGGTTGCTACCATATCTTGGCTATTGAAAACAATGCTGCAATGAACATGGGGGTGCATGTATCTTTTTCAGTTAGTGTTTTCATTTTCTTTGAATAAATACCTGGAAGTGGAAATTGCTGGATCATATGGTGGTTCTATTTTTAATTTATGGAAAACCATTGTCTTCCATAGTGGTTGTACTAATTTACATTCCCACCAACAGTGCACAAGGGTTTCCTTTTTCCACATCCTCACCAACACTTGATATTTGTTGTCTTTTTGATAAGTCATTCTAACAGGTACGACGAGATAACTCTTTGTGGTTTTGATTTGAATTTCCCTGATGATTAATGATGTTGAGCATCTTTTCATGTACCTGCTGGCCATCTGTCTGTCTTCTTTGGAAAAATGTCTATTCAGATCTTCTACCCATTTTTAAATCAAATTGTTTTTGTCTTGCTATTGAGTTGTATAAGCTCTCTATATATTTTGGATGCTAGCCCCTTATTAGATATGTGATTTGCAAATATCTTCCCCTATCCATCAGTTGCCTTTTTATTTTGTTTTTGGTTTCCTTTGCTGTGGAGAAGCTTTTTCGTTTGATATAGTTCTGTTTGTTTATTTTTGCTTTTGTTGCTTTTGCTTTTGGTGACAGATTAAAAAAAATAATTACCACAACCTGTGTCGAGAAGGTTACCACTTATCTTTTCCTCTAGAGTTTTATGGTTTCAGGTCTTACATTCAAGTCTTTAATCCACTTTGCGTTAATGTTTGTATATTGTGTAAGATAGTGGTCCAGTTTTATGTGTTTGCATGCTGTGGTCCAATTTTTCCCAACACCATTTATTGAGGAGACTGTCCTGTCCTCTTTGTATATTCCTGGCTCCTTTGTCATAAATATATGTGTGGGTTTATTTCTGGGCTCTCTACTCTGTTCCATTGATCTATATGTCTGTTTTTATGATAATACCATAGTGTTTTGATTACTTTATCTTTGTAATATAGTTTGAAATCAGGGAGTGTGATGTCTCAAGCTTTATTCTTCTTTCTCAAGATTGCCTGGCTATTTGGAATCTCATAGTTCCATACAAATTTTAGGAATGTTTGTTCTATCCTCTGAAAAATACCACTGGAATTTTGATAGGGATTGCACTGAATCTGTAGATTGCTTTTGGGTATTATGGACATTTTAACAATATTAATTCTTCCAATCCATGGGCACAGAATAGCTTTCTATTTCTTTGTGACCTCTTCAATTTCTTTCATTAATGTCTTGTTATTTTTAATATTCAGTTCTTTCACCTCCTTGGTTAAATGTATTCTTAGGTATTTTATTCTTTTTGATGCAATTGTAAATGGGATTTTCTTTATTTCTTTTTCTGACACTTCATTATTAGTGTAAAAAAACACAACAAATTTTTGTGTACTGATTTTATATTCTGCAAATTTAATGGATCTGTTTATTAGTTCTAACAGTTTTTTGATGGGGTCTTTAGGGCTTTCTATAACTGGTATCATGTCATCTGCAAATAGTGATAGTTTTACTTCTTACTTTCCAATTTGGATGGCTTTTTTTTCTTTTTTTTTTTTTTGCCTAATTGTTCTGGCTAGAACTTTCAGTACTATGTTGAATAAAAGTGGAGAGAGTGGGCATCCTTGCCATGTTCCTGTTCTTAGAGGAAAAGCTGACACAGTACAATGTCCACTGTGAGCTTTTCATATACGGCCTTTAGTATGTTAAGACATGTTCCCTCTTTACCCATATGGTTGAGAGTTTTCATCATAAATGGATGTTGAATTTTGTCAAGTTCTTTTCTGCATTTATTGAGGTGACCATAAGATTCCTATCCTTTATTTTGTTAATGTGGTGTGTCACATTGACTGATTTGCAGATTTGAACCATCCTTGCTTTTCTGGAATAAATCCCACTCGATCATGGTGTATGATCATTTTAATGTATTGTTGAATTCAGTTTACTAATATTCTGTTGAGGATTGTTGCACCTATGTTCATCAGGGATATTGACTTTTAACTTCCTTTTCTTGTAGTGTCCTTGTCTGGTTTTGGTATCAAGGTAATGGTGGCCTTATAAAATGAGTTCAGAAGTGTTCCCACCTTCTACATTTTTTGGAAGAGTCTGAGAAGGATTGGTGCTAATTAGTGCTAATATTTAGTAGAATTCACCAGTGAAACCTTCTGGTCCTGGTCTTTTCTTTGTTGGAAGGTTTTTAATTACATATTCAATCCCCTTACTTATTATTGATCTGTTCAGATTTTCTGTTTCTTCATGATTCAGTCTTGGTAGATTGTATGTTTCTAGGAATTTATCCACTTCTTCTAAGTTGCCCAATTTGTTGGCATATAATTATTGATAGTAGTCTCTTATGATCCTTTGTGTTTCTGTGGTATTGTTTGTAACATCTCCTGTTTCATTTCTGACTTTTATCAATTTGAGTCCTCTCTCGTTTTTTCTTGGTGAGCCTAGCTAAAGGTTTGTCAATTTTATCTTTTCAAAGAACCAGATCTTAGTTTCACTGATCTTTTCTATTGCTTTTTTAGTCTCTATTTCATTTATTTCTGTCTATTCTTTATCATCTTTTCCTTCTACTAACTTGGGTCTTCGTTTTTTCTTCTTTTCCTAGTTCTTTGAGATGTAAAGTTAGATTATTTGAGACTTTTCCTGTTTCTTGAGGTAGGCATTTATCTCTATACACTTCCCTCTTAGAACCGCTTTTGCCACATCCCATAAATTTTAACGTGTTATATTTTCAATTTCATTTCATTTTAAGCATACCAATAGCCTAGTGCCATCTATTACCTTTTTTCCCACCAGCATACTCAGTTAATTTCTTTTATTGTAATACAATACTCTAATGACTTAGAAACATACAAACCAGAATTTCATTGTCTAAAAAAATACCTAACTTATTTGAAGACTAGATAGATCACACATAAGCTGTTTCTTCAATAAGTGGTCTTAAGTGTAATTGATAAAACTTGGCTGGTAGTATATATACATTAATATATATGTTAATATATACACACACACACTAAATGACTACAGAATCTGCTAGTCTCTAGTGATAAATAGTTTAGTATATCAATAATATACTAAATACTAAAGAACTGGCTAGTCTCTAACTACTGATAAATATGGGCCTGCTGGTTCCTAGCCCAGTAAAGTGTTAGGAAGTTTGCAAATTCACAAATTAATCTTTTCTCACAGACCATTAGCTAAGTGATAAGTAAATTATTGGCTCCTTCAATGCCCTTCTACCACTTTTATGCTTTCAAAGGAGAGCAATTTTCTATTGTTTCTCTTAACTTCCCACTGAAAAACTTTTCTTCAAGAATTTAGAGGAAAGAAAAAGCAAAAAACATACTTGCCTTCTGAGAATTTTATCCCCTGACTTCGTTTGGTATTACTGGAAATGCTCCCAGAGAAAAGAGTTCTGCCTGCTGCTGCAAGTTTATTTATCATTTAGCATCTTCCAAAATTTGGATGATCTACTATTTGAGACCACATACTTTAAAAATAAAAAGAAGAAAATACCAGCCTGAAAGCTGTGAGCTGACAAATTATGTCATAGAATTATTGAGTAAAGAGTAAATAAATCAATTTTAATTAAATTCTTACTGAGTTTGAAGAGTTACATGCAATTAAGTGTTGGAATTTACTTGAAGTAAGATATGTGTTTTTCTATGTAAGTATTTGATATGAAAGGTACACCTTATCATCTGTGATAATGCACATATAATTCTGGGAGATGACATCAAATTTGAGAAAATCTTTTATTTAGCAAGCATGTGGGAGGAAAGCCAGGAGAAGTTTAACTCTATCCTGGTAATGACAAATGCCCTCAATATGAGCTGATCATTTTTATCCTCTGAGTTAAGGCTGCCTTTAGGCAAAACTATATACTTCCTTCCTGAAGGCCAAAGTCATTTAGTTCAATTTTTGACTCCTCGAAGGCTAAAAACAGTTCCTGACATATATTGGTGTTTTTTGCATTAAAGTAAAATACGTTAAAATTTGTCTTGCAGGCTACCCACTCACATCTGTCATAGCCCACTGCTTTCTACCAGGTATGTTCACACATCAAGTCAGTTCCATTTTTGGAAATCTAAAACAAATGTACTCCATATATTTTCTACCATTCAAGGCTTTCCACTATAATATCCCCAAGTTTATGTACCCTTTCTCTAGCAAGAAAACTGAAGTCATTAGGCTCAAAATATTTCTTTCATTTTTGTGCTATCTGCCCCTATTTCTTCTCTCCTTTTCTGGTATAGATGTGCCTACTTTCTTTCCAAAACTTCTTCATTTGTGCTTTTTGGTGGATCTATCCAGTAGTTCATTTGAGAACATGGTCAGTTTTTCTGAACTAGGGTGAGTGGCGGAACCTAGGGTGGGAACTGGTGGAGTGTGAGAAAAACACATAAACAGGTGTCAAAGGGACCAGCCCAAAGGACCACACTGGGAGAAATTGCATTCCCTTCCCTGGATTACACTATTTTCTCAGTCCTTAAATAGGGTCACTATTGAGAATTTTCAGTGTTTTCTTCTCTCTACTGATTCTCTTTCTTTGCCATTAATAGTTATTAAGACATACATCCTACCTTAGCATAAAAATAAATTTTCCTCACTTCTGTTGCCACCTATTCCTCTTTTGTTTTATTGAAGCATAGTTGATTTACAATGTTGTGTTAATTTCTGCTGTACAGCAAAGTGATTCAGTTTTATATATATGTATACATATACACACACACACACACACACACACACACACATTCTTTTTTATATTCTTTTCTATTATGGTTTATCATAGAATACTGAATATAGTTCCCTGAGCTACACAGTAGGAACCTGTTTGTCACCTCTTTCTTAATTCTACTTTTCTTTTAAAACAAAACTCCTCCACTGTCTCACACTAATTCTCTTCTTAATTTCTGTATTCTGTGTTTCCATCTCTTCTTGACCAAAAGTGCATTCTCAGAGTTCACTAATGCCCTGCTCATCACTACATCCAAAAGCATTTCCTACTTTTTTTGTTTTCTTGAAACTTTGGTTGTGGTCTCAGCCTTCTTCTGAGTGTAACTTGACAGTATACTCACTACTTCGGGTTCTGCATTACTTCTTCCTCTGGTCTCTAGTGAGCCCATGTACATGCTTTAACTCCCTCCCCAGGCTCCTCCCAGCCCTTACACTGAGTCTCCCTCAAGAATGAGCCTTTCTTCTGTTTTTCTCTTTTAATATCCTTCTTCTGGAATCCATTGCCTAATGTAGTTTGATTATCACAAGAATGATAGGCATTCCCTAACTGACATCTTCTGCTTTCATCTGGCTACAGAGCCCAGAACGGCACCTCAAGTATTTGTCTGAAATTCCCTTTTGGAATTGTCATCTTCACTTCTCTCTTAACACTTCTAACACTAAACTCAACATCTTCCCTGTGAACTGGCCTGTGTTACTGGGACTCATTCTTCTTTTTTTTTCTTTTTTTCCAAAACAATTGATGTATATTTGACCTAAAATATCTTAATTTCAGGTGTAAAACATAGTGATTTGACATTTTTATAGATTATGCACTCTATGAAGTTATTATAATATCACTGACTACATTCCCTTGGCTGTGCATTACATCCCTACGACTTATTATTTTTTATAACTGGTAGCTGGGATCTCTTAGTCCCCTTTACCTGTTTCTCCCATCTCTCTTCCACCCTCCCCTCTGGAGACCACTAATTTGTTTTCTGTATCTTTGAATTTGTTTCTGTTTTGTTATATATGTTCATTTGTTTTGTATTTTAAATTCAACATATAAGTGAAAACATGCAGCATTTGTCTTTCTCTGGATTACAAATTCTTAACCCTCCTTACTTCCTCCTCGTACCTGATCAATAAAGAATGACATTCCCTGGATCATTCTTTCACAGTAGTTCCTGCAACAGTCCCTAGGCAGTAAGTGTTTATAAAGCAGTTATAAAGTAAATTCACAGAAATCCAAACAACCCCACACTTTACCAGTTCAGACTTTTCCTCAAGCTTTTCCCTTTCCTTCTTTTCACTTCTGAAACCTTACTACACAAACTTGAAGGCTCAGCTCAGATACTACCAAATTTCCCAGTTCTACTAGGCATAAATAAATACTCTGTCCCACCTAAACTCTTATCACACTTTGTTTATATACTTAATTTTACATCTACCACTCTGCCTTATATGCAAATTACCTACTCAAGTATTGCTCTATTTCCAACCATACCTTGTAAGCTCTTGCAATGCAGTAAACTTGTCACTCAGTTTTTCTTCAATGAGACCTACCACAGTGCTATCCACATAGTAAGTGCTTAAAAACCTGTCTTCAATTAAACTAAATTGAGATGGGATTTGAGTAAGGCCTTGTGGTAGTCGTAAAATATTTAGAGATCTGTGTTCAAATGCAGTCTGTCTGGAATTCCTTTCAAATGGCCGAAAGGCTTTAGACATATTGTCCAAGGAATAAGAAGGGATCAATCATCTAAAACATAAATATACTGTCTTCCCCACCCCATCCCCCCCCCCCCGCCCTGCAGTGGAGAATCAGAATTAGATAAGAGGTTACTACTTTTGTGCTTAATTGACTTATCTGGAATTTCCAAAGAATAAAGTATTCTGTTGTAATTGTTATCGTTTTTATTTTTTGGTGTGTGTTTTTCCTTTTGACATTGACAATTTTTTTTTAATCTGAGTTGAGGGTCAAGGGTGAGACAAAGGTATACCCCATTTCGAATGCTTATTTTGCTAGTTGAGAGGTTCACGAAAAACCTTGATGCTGATAACGGTAGTTCATGCAAGAACTTTCTAGTGCCTTTGCTTTTCAGAATCATCTCAAGCTTCTAAATATAATCAAACTTTATTTATGAAAATATTTTTCATGTATATGTGGAAATCTGAAGTTTTCTAGCTATGTGCAATAGCTGGAATTCTAAAAATTTTCATTCTGGGATTTTTTACGTTTAAAGTTAACATAAACGACGCTGGGCCTTTATGACATTATATTTCAATTTATAATGACAGAGTGACCAATCCAAACTTGAAGATAAATTATATCCAAATAGGTTATATGGCGAGTATATTATATAATTTTTCAACAAATTTTAAAAACTAACACTACATTACTTTGAAAGGACATGCCCTCATCAAGTTGCTTGGTGTGTTCTGAGTCAAAATGTCTTTGGTGGCAATAATCAGAAACCACAGAGTTTCTTACTGGTGCTCATCTTTACTTCTGATTGGTCTAGAATTACAAAGCGTCCACCATGCATTAATTTCATCATTTCATTGCCAATCTTGCCGAAAATTCTGATTTAAAATAATAAATGTGTACAGAGGGAGAGTTGCCAGAGAAAATGGAGACAAGGAAGTGACAGTGAGGGAGAATGAGGCATAAATCCTTTTGGATAATCCTAATTTAATTGGACTGGTTTATATTATCTACTAATCAAATTGATAATGGACAAAAATAAAACCACAGCTATTAAACTCTCCCCTAAAAACAACTGACTGACTTGGTTGTATTTCCCTAGTGACCGAAATGAAACTGTTGTCCGTGCAATCTTAATGACAGCACAGGTCATGTCAGCTTGGTAAAACACTTGGGAGATGCTGACATTTCACAATGATCTTTCATATACAGTATCGTACAGCAAACTCTCTCTTAACCATATTTTTTAGTGGCAAATAAAACATGTGAGCAGCAAAGATTAAAATGTTCCACCCACTTAATTTTTTAGTTAGCGCTTTTACAGTCAGGTAAGCACAGGCTGCTAAGAAATGATTTTTACATTTCTTCACAAAATACCCTAGGAGGAGAGGCAATTTTCTTAGTGTAAAACTCAGCCTTTATTTTGTCAGACAAAGTAATTATGGAAGCAAAACAAATCCACATTGTCTAATTAGGTCATTAAAAAGCATAAATGCGTCATGGAAGTTTTTCTCCTTGCCTAAGACATAAAGTAAGACAATGAGAACAGTCTGGTAATACAGAAAGTTTTATAATTTGTTTCTTTTCCAAAATAATAGGTCCTTTCATCTTTCTATTTCCCTAAGATGAAGACAGTTCATTTAGAGACAAAACTCTGTAATTAGTTCAGGGTTTACTCTCATTATATTTCAAAATATTTAACCAAAACCAGGAAGGTAGAGAAAAGAAGAAAATACATAGAAAAATTTTCAAAGGAAGGGAATAAAATCAAGAGAGTAGGTTGCTGATCAAACTGTATTCTGCAGAGACAAGATGAATATAAAATCTACATTCATATAAACACAACCAGTCTGGGATACCAGAAAGCTCTTCAGAGGAATATACTGGCATCTGCCTTTGGGATTTGAAACCTGACTTTAATTACAGCTAACTTAAATAAAAACAAATGGCATGATTCTTTTGTCTCTTCCTCTCTCTCATTATTATTTCATGAGTTTTAGAAAACTCATGGCTCAAAGTGTTAAGAAACAAAATGCAAAAAAGGAAAAGAAAAGAGACCTACCTGCGATCCCCTTGGCCCTCGTTTGTGGTCCCATTCTGAATGCCCCATGAGCTGTAAGATAATATAATAATGACAGTAAGTTAAATGATACCTATTTTATTTTTATTTATTTATTTTTTGCGGTACGCGGGTCTCTCACTGCCGTGGCCTCTCCCGTTGCGGAGCACAGGCTCCGGACGCGCAGGCTCAGCGGCCATGGCTCACGGGACCAGCCGCTCCGCGGCATGTGGGATCTTCCCGGACCGGGGCACGAACCCGTGTCCCCTGCATCGGCAGGCGGACTCTCAGCCACTGTGCCACCAGGGAAGCCCAATGATACCTATTTTACATGGCAACTATTTCTACTCTTTATTTTAAAGAATAATGAGGCTTTTGAAAACTATGTTTTAATAGTAGGGCATTATATTGACCTCATGAGTAAATTAACATACCTGAAGTAATACACTTCTGGTTTGATAGCTAATAGTTCAGCGACTAGTTGTTTTGAAGATATTTTAATATCACTGTGTGACAAAATGAGTCTGTAATGTACAGCTTTACGGTTGTCAGGAACATTCTAGATCAATGTTAAACCACGTTAAGCTTTATTTTCATACCATTAAGCTTCTAGTTTATTAAGAAAATATGCTACAGAAATCTACTAGTGTAGCTTACTCTACTGTCAAGAATGACAAGAACCAGAAGGCCAAAATATTTCAATCATTTTAAATTGTTTTGATAATATCACAAAAATATGAGAGTTCGAAGGAGCAAAATTATTTAATGTGAAATATGCCCCCAAAGTCACAAAATGTAAATTTTCATAAAAACAGAGACTACAAAACATTATCAAGTTATTCCCATAGTTGTAATAGTCCTGAGCTACTTTGCTTCAAAGAATAATATTTATTTTTTGAAAATAACATTTAACTTGAAGAGCATTAAGAAAATGCAAGATACCGACTGAGAGGAATAAAATTCCATTTCTCTGTCCAGTATACTCACTAGTCATGTGTACCAATGGAAGAACTCCTTACCACTAAGAAGCTAGCATGCTAACAAGACATACTATGGAACATACTTCTAAACATTAACTTTTCTGTACAACAACAGTGACTCTTCAGCAGCTATAACAAAAAACAAAGAAACTGATCACGATAGCAACAAAAAGGTAATATACTTTTGAACATTATCAAGAAATGTTTGATAACCATACACAGGAAATGGTAAAACCTTACTGATAAACATACAATGCTCCTGGTTAAGACGAGTGAATTCAATAAAATTATTGTGTTCATTTTTACCCAAATAAATTTACAGGTTTAACTCAATTTCAATCAAAAGCTGTTTGCATTTTTTTAAGAAAAAAATTGAAAAACACAAGCACCTAAATTTTATCTGAGAGAATGAACTTCTAAGAATCAAAATATTAGAAGAGATGAAAATGCCCTAGTGGTTATTGAAGTGTATTATAAAATTTAACTCAAATTATAGGATAATGATTTAAGACTCAAAATACAAATAAATGAAATGTGGTGGACAGTTCTGAAATAAATTCAAGTACATGTAGTAACAAAAGGTAAAAAATAAAATATAAAAATCAATGGGTATTTGATGAATTATTCAACAAATGAAAAAAGAAAAACTTGGAGCTGAACCTTACAATATACATAACTTCTATATAGATAAAAAGAGTTAAATTTTTAAAAGATCAAACTGTAAATATAAAATAGAATAAAATCCAGACAAATACTTAAACTACTTTGGAATATATAAAGATTTTCCAAATTAAAAAAAAAAACACAGATGAATTTATCAGGCTACATGAAATCTTCAAATGTCTGCACAAATGTCAAATTGGCAAAATATCTGCAGTAAATGGTAGGTAATATCTTCAGGACACTAAGAACTCTACAAACTTGAAATAAACACAACTCTAATAGATAACTGGAAGAAAGGATAAGGACAATTTACACAATAAATATCAAGTCAAGAGGTTTATGGGAAACAATTGACTTTGCTGGAAGTGAAAGAAATTCAGTATAGACAATAACAAAAAGCTACTGTTGCCTATTTTTTAGCAAATTGATAATGTAGAATATTAGGTTAGGATTTAGGGAGATAAGTATACACATATATTGCTAGCATATAGCAAATATATATATTGAGATATATATATATACATATAACACTTATAAATATAGACATGTACCATGTATGTCAACTTTAATACATATTACATACTACTAAAAAGTCATACACTTTGACCAGTAAATAAAATCGTAAGAATCTAGTAGTTATAATGTGCTAATCACTGTGTTATCCAACAAAAGGGTAACTATTCAATAAATTATACTATAGAAAAGAATATAATATAGCAATTAGAAATTGTGTCCACCTAGAGGGGTGGGAGAGGGAGGGTGGGAGGGAGATGCAAGAGGGAGGGGATATGGGGATATATGTATACGTATAGCTGATTCACTGTGTTATACAGCAGAAACTAACACACCATTGTAAAGCAATTATATTCCAATAAAGATGTTAAAAAAAAAATTGACCTCCAGAGACTTTTAAAAAATTACATGAGAAATGCTCATGGTATAATGAGTGAGAAATACAACTACGTCATTTTAAATTACTCATTTTTAATAAGACAGTCGATTATTGCAAGCCTTAGAAGTAGTACAATGATTTAATTATTTGGCTAGCATGCAATTTTGGGTAAATTAGCCCAGATAATCATCACATAAAATTGAATGCTTAGTAGATATTTCTTTAATTTTTTTAAATTTGTAGATTTATTGGCAATACATCTGCTGGTAAATATTCATTAATACTAATTTAAAGTTAATTATAGTAAGATTAAATACTAATCAACCAATGAAATAGTCTGATTCAGAAACATAAATTAAGGATATTTAAGTAATTATTCACTAGAAATATCAAAACAATTCTTGACAATTTCAACCACTGTCCTATTGAGACTTTGGGAATATCTTTCATTAATAACAGGGAGGTGAGATGCTTGCGTTGGCAACTCTAAAGAGATAATAAACTTGAGTACTAGACTGATAAATAAAAATGATTTTTAAGCAGAAGGCTTACCTTATCTCTCTCTCACTATTTTATCTAAATGTTCTCAAGAAAATAGGTTATAAAAGGCTGTTATGACTATTACCCTCTTGCTAGTGAATTTAAACGAACAGGGTAACTTGGTAAATTCTACCACGCATGAGTATCACAATTAAAAGAGGTAAATACATCAGAAACACGAATTGTCATCCACCTATATGAATTTAAGGGGGAATAGCTGATGATGACAGATACTAAGTCAAGAATATAACATTTCTCCAAGATCAGAACTAAGGTAAGAAAACCACGGGATCCACTGCCCTCTGCCATTAACTATCTTAAAGACAATTTTTAGTCAAAGAAAAAAATCATCCAAAATGTAGACTCATTTGGGTCATCACTTACTACAGAAGAGAATTTACAAACCAGAACTTATAAACCTCCAAAAGTTTCACTCTCCAACCTTTCATTTATTTATTTATTTATTTTGCGGTACGCGGGCCTCTCACTGCTGTGGCCTCTCCCGTTGCGGAGCACCGGCTCCGGACGCGCAGGCTGAGAGGCCATGGCTGACGGGCCCAGCCGCTCCGCGGCATGTGGGATCTTCCCGGACCGGGGCATGAACCCATGTCCCCTGCATCGGCAGGCGGACTCTCAACCACTGCGCCACCAGGGAAGCCCTCTCCAACCTTTTATTTTAAACTTTAAAATAGTAAATTTGCCAAATGTGTTACGTATCAGAGAGAGTTATTTTCCTTGCAGTATACAATAGAGTGATGAGAGAGATTTAGGCTAAGGGGATTCTATTCCACTGTATCATTATATATTTATATTATCTATTTAATACCGTTATTATAATATATTTGAAAGTCTGAGTTGACAAAGCATGTGGTAACATTTCAAAATGTATTTTAAAATGATACTGCTGCTACTTTTTTCTAGGTAATAAAAAGTTACATAAATCTACATGCTCTGTGAAATATCCAAAATATAAAAAAACTCTGAAATGAATAAGATACTGGAATGTTCTCTATTCAATAAGAAGAAAGGCAAAGGAAATCAACAAAGATTGTATTCCCTTTGGACTTGAGGAAATCACACAAGGGCTTTATCATTAAAAAAGTATCTATTGATACTTTTCATTGAAAAAATCTGAGCAAAAATTTAACATTACTTCAGTGTTGACTTATACAGGGTTTGTTACCGTATTTTCTCGCATTTGTTTTTTAAATGCAGAGAAAGGCAGAGAGGACTGGATAGGGTGTCAGGACTCTACTTCTTCCCATGATTATTGCATACCTGGCACAGAAAGGGGAGTGAGTATCAGCTTCATATTAGTACATGACAGCATTTGAATTTTTACCCTATCTACAGACACAGAATTTATTTTACTGTCATAAGAGCACTGTCCTCAGATCACGGATCCAGGACTAAAATAAGCATCATGTTTTCAGTAACCTTTTAAAAAAACTATCCATAGTATGATAAACTGCCTGACTTATTTAATAGTACAGATTATTTAAGTTAAAATGAAGCATTTGGCTGCTGGTAACTATTCCTATTAAAGCAGAACCATAGAGCTAAATGTTTTAGAAGTGCAGAGATACCTCCCTAGCCCTACGCTCGTAACTAACGATTAGGACAAATGAAAAAAATTGGTCAGTTATAATAAATAGTAAAGAGGAGAGCTTGCATTATAAGTCAATGAATTACAGAATTAAGTGCAAACTGATGTTGATGTTCTATCAGTGAGAAAGTTGAAACGTCCTTTGAGTCCACAGGTAGGATTAGTGTTAAGTTGCAGATGTCCATTGACATGTCATGGGATTAGATAAAAGACAGAAATGGGTCATGGACAACGAACAGAAGTAGAATTTGTGGAATCATTTTTTTCTTTTTGCAGTTGAAGTCACTTGAATGGACTACACTTTCAAGATAAGTGAAGAGCAGCATGATACCTAGGCCATTCTGGGAAGAGAGACAAAAAGTTTATTAACCTGATATGATACTCTTTTTGGAGGAGGAATGCTTCTGATTTTATGATCAATTGAAATGTAAAACAGAAAAAGAGAAATTGAAACTAAAAAATGAATAATAAATAGGAAATTCAAATACATTCTGGTTGATAAAGAGTACATGGCTTAATTCAGGAAGAAAAAAATGTCTGTCTCTCACCTTCTATAAAAAATACCTTCTTGGTTATTTAACTATGATTACTCCTATGGGTAATAACACTTTAATAAACATCTCACCAGAAGGTTTGAGGATATATAGGTCACCAAAGTTATGCCTACACACGGCAAAGAGAAGGAATTCTCCGTAAAACTGTCTATCTTTCCTTCTTTCTCAACTCCCATTAATCAGGATGGGCAAAATGAAGATGCTTAAATTTATTCCTAGGAAATAAAATATACTTCCTTTCAGAGAAACACAATTTGCTATGTAAAGCATTTTGAAAATCCTAACTTCCCTGACACTAAGTCATTTTCATCCTTATGGAATAAATTCTTCTCTCTTTTATTTTTAATAATAAATTTCTACATCACAGCCTTCAGCTAACAGTATGTTACACAGTACTTAGTTCCAAAGAAAACAAAACTTCTGCCAAACACCGAATTTAAAAAGTTCACAGGAGAAACAAAGGAGAAGTTAGCATGGAAACAAAATGGTTCTGTCCAAGCAGAGATATTTTTAATACTAGCATGAGAAATGCAGAGAGTTGAAAGTGTGTTTCTGTAGGTAAAATAGTTCCTTTTCTTGTTTATATTTTTCCCTGTGCTATAGTCTATTATTTTTTGTTTGTTAATACAAACATGAATACCTTTTTAGGGACTTTTTTGGGGGGAAAAAAAAAAAATCTCACCAGACCTATTACCGAAGGGATGTAAGCTGCAGGAAACCACAACTAGATGCAAAATTAAAAAAAAAAAATACTTCGCATGTATTTAAAGAGGCGAGCGGTTTTAGATATGAAAAAATGTAATGATGGAGAGTAACAGTCACACTGTTATCCTAAAGTTATTCTCAAGTAAACTATTCTTCTACTTCATTTGTTGAAAACCTACAAAATGGGAGAAAATATTTGCAAACAATACAACTGACAAGGGATTAATCTCTAAAATATACAAACAGATCATACAGCTCAATATCGAGAAAACAACCTAATCAAAAAATGGGCAGAAGATCTAAATAGACATTTCTCCAAAGAAGACATACAGATGGCCAACAGGCACATGAAAAGATGCTCAACGTCCCTAATCATTAGAGAAATGAAAATTAAAACTACAATGAGGTATCACCTCACACCGGTCAGAATGGCCATCATCAAAAAGTCTACAAATAATAAATGCTTGAGAGGATGTGGAGAAAAGGGCACCTTCCTACACTGTTGGTAGGAATTTAAATTGGTGCAGCCACTGTGGAGAACAGTATGGATGTTCCTTAAAAAACTAAAATAGAGGGCTTCCCTGGTGGCGCAGTGCTTGAGAGTACGCCTGCTGATACAGGGGACACGGGTTCGTGCCCCGGTCCGGGAAGATCCCACATGCCACTGGGCCCGTGAGCCATGGCCGCTGAGCCTGCAATCCGCAACGGGAGAGGTCACAATAGTGAGAGGCCTGCGTACCGCAAAAAAATACCACAAAAAACAAAAAAAAACCTAAAATAGAGCTGTCATATGACCCAACAATCCTAGTCCTGGGATATAAGACCCAGCAATCCTAGTCCTGGGCATATATCCAGATAAAACCATAATGTAAAAAGATACATGCACCTCAATGTTCATTGCAGCACTATTTACAATAGCCAAGACATGGAAGCAACCTAAATGTCCATGACAGATGAATGGATAAAGGAGATGTGGTGTATATATACAGTAGAATACTATTCAGCCATTAAAAAGAATGAAATAATGCTCTTTCCAGCGACATGGATGAGATTATCATACTAGGTGAAGTAAGTCAGACAGAGAAAGACAAATATATTACATCACTTATTTGTGGAACCTAAAAAAATGATACAAATGAACTTATTTACAAAACAGAAATAGACTCACAGATATAGGAAACAAACTTATGGTTACCAAAGGGAAAAGTGGGGGGAGGGATAAATTAGGAGTCAGGGGTTAACAGACACACACTACTGTATAGAAAATAGATAAACAACAAGTACCTACTGTATAGCACAGGGAACTATACTCAATACTTTGTAATAACCTATACAGGAAAAGAATCTGGAAAAGAAAAAATATATATACTCATATATATATATGAATATATATATGAATCACTTTGCTGTACACCTGAAACTAATAGATTTTAAATCAACTGTACTTCAATAAAAAATAAATTACAAAAAGAAAATTACTATAGTTTTGAAAACATAAAAATAATATATATACTAAAATTTATATATTATATATATATGAATATATACTCTGTATAGTACATACATGGAAGTATAACATAAAACCCTCTTTTTATGTAATCATTTATTCATTAAGCAAATATTTACTGTGTGCCTATTATATGCAAGGAACTCTTCCGGACATAACCTATATACTAGTGAACAGACCAAGATGCATCTCTCTTCTCCTGGCTCTTAAAATTCTAATGAAAGGAGATAGAACATACACAAATAAACATAGACCAGATGATGATAAAGCTATAAAGATGCCTAGAGTAGCGTAAAGGATAGAGAATGAGAGGCAAATGGTGAGTCGGGGCTGGGAACAGAGCTAATTTTATTTAAGTAGATCAGGGAAGTCCTTTCTGAAAAAGTGACATTTATCAGAGACCTGTATAAAGTGGGAGAGCCAGACACACAGGTATCTGGGGGATGGGCACGCGAGACAGAAGACACAGAGGTGCAAAGGCCCTGAGATGGGAGTACAAGTGGTACAACTGAGGAGCAGCAGAGCATCCTTCACCTAAAATTTTAAAACAGTTGGATCTTTTAAATCTATATTTGGTATTTACTCTCTTTCCTCTGGTATGAAATTGTCCAGAAAAGTTAGTCATTAACTCCATTAATTAAAAATAACAAAGTAGGGCTTCCCTGGTGGCGCAGTGGTTGAGAGTCCGCCTGCCGATGCAGGGGACATGGGTTCGTGCCCCGGTCTGGGAAGATCCCACATGCCGCGGAGCGCCTGGGCCCGTGAGCCATGGCCGCTGAGCACACGTACCGCAGAAAGAAAAAAAAAGAAAGAAAAACAAAGTATATTCTCTAGAGAAATAGTCGTGGAGCAGGGATTCTCCCTTCCCGGATCTCTTACTCAGTTTTACTCAATACAACAAGAATTTATGAAGCATATACGATATGCCACAAAGGCACCCTTGTATTAGTCATAGTACAATTTTGTTGTCTCTTTACACATCGGTTATGTTTTTCAAGAGTCATAAAATGCATAAGGGCAGGGGCTGCCTTTTAATTGCAGTTACTATGAGAAGCCTGGGACTTTCAAATTCATAAGGAAATTAAAGCTCTTCTTTAACCTTGGCATGTTCCCTTTGGATTCTTCCCTTGGCATACTCTTTTCATAATCTCCTTAGTACTTATGTTTTCGCTCTCTAGGATTCTATGTAGGAAGATGGGCCTGGACTGCCCGCTCCCCTGCCTGCAGGGCCCACTAGACAGGAGTCCCCTGGCCTGGGACGATCTGTGATGGACAGTGTAGACCAGTGCAGCTCCCATCTAGTCCTTTTAGGGGAACTGCTCTTAATCCTTGATGTTTCTTTCCTTCGCCTCTTGTTATCAATGGGGGTCAAGGCTATATTGTGCTCTGCCGAAAAGGGAACTGAAAATCTGTAAATTTAATTATAAAGGAGGGTAGATCTTTTCCAATACCATCTCTATTGGGCCTTTTGAGGCCCCAAACCCCAGCGAAGAACCCTGGAGGGCTGGGTGACAATGTGGGGAGCCTCAGGGATTTTTCTTAACTACTTTGGCCTATGGTCCAAATCAAACACAGACTTCCTGGGAGACTCCATCAGCCTCCTTCGTGTAAACCAGATACCATCAGCAGCCTCAGTTCTCACCCAGAGCCTAGCTTCACTACCACCACTTCATCACATCCCCCCACATGCTAAATCCATTCCACTCTACAAGGCATTATCAAGCGATGGGGACATTATTGAAGAGCTAAGGGGAGACCGGACATGATTACACCACACAGAATACTGCAAAAAGCCACTCAGATATCCATCAGGTATCTCAGAGGGTGTCACAAAGCATTTTTGTTTATTTTTTTTATAGCTGTTACTACCTCTTGCCCTTTACTCCTGGTGGGGGGCGGGGGGGGGGGGGCGGGAGGCATGGGGAGGGAAATGAGTCTTTTTCAGCTTAAAGGTCTCAACCTTTCATGCCTCAAGGATCCTCCCCCAGAGCTCGTTTTTTTTTTTTTTATCATTCCCCGCTTTCTCCTATTCTCCCCATCTTGAATCTTCAGACAAATTAGCACGAGAAAAAGGATTCTTTAGAACTGACCCTCCTTAGAAAGCACTGAGAGCCTGAAAACAGTAAAGCACTACATAGGACTGAAATCAAGGGTTTTTTTTTTCCTTTCACAGTTGGTGATAACTACCTAAATTCCATTCACTTGGCAGAGAATAAATCCCTGATCCTAACTCAGCGTTCCAACCCAGCAGCCAGTATAAATTTCATAAACACAGGGGAATGAGAAAACTTCAAATAGAAAGAAATTCAAATATTCTGGAGTTCGAAATCCCAGTCTCTCTGCTGTTAAGTCCTGTATCTTTTTCTGATTAATGACGATAATGATGTTCCCACACTTTGGTTTAGAATGTTTTCATAATTCTATTTCTGTCCCTGTCATCACAATAACAATCACTACCCTAAACCTATATGCAGCTATTGAGCTACAAAGCTTCCATTATTTTTACTTAATAGATCTTGACTATCTTGATTACATGGAATTTTTGTACTTTTTATTGCTAATTTGTATTTTGGGTACTATGCTACTAATAATGCAATCACAACAGTATTGTGCTTAAGCAGTGTTCCCCTATTAGATATTTTATAAAGAAATGACAATACAGTAAAACAAGCTTGTGAAATTCTGCATAATATAATTAGTACTTGGATACTCCCAATTCTTATTAGGGTTATTAAAGTCTGGTGAAGTATTAAACAAAGGAACTCCATTTAACTAATATTTTCAACACATTTGAACAGAACACTTTTGTTTCGAAAGAGATGAACAGCTTTCCACGGAACACATTCTGAGGATTTTTTTTTTTTACAGTTTTCTAAATGTTTTTCTTATACATTTATTTTTTCATTATCAAAGAATAGAGGCATATCATTCTTACTTTATAAATATGGAAATGAGTAAAGAGAAGTGAACTTGAAACATAGCCACTAGCCCACTGGATGGATTAAAATTCAGTTCTGCTGACTACAAATCATATACTTTTTCTACTGTACAACCTTTAACAATAAATAATTATTGAGTTCAAACCAAGTATCAGGTCTTGGTCAACTAAGTATATTGGTAAGGAAAATGAAAAAGACATGGGATTTGATTTGTCTTCATGGAACTCATGGTGGTAGTTAACGTGATAGACTTATTTCTCCAAAATCCATTTTCCACTCCTAGTCTCCACCTCCTTTAAAAATTGTGGAATATGAGAAAAATTTAATTTCTTGGGAAAGCCTCTGGAAATACTATAATCATATTTTTCAATGTTGGCTATGGAATTACTTCAAAATGTATAGTAAATTATATGTCAGAGCTTAAGTTATGCCAAATTCTCTAATAGCATATCTCAGTAGTACCTATTATTCATTCCTGCATGCATTCACTCACTCACTCATTCGTACATCCTTTCAACAAATATTTATTGGGTACCCACAATATCTAGCCCAGTGTTCTATGTAAACATAGCAAATGTTGCTATTCCCAACCCTGAGGCACCACAGGATCTTGAAGTACTTTCTGAATCATTAATAAACTCTGGCACAGTAGTCAAGCATGTGGGTTCTAGAGGCTGGATTTGTTGGTTCAAATCCCACATCTGACATGATATTCAATCTTACTAGATACATAATCTTGGACAATTTACTTAATGTTTCTGTGCCTCAGTTTCTGTATTTCTAACATTTAGATAATAATGGCATCTAACTCTAAATGAGTTATTACATAAAGAAGGCTTAGTATAGTATCTGGTACACAGTAAGTACACATTAAATCTTAGCTATTATTTTTATCATTTTTAATAATTACATGATTTTATTTAGGTGTTAATATATTCTAATTCTTTAAGAAAAGTATAATTCAAATGCCATATATGTGATTACTTTTTATTAAGCTAGAGTGGGAAAAACCCATTCCCTGACCATGGCAACATCCAATTTACAAAACTTGATCAAATTTATAAGTAAAACAAACGTCATGCATCATTTCTCAGAGTAATATGTAACACATGTAACATGTCCATGAGGTCTACTGAGTCTACTGAATCAGATTCAGATTTATTTTCTGTGTAATAATTGGAAAATCCAAATTTTAACATCACTAGGTCCCCTTAGTGACAAGAGACACGGAGACATGAGATCTGGGGTGGCTTAATTTTCATGAGGCACATAGAATAGCAAAAGGCTGAGTGTCGCAAATAAACATCTGGAAAGATCAGCTGAGGAAAAAGCTACTCGAGAGTCTGTTCAATATGGACAAGGCTTGTACCTTCAGGTGGATCTATTAATTGGAAACACAACGGAATTCCCAATGCAAGTGACAGGCCTGAAAAAACAAGCAAACAAAACTAAACGAGGAAACCCCTCAAATCCATGCAAATGTTTCTAAAATAACCACAATAAAACGTTTTTAAGTTCTGAACAGCAAAACAAAATGCAGTTTTCTTAGGAAATGTTAAACAAGGCATTGTGGCTATACTTTTTTAACTCTATCAAACTCGCTTCAGGTGAAACCCAAATCTCTGAGCAGCAGTGAACACAGCTATAAATCTGCATTTTACAGTTTGTTAAACTACCGCCTGTATTATTTCTGCCAATTTGGGTAATTGAGCAGAAAGCACACATACAAAAAAGAGTTTCATTCATTATTTCTAGCTCTTCACCTGTGGTCTTTAGAATGGCTCTTGCTAATATTTCTCAGTTTCCCTATATACTCAGATCCCATTTATACAAAGCCTTATTCAAGGCTCTTTTCCCCGGAAAGTTATTAAGACTCAGTCAAACCTCATGACATGACAGCAACTTCATGAGACTAACCTATAAGACTGATCTTTCTTTAGAAGAAAACTTTGGAAATCCTAGGGGAAAATAATGAAATTTAGATACAGCCTCGGTTGTGGCAAAAACCTTAACAAGATTCATGAGGTCTTGCATTTGGATAACTTTAAGGTTTTTTTTTCTTTTGCTTAATCAAACATTCTCACATATTGCATGTGGTATAAATAACATACAATTTCTTAAATTGTAGCATTAAAATTAATAATGTGTGCTGGAAAATGGGAAAAAGTACTTTGATCTCCAAAACACTTACTTTTCTGGACCTATAAAAATATAGATATGTTACTACTTAGTTTTTAAGCTGTTATGTAGAGCAACAAAACTAACTAAATCAGAGAAAAATTTCCACTTAAACCATCTTTCTTAGAAATGGTCTTAAAAATCAATAGCGTGACTTTAAAAAATAAATCTCAATAATACACGACTTAAAAAATTAAACTCAATTTATGTCTGATAAATGACATAAAGTACTGAATTCATTTTCATATGATTTCCTCTTAATGTGAAAGTTACGTTTTTCCAAAAATGTTTTTTTGTAAAAAATATAAAGCCTTATTTTATCCAACGCTTAGCTACGTTTTTCATCAGTGCCAAAAAAACTTCAGCAAAATGACAAAATTCCACACATTTTCCATGCTACTTCTCTTCCCCAAACAGCCTCACTTTGGGGGGTTGTGGAGAAAAGGATAGATTGACTAAGTGAACAGTATATGCCAGCCCCATTATATGTCCCTTGGGTTTCTTCTTTTTCCACTTAACTTGATATTGCCAAAACTACTTTCGTTCCACTTCTACGATATGTAAGTTTTAATAAAACATGTGCATCTTGTCCTTAGCTCCCTAAATGCTGCTGGAAATAATTTATGATAAAGCCCGAAGACAGTTTCTCAGCTCAAGTTTAAGGCAGAGTATATCCACATCCCCAAATTTGATATAGCCCCTCAATTCTTCATGGCTCCAAGACTCATCTGATACATTGAAAGTAATTTCATGGGTTTGTTTATACCACAACCAATGTTCTTTTGCAGAAAGAAAAGGTTTCCTTGGAAATTTATTCCCTTTTGGGACATATTACACGGGTCCCTAGGGATGAAGAAAAAGAAACTCGAATATAAGATGATGTGGCGAGGAAAAGGGAAGGGGGGGGGGAGAAAAAAAGGAAGATCAGAGCATGATGTAAAACTGTTTGTACTTTATGAACTGAGGGTGGGTAGAATCACAAGTTCAAAAAGGATTAATATGTTCTTCTCTACTTTGTTCTTACCTCAAGTACTAGAGCTGACTAATTCACTCTGTTTTTACCGTTTTCTTTTTTTTTTTTAAAGCAACTACTATGTACCAGAGTCTGTATTAAAGGCAAAACATAGGAAAGAAGAACTTAAAAACTGAATATGGTGAGAAAAAAAAAAATGAGGAAAAAGACAAATAGCTACCTAACGATAATTATTAAAAAAAACATGATTCTGGGCAATTCCTTGGCAGTCCGGAGGTTAGGACTCAGTGCTCTCACTGCCGGGGGTCTGGGTTCCATGCCTGGTCGGGGAACTAAGATTCCACAAGCTGTGCGGTATGGCCAAAAAAAACAACAGGGACTTCCCTGGTGGCGCAGCGGTTAAGAATCCGTCTGCCAATGCAGGGGACATGGGTTCGAGTCCTGGTCCAGGAAGATCCCACATGCTGCAGAGCAAATCAGCCCGTGCACCACAACTACTGAGCTTGTGCTCTAGAGCCCGAGAGCCACAACTACTGAAGCCCACACGCCTAGAGCCCATGATGCACAGCAAGAGAAGACACCACAATGAGAAGCCCGTGCACCGCAACAAAGAGTAATACCCGCTCGCCGCACCTAGAGAAAGCCCGCGCGCAGCAACGAAGACCCAACGCAGCCAAAAGTAAAATAAGTAATTAATTAAAAACAACAACAACAACAAAAACATGATTCTGGGTTGCAGAAGAGGAAGGTTGATTAATGTATCAATTTACCACGAACTTTGTCAATTTGAATCAATAATATACAGTGGATTGTATTCCTGCTTTTTTGATTATTTATCTAAATTGAAAACTCAATTTCAATTGAGTTTTGAAATGTTTTTTGTGGGAAGGGGGCATCCTAAAGGAAGTATACAATAAAACATTATTTTCTATTAAACACATTTTATTTGCTTCCAGCCATTACTGGAAGTATTAAATATTTCACCAAGACACGTGTTTCAACATAAATTGTTATCTAGAAATAGAGGGAAGGATGTAATTTGACAAATAAGATATTTGTACAGTTATTGCTGTGTCACAGCCAAAGTTTTTAATGAAATTGCCACAGAAAATAGTTTCTCATCTTTTGTTGAGGAATTTAAGACAGAATTGTGGGATTCAAAAACGATCATAAAGTCACATTTGAAAATTGAGAATTATTGTCATTGATGGAAGTATTAGGGCGATTTTCCTGTTAGGCTACATTTCTTCTTTTCTGGAAGTGGTCATGGGGGAATGACTGTTCTAATATGGTTTCTGGCTGCAGGGTATGTAAAAAATGCCCAAGATAGTATCCTTAGAAGATGACAAATTCAATTTTTCAGAATCAATCAATTACACAAGGTACAGTCACAGCTTTAGAAGTGTAGCCAAACTGAACCTCTAGCCTGTAATGTTTTTCGCCTTTCAAGCTACCGTTATTCAAAACTTAAAGAAAAAAAATTTTTTGCAAGTTCCATATATTCAAACAGCTCATTAGAACCATAAACTAGAACACTTAGAATAATCTAATTTATAATATATTACAAAAACACAATTTTGACTTCAAAAGATAAAGTCAATCAGGGGAGGCTCTGAGAGACTACGCTATGTGTTCAATTTGTAAGTCAGGCTAAGAAATGTTTTTAAAAATGCTTAAAAATTGAATCCATTATATTGTCAGAGACCTTATTTTCAGCCTCTCTCCTTCTTCCTGATTTAACAATACAGGTGCTGTTATTCAAGTTACTGTACATATTACAGTATATTAATTGAGTCTTTATAACATTGTTTTGAGGTTAAGATAGACTCTGGAGTCCAATTTCTTGAAATCAAACCCTAATTTCACTCTTACTAGCTCTATGAATCTGAGTAAGTTATTTTTATCATTTCTAGGTCCAGTTTCCACATTGTAAAATGGAGATAATAGTAAGATGACCAAGTTGACATAATTTTTATGAAGGTAAGATGAGATCTTCAATGTAAAACCATTCAATGGCTTCTCATTTCATTTAGAATTAAATTTGAACTCACTGCTATAACCTACAGGGCTTGAATACTGTTTACTGTGCCCGGAATGAATTTTTCCATTTCTTAGCATTGTTAGCTCATCCTTACCCTTCAGGTATCATTTCGAACAGCACTGCCTCAGAGATATTTTCCAAGACTAACGAATAAGCCACCCTTCCATCCATCCATGCCTCCATCCATCCAGCATCAGCCAATAGATACTGAGCACCTACCCTCAGCCAGGCTTGATACTAGGTACTGGAGTTAGGGAATAAAGAAAAGAGGCCAGCCTTACCTTCATCTTCCCCAATTCTCTTCAGCATGACCATCTGTTTCCTGTATTTAATGGCAATCTGAAATTATCTTGCCTATTTATTTCATTACTTGCTTATTGTCTATCTCCCATTCTAGAAAGTGAGTTCAAGGACCAAAAATCTTTTGGTCTTATTTTCTATATGCACTGTACCTGGCAGCAGTTAAGGGACTCGGTAAACATTTGTTTAAAGAATGACTAATTAGTTTGCCCAGAAGAAAATTAAGTAAGAGAAGTCCACTGGTTAGGAATTTGAAAAATGAGTTGATTCAAAAATTCTAGAGCTGTGAAAAGACTTCTTTGTCTTCAATTTCATTCTCCCTAGAGTCCTCTTGCTATTAAAAAAAAAAAAAGCAGCATCTTGCGATATGTTTGTCAAATTATAATGAATAAAATGCCTACTATTTTAGTTTTAAGATTCTGTGGTACCCCTAGATGGAAATGGAGACATTCTGAGTTGCTGTATATCAGGATGCAAACAAGAGAACACAAGTAGTAAAGACACTTTGTCCCTTCACTCTCTAACTTATAATTTTCTTTCATCCCTTGCCTTATGTGGCCAAAGACTGCTAGTTTCCCATACCATATACATCTACTCTTACTCTTCACACAAATCCAATTTTTGCAGAGACGGCAACGTGCCTAGCTTAAAAACATTTCCTGACCTCCCCTCCCTTATAGATCAGGAAGCCATGGGACACAATGTTGGCCCATCAGATGTTAACGGAAGTCACTATGGGAAACTTCCAAGAAAGCACTTTAAAAGGGGGAAAGACTTGGCTAGCTTGTCTTTTTGCCCTTCTCCCTTTCTAGTCTTCCTGCCTGGAAGTGCTTTGGGATCCTGGAGATGAAGCAATGATCATCTGACCCAAAGTAACCAGGAGGAAGAGATAATCGCCTCTGCCCCGACATACTGAAGCCATGAAAATGTCATCATTGAAATCAATTTGAGCAGACATGTACAAATGCAAACACACACACACACGTGCGCATGCACGCACATACTCTTATGGACAAGCAGCAGTAACGCCAGGCAACCAGTATAGACCAGAAAAGGCCTTCGAAGAGAAACAGATCCACACATTAACTGAATTTGGATTCGTTCCAAAGCAAAATTATAACATTCTAACCATATGTCTGGTACACAGAGGAATCATTTATGTCATTAGTTTGATTCCCATTATGTATGTGATACTTATATCAAATTCAGCCTTGTGAACTCAACAAAGATGGTAGAAATAATCTTGGATATCTCAGTTCCCTTTGTTGCCACACATCTGGTTCTTGAATAAAAAGTGACCGTCACTGTTTATTTATTTATTTATTTAAAAAGGACAAAGGCCCAGAATGGTGAGAACCAGGTGAAACCAGTTTGGAAAACAGATTAAAACAATTTTTCTGGGGGAAAAAGAAAACAATGTTTCTGAAGTATGTTTTATAGAACCTGGTTTAGTTGTTTTAGGGAAAAAATCATTAGTTGTTAGTACTTGTTTGGGGGAAAATCACCTTAAAAGATTTTAGAAATATTGGGCTAGACACATGTTATTTTTAACACAGAACTTCACATCTCCTTTAATATTATGACCTCAGAGTGATAAATATAGCAAATGAATTTCTCAATAGCCTCAATTTCTCAAATGTAGTTTATCTCAGAAACTGAACTAATTTCTCATAGAGCACCTGTGTACCACAGACCACAGTTTGGGAAATAATGAAGAATTTTGTTTTTCAAAATGTTTCAATTCAAAAAGCTCAGAATTTCAGAGAAGAACAATACAAAAATATATACTTCTAGATAAGTCAAGACAATGACCATTAACCTTAAAATCTGGCATTTAGAATAATTTGTCTGCTTTTTGTTTTAAAAATAAACATGACACACAATAATTGCATCAGGAAAGTAAAAAGACAACCCAGAGGGTTGCAGAAAATATTTGCAAATCACAAATCTGTTAGGGGGCTTGTATATAGAATACTTGTACAAAGAATACAGAATCCTGAAATAATACAAAGAAATTAACCCAATTAAAAAGTGGGCCAGGGGCTTCCCTGGTGGCGCAGTGGTTGAGAGCCCGCCTGCCGATGCAGGGGACACGGGTTCGTGCCCTGGTCCGGGAAGATCCCACATGCCACGGAGTGGCCGGGCCCGTGAGCCACGGCCGTTGAGCCTGCATGTCCGGAGCCTGTGCTCCACAACGGGAGAGGCCACAGCAGTGAGAGGCCCGCGTACCGCTAAAAAAAAAAAAAAAAAAAAAAAAAAAAAGCACACACACCTCTATATACATACCCATTCCACACTAAGGGACTCTTTAAGGAAAAATCATAAGCATTAGATTCATCTCTTTTTAAATTTGAGGAGTATTATTGAAAATATTGCGGAATAGAGAATTATAATTACTTCTTTAGGTGTAAGATATTTTAACTGTATTAAACAGTAAATTTAAGCATGACTCATTTCTAGTAGCAAGTAATAAGCCTGTGCCTGGTGACTGCTACTCCTACTACTAGCTACTCTGGAATTATTTAGGAAACCTTCCACTTATACTGGTTCTACCTGCAGAATCTGAACCAAAGAGAGATTTCATAAATACTGACATTGTTTTTATTTCTAAATTGGCTCCAGGGGTAATTCTCCAGTAAAGAGATACAATATCTGACATTTGGGGATTTGTTATTTTAAACTGTGTTTCACACAGTTCCTTTCATTTCCTTTTCTCTGTGAGCAAAATGCCTCTCAAAATACTTGAGCGTCAATAACAGCATTAATATGGGTATTTGAAACTTATTTTAATCATCTTCTTGTAATAATAATTCTTCAAATAATTAATGTTTGGACCAGTATGTGACCTTCCATACATATTAACCTCAAAAACCACATGAGACGATATTGCATGTCAAGAGCTGTTGGATGCTTTACGTACAATGAAGACAGAGACGGAATTCTGGCCTTCTCATTTTAGTAGAGGAGAAAGACACATAAGCAAATTAAAATAATATATGAGCACACATTTGTTTTTCCTACTAGTGGCTCAGTCTTCACTGTGTGCCTGACATGCATTAAATATTTTCTATGCATTAGTTTGAAAATCCTCGAAATAATCCTCCTAGAGTAATATCATTTCCCCTCTTGTATAAATGATGGAACTGAGACATACAGAGAGCTCCTTACTATGTGGCATCTGCCAAAGGTCCCACATCAAGAATGCGTACAGCAAGGTGTGCCTGTCAAACACTAGCCCTTATCCTCTACATTTTACTCCCCACATATCATGAATGAATAACTTGCTAATGGAATCACAAATACGGAAGCAGTGAATTCTTCCTTGAGAGGTAGAGGCAATAGTGAGAGCTGAACGAAAGGCAGGATGCGATCGCTGTGATGGGTTTTTTAGTGTGTACAGGAAATTACCAAGGATTCTAGGTAGGCTGTGGTCAAGATACTCAGATCTTTGTAAATGAAGTTAAAGGGTTCAGAATATATTTTAAAGGCAAAAGGAGACATCAGACACTTTAAAGTAGAAATTATATGAACATGCGTGTGCTTTAGAAAAAACCAAGTCTATAAATATAGCTGCAGATTGCTCGTGTGATGGGGCAATTTGTGGGAAGGAGATTAATGGCAAGATCACTTAGAAGACCCCTACTAAACACAGAATTAAAATAACATTTTCAACTTAAAGTCCATTCCCATTTCTGTCTCATCCCCCAAGGAAATGTTCCACTTGAAGATACATCTGAATTGGGATACAGCATCTCACCCTTTCACATTCAACGATGAAGACCATAAAACACCTCCTCAGTGTTTTCACCTGAGGTTGCAATATTATCAACAGGTATTATTAACCAAAGAAAGTCAAAGCCTAATAAATCAGAAACCCAACAAAAGGAAATAGAGAACAAAAGGAAAAGGGGGAAGCTTGTTCTTTTCTTCCCTTAAAGAGTTAATTTAAATCTCAACTGCAACTTGAACACCTTTAAAGGATCCTTGAGCCATAAATTGTGCCCAAGGTCTAGAGTGGTTGACAAGCATTCAGATTTGCATGTTTTCAATTACACAGATTAGTGTAAGGGCTCTTCCCACTCAGAACATTGCACTTAAAGTGTGAATGTGAATATGGATGAGACGATAAAAAAAATTAATCTCATGACACGCATTACCCATTAGAGGTAGATCATACTCTGCTCATCAGTTGGATAGCTCTGGGAAGAGTAAAGGACGAATGCCTCTTAAAGCCCAAGATAGACATGTTTTGATGAAGAGACCTACATGACGTATGTATTATTTACTAACTCCACAATTATTAAGCACTAACTAACTACCAGATGCTGGGTTATAGAAGAGAAACAAAAACGAAATGAGTGTCCATCTCAAAGGAAATCTCATTCCCTAGAGCGAAAGAAAGATGTAAATAAAGAATTTAAATACGCTCTGGGTGAAATATGTCCTGGGTGAAAGTGCGGCCTTGCCGTGTGAACTCTGACTTGATTTTCCAGAAATAATAAAAACATTACGAAAAAAAAGAATTAAAATATAATACTATAACCCTTAAAATATCTGTTCCTCAAAGACTGCATAAACCATTTAATACGTGTTTTGAAGGTGTAAGAGGGTATTGATAGAAAGAAATGGAGGGAGATCAAGGTGTCTGAAGGATCATCCCAGGTGGATGGAACACCACTGGCAAATGCTCAGAATGGGACAGTACATGGGTTATTTGTTCAGGAAAAGAAGACTCGTCCACTGATGGCCTGTATTTAGGATGCACTAAAAAAAGGTTGGGGGCAGGGGGCAGTCAAACTTTGAAGGGGCTGAAATGGCAGGCTAAGAACTTGGAATATTTATACTATGGGTTTAAGACAGTCACTGCTTTGTTCAGATTTGTTCTGTTTTTTTTTTTCTTAACATCTTTATTGGAGTATAATTGCTTTACAATGTTGCGTTAGTTTCTACTGTATAACAAAGTGAATCAGCTATATGTATACATATATCCCCATATCCCCTCCCTCTAGCATCTCCCTCCCACCCTCCCTATCTCACCCCTCTAGGTGGACACAAAGGTTTGTTCTTGAGAAAGATCCCATCTAAGAAAGTGTATAACACATTGGGGTCAGGTGAATCTGGGAGCCTCCATGAAGACCAGTTAAGAAATAATCTTATAATCTGGGCAAGAGCTAAGGAGGATCTGAGCCAACAGGAATGGAGGAGATGGGGAAGAGGGAGAGAGCTTCATGAGGTAGAATTTGATTTACTTAAAGAACACGAATAAGGGCAGAGTTAGAAAAAGGAATATATTACAATCTACTCACTTTCCATACCGTGCTCAAAACATCTGCCTTAAAAACAATGCAAACTCCTTGACGGCATGCCTAACAGCCATCCACTGAGCCTGACACTGTGCCTGGCACCTAGGAGATGCTCCTAAACTAATAAATTACTTCATTACTTAAATGCCGAAATATCAAGGTAATACTAGAACACGGACAAAAGGGTAACCATCTAGTGAAAACAGTGGTACAGTTTGAGTTCTAATATCTAGTGGATACTCTAATTGTGTTACGTTTGGAAGTTTCCTCAATACAGCATGGGACGCTTAATACTGTCTTACAGGTTGATTTGAGGAAGCTTCTATAAAGAAGAAACTAATACACGGAAACCTGACATCAATGTGCCTGTTCAACCCCAATGTTTGTCTCTCATGTCAGTACTGCTCATATTCACATGGAATGCCAGTCATTTGCCTGTCATTTCTAACCACATCAGTGTCGTCAATTTTAATTTGGAAACTCAAGAGATCAGAGACTTTGTCTAACTTGTTTTATACACAAAAATGCACTGTTAGCTCTTAATAAATGCTGCTGATTATAGCCATTTAAAATAACTTCCAAAATAAAATTCAAAAATTCTCAGATCTCTGGGCTTCCCTGGTGGTGCAGTGGTTGAGAGTCCGCCTGCCGATGCAGGGGACACAAGTTCGTGCCCCGGTCCCCGGTCGGAAGATTCCCACATGCCGCGGAGCGGCTGGGCCCGTGAGCCACGGCCGCTGAGCCTGCGCGTCCGGAGCCTGTGCTCCGCAACGGGAGAGGCCACAACAGTGAGAGGCCCACGTACTTCAAAAAAAAAAATTCTCAAATCTCTATACAGCACATCTACTAACTACTCAGTGTTCAATGAGAATGTGACAAATGCCTGACATTCATATCTGCACAGTCCTTATCACAGATTTTGCCAGAGTTTGCCTTCTTGCTCAAAGCATCTATCATTACTTTCACTTACAGCACTTCATATAACTGTTGATGACTCTAGATGAATAATTACGTTGTTATTCAGAGAATATATTAGCAAATAAACATAAACTAGTTAAAAATAAAGTTCCTAAAAGTTTTCAATATATTTGCTTCGTATTGATACTTTGTTGTTTGCTACCTGTATCTATGATGAGGGCAGAGGCTGGAACTTTAAGATAAAAATCTAACCACAGGATACAAATCTATCAGACTTGGGCATGGGGCATCAAATATTTTTTAAATAAGCTCTTATTTCAGAGTTTCTAAAACTGAATTAAAAATAGAAACCTAAGACACAGAATAAACAATTTAAAGATCACTCAAAATTTTCCATGCAAAACAAATCTTCTGATAATAGTCTCTCTGAGTGTTCAATTAACATCTTAGGTGTTTTAGAAAGTCCTATTCCTGTCAAAATAGTGGTATCATTTACTTAATAATGGTCCAATATCATAACTGACAATAATTCCCTACTGAAGTTATACCATTCAAATTTCAAATAAATTGTTATAGTGGATTTTTTTTTTCCAACAGGACAAATTTCACATTCTCCTTTAACTCTAAGCTTTACTATATGTGACCTTCAGAAATTCATTGCATTTTTCTCAGCTTCAATTTCCAAGTAAACAGGGGAGGGGAGGGGTGGCTACTTACCCATCTCATAGGGATTCTATGACACAGCAAATGAGAGAATAAACACAAAAGCGCTTTCTCATACAGTATGACGATTGTGAGTCAAAAACATCTAAATTGTGAAGCAATTCCTAAAACGACTGACTACGTGTTTTGTAAGTTTAATACGTGGTCATGCATCAGAAATACAGGTTGATTTTTAAGATTAATCCTCTTCACATCAAATCAACATTATTTTGCCCTGTAATAACGGAATACAAAGGTAATTGTTTATGACTTGTTACAAAGTAGCCTGCGGGAACAAATATGGGAAATATGTTCACATAGATGCTGTTTTTGAACACAAGGGGCACTGATTTTGCTGAGATTAGTAGAACAGATATATTGGAGCACTTCTGTTTTGGAATGTCAAAATAAATAGAAACAGGTCTAACACGATGAAGCTAAGAGGAGATTGTGTAGGGGATCAGAAATATGTCCTGATAAGGAAAAACCCTGTTAGCCTTTGGGAACTTCAACTGGCCTAGTTTGGGTGACATTTCCAAGGATCAGACCTTTGGATTATTACGAGAGAGTGATTTTCTTGGCTGAAATCTGAACCAGACAATAATAAATCTCTTCATTCTCAGGGTCCCGATTCTGATACTATCAGGTTTTAATTAAACCCAGTCAGACCAAATGGAGGTGTTTAAAAACATGGTCGCTTTCTACAAAATGAACACAGCATTATTCCAATTAATGTACACACGATGAAAAGGCCTGGGGGAAGACTTGATTGATCCACGTTCCAGTTTTTAATTTGTTGAGTTTAGTGAGGCATGTACATTTCTCTTTTTAATTTACTAATTAATTTTAACTTGAAAGGGGGGATTTTTTAAATGGGATTTTCCATCATGCCAATTCTTAATAAAATGTATTTTTATAGGCATTCATATTTTGATTTGTAGACTCATTCAATCCTTGAAAAATTATTTTTGAATCTATTATTTGGTACTCACATTAGATTTATCTCATGAAATGTATACACTGAGTCTTATGTCCACCTTCTGGAGAAGGGTGTGCCCATGAGATATGGTCAGTCAAGTTTAGATGACTCTCTAATTCCTTGACTACTATGGGTTGTGACATATTTCATAAAGCATGATTTCAATATTCACACTTAGTAAAGGAAAAGATAGAATAATAATAGTGTTCTCTAAATTTTGCAGATCAACTGTGAGAAATGAATGACTGAAAAACTTGTACCTCCTCAAGTTGAATTTTTCAATTTTCAGAGATGAAGTCTGAGCCTGAAATTATTAGATTTCAGGAACTTGTTATAAATGAAATAATTCACGTACAAAAGTAACTAAAAATGGGCAACAGTAAAATGATAGTCCCTCCTAACGATGTGAAATTTGATGCATTTACCTTTACAGGCAAAGAAATGAAACGGATTATTTCTAGAAGCAGGCACTGGGCACTGAACCTGGGTCACAGACAGAATGGGCTCCAGACTTCTGAAAGCTAGAAGTCTGAAATCTAGGTGTCAGAGGGCCACCACCCTCTGAAATCCGTAGGGCCAGAATCCTTCCTTGCTTCTTCCTGGTTCTGTTGGTATACTAGCAATCTCTTATGTTCCCTGGCTTGTAGCTGCATCGTTCTAATCCTCTGTCTTCACATGGCTGTCTTCCCTGTGTGTGTGTCTGTCTCTGTGTCCAAATTCCTATTTTTTTATAAGGACACCAGTCATACTGGGTTAGGTCCTCCCAACGACTAGCTTGATCACTTCTGTAAAGACACAATTTCCAAATGAGGCCACATTCTGAGGTACTGGGGGTTAGGATGTCAGCATATCTTTGTTGGGGGACACAGTTCAACTCATAACATATGAACCTTAGTTTTTGCAAATACAAAATCGGGAAGACAGATTACCTAATGGGGTTCTCAACCACTTATGGATGAAGCAATTTTTATTTCCTTAGTATAAAATATATACTTGATGAATGGTACTGATAGCATGTGCTGAAGGAAAGATCCTGATAAGAGCTGTGCTGCCTTCTGTGCTTTCTAGAAAAACCTGAGTAGGATCAGTTACGTTCAGTGACTGACCATGTAATTCCTCCAGTGGACTTAGAGATAGAGGATGCCTGGATTAGATGATCTCCAAGTCCTTTACAGCCATGACTTTTACAATTCTAGAACAGTTTTTAGACTTGCATTCTAATTACACAGATGAAATGAACAAAATAAGAAAAACATCTGCCTTGCCCAAGAAATTTTAACATGAAATCAGAAAAAAAATCATTCTCATAATTCAGAACACTTTTCACATGACTCTTCTGAACACCTTTTCTAATGTTCTTCAGTTTTCAAAACCTGAGTTCATGCTCTGCATATACTAGGTTTCTCCTATAAATATACCCTTCTCAGGGTACATACACTTTGGTAAATCAGAAGTGTCAGTGAACACCTATTCGCCAGGTTTTATGATCCCAGCTCAGCCTGCCTCTGCTGTGATGTGTGCTCTGGGAAGGTCATGGACCTCTCCCTGCCTCAGTTTTCCCAGCTGTTAAATGGGGATGTTAACAAAAATACTATCAGGTATGTATAGTGAGCATCTCTTACTTAGCAATAACTTATTACTGAGGTATTACAGATGCAACGAGGATTAGGAAGATAATAGCCATACCAAAGATTGTGAACAGGATAGATATCATCAACGTTACAGAGACTCGATAATAAAAGGAGACAGATCATCCCAGAAGCAGCAGCAGCTTCATTCATTTACCTTGGCTAGCCACTAGATACAACTTGCCTGTTCCCTTGCGTGTAATTCAAAGTGTCATCACTCCTCCTGCAGCAACTGCACAGCAGCCACCATGAGAAAATTTCACAATATATTATTCAACACCAGTGTGCCCACGCAGATCACAAAACATGACTGTGGGGGCTTCCCTGGTGGTGCAGTGGTTGAGAGTCTGCCTGCTGATGCAGGGGACACGGGTTCGTGCCCCGGTCCGGGAAGATCCCACATGCCGCGGAGCGGCGGGGCCCGTGGGCCGTGGCCGCTGGGCCTGCGCGTCCGGAGCTTGTGCTCCGCAGCGGGAGAGGCCACAGCAGTGAGAGGACCGCGTGCCGCAAAAAAAAAAAAAACAAAAAAACAAAAAAACATGACTGTGTTCTTCATGCTAGTAGCTGGGGTTTGAGAAAGGGAATGAAATGAAAGCAGGGCAGCAATGAAAAGACCGAGATAGAGCAAATCAAATGAAACTCAATGTGACAAACTCCTAGGCTGCCAACAATTCCCAACCTCACCTTTTAGCAACTGAGAGTTACTACTCCCAGTAAAAAGAATATAACAACAATGACCAAAGGAAACTACTGAAGTTGTCGGAGCATTCCAAAGCCTACAGACCCTTTGATCATTGGGTTTTATCCTGCTCAGAAGGACTTGGTCCATTCTCACAAACTCCCCATTTTGCATCAGAGCCTGGGCCTCAGAGAACAGACTACTTCCTGCTGGGCAGGCAGAGCCTGAGAAAGTTTTCTGGGGCTGGCTCTTTTTTTTTTCTTTCAAAGTTATACAGACACACATAAATTGTCTGCTTCAACATTTTAGTCACCTCAATGTATGAAACGATGGGGTTTAAACAGTAAAATAACAATATAAGGGGGGAGGGCAACCTTGCCCCTGGCATCAGGTATTATAAACATCAAGGAGTGCCAGTGTAAACCTTTATTCAAGAGACTGGCTTCTTTGTCAAGCAATGCCTTTCTTCCAAAACATCCTCGCTGCCATATGTCTGCACCCGGCCAGCTGCAGATCTAATAAGAAAGTTCTTATTCATGTTGTATAATGTTTTACAGGTTTGCCACGGGGGTCACTCGCTGTGAGTTCTTTACGTCAGAGTCGCAGCTCTAACAAACAGAGAGGGGAAAGATGCCAAGAAATGTAGGTTGGGAGGAGGGGAGGATCCAGAAAAAAGAAAGGCAACAGTGCATCAAGCTCAGCCTTTCTGTTTATCTCGCCCTCATTTAATGCCAGAAGCAGTGTTTTTATTATTAGAGAAGAAAAAGAGAGGAAAGGGGGCAACTATTAGGTTGGATAAACATTATCATCAAATACAAGATTAGGAGGGCTTCCCTGGTGGCACAGTGGTTGAGAGTCCGCCTGCTGATGCAGGGGACACGGGTTCGTGCCCCGGTCCGGGAAGATCCCACATGCCGCGGAGCGGCTGGGCCCGTGAGCCATGGCCGCTGAGCCTGCGCATCCGGAGCCTGTGCTCCGCAACGGGAGAGGCCACAACAGTGAGAGGCCCGCGTACCGCAAAAAAATAAATAAATAAACCAAATATAAGATTAGGAATGTCTAACTACCTCCCTCCTGACTATCTAATTTAGAAAGGGGAGATGCATTAGTCGTTTCAGATCTTGGGTAGCTATTTAATTATGCTCTTGCTGTTGTATTTATCATGTTAAAAAATACAAAGAAAAAGATGTTTCTTAATAGCCCTAAAACATGAAGATCTTATTAGGTTCATAATTTACTTCACTGAGGGATTGGGATACCTCATTAATTAAAAATAGTACATTATCTAATAAACTCATGTTGATATGCAATGAGATGCAACAAGTGGAAAAAATCAGTTTAAGACTGGCACTAAATGTTTTCAGAAAGTAAATGGACGATAGCTTTTACTGAGTGTTCACTCCCCCAAGAACCAAGCGCCTTGTTGTGAACTCATTAGGTACATGTGTGGGATCATTCATAAAACAGAGATCCCTCTGCCAGATGCAGAGAGAGGTTTAGAAGGCACACGACACACGCTCGTATTACTTTCTTGTGTTGACTTGCTTTAATTGTAATACTTTTTTCCTTAGCAAGTTTGATAGGAAAGCAAATTTTCCAGTGAACTTTTAGATCCTGGATACAGTTTTAAAACTTAATCACAAGTAAATTCTATCTTTGAAAAAAGATAGAATGCAATCTCAATAAAAA